>NC_029772.3:24487953-24562884 GCF_000817695.3 Arachis duranensis | reverse complement strand
GGATGTAGCCATTGACAACGGTGATGCCCTACATACCTCTTGCCATGGAAAGGAGTAAGAAGGATAGGATGAATGTAATAAGAAAGTAGAGATTCAAGAGGAGCACAACATCTCCATACGCCTATCTGAAATTTCCACTATTGATTTACATAAGTATCTCTATCCATTTTATTTTCTGTTTATTTTTATTAATCATATTTGATTTTCTAAATTCCATAATTTTATCCTCCTGACTGGGATTTACAAGATGACTATAGCTTGCTTCATACCAACAATCTTTGTGGGATCGACCCTTACTCACGTAAGGTATTACTTGGACGACCCAGTACACTTGCTGGTTAGTTGAACGGAGTTGTGTCCACACATAAGTGCCATAATAAGGATTCCATACAACAACAAAGAATACTACATTGATGTGATCACAATTTCGTCCACCATTATGCAAGGATTCCAGTGCTCACTAGTCCTTACATTTTGGAAGTCTTAGATCTTAGAACTTTCTTTCAAATGATATTATGGAAGTCTCTTTATAGATTGTCACCTTGAAGCAGCACTTATTTTCTTGCATTTTTCTTTCTTTTTGGAATTTGGCCTCGACTCTAGGTGTCATGTATCAAAGCGGCTTTTTAAGATAAGCTTTCAATCAATACTCCCAAACCAGTTGGTCTAAGGTATTAGGTGTTGAAGCACCCCTTAAGATTTACTTGCTTAAGCCTCTCTCTTTGATACAAATCTACCACAAGCATTTAACTAGGACAATAACTCTTTGAGTTCTTCTTTCTTTATTTTTTTCTAGTAATTGATGCTCAGAGCCTTGGGCTTGTTCTTTGTTTTTCTTTTTCTTTTACTTTCTTTTGTTACTACTTCTTGGATCAAGAGATGTTTGAGAAATTCCATAATACTTCTCTAAACTTCATTTCCTATCTATAAGCTCCCATGCATGTTTTCACAAACATGCAACCTTAATACACAATCATACAATCAGAACCTCCACTCCTCTTAATCTTTTGCTTGCCCCAAGATTTATAAAATTCTTCAACATTTTTCTTTCAAAAGAATGATTTCGTTGTTGCATTCTTAGAGATATTAGGTGCAAGTAAAATTCAAGATGATAATCATGATATCATAGCAACATGTTACAAATCAAATATCAAATTATGCTTATTCACAAGGAGTAATCACACAAGCATACAAAGAAAATAGAAGACAATCATGCAATTTAAAGTGCTGGAAATAAGTAAGAGGAAAAAAGGAACTTTACCACCTTGTAGTTCATCTTCATTGTTGTTGCCCTTTTCCTCCTATTCTTCCCCTTCCCACACCAAACTTAGAATGATTGCTTATACTCAAGCAACAATTAAAACAGTGGTGATAGGGTCTATGACGGATCATGAATGTCTTAGAATGAAGTGTGAGTATGCATGTGTTTCAGCAAGCAAGATTAAGGATACAATAAAGGCACAAAAGATACAAACAGAGACATTTTGATTGCATTAATAAGTGGTGTGCTTGGTACCTTGCATGAAAGATAAGTGGCAACACCAAACTTAGTGTGACACTCTCAATTTAGAATGTTGCAAGTACCCAGTGAAGATTGAAAATCAAATTGTTGCATGGCAACACCAAACTTAGAATGCAATCATATGCCAAATTCTTGAAAGTAAACTAAGCAAAGTAAGGAAATGTTACCTACGGTTGGGTTACCTCCCAAGAAGCGCTCTTTTAATGTCATTAGCTTGACATGTTTTTTATGACTTTCTTCTTCTTCTTCCAGTTTGTTAAGAGGAATGACCTCAAGAGGAAAGAGGAGCCAGTTAATGCCCCTTGTTTTGAGTGCCTCTCCCCAGCAAGCTTTCTTTTGTTGTTAGCTTGAGTAAACTTGCTTGTTGGGGTAGGGGTGGGATGGTTTTTGGTTGACCTTTTCTTCTTCATGGATATTGTCCTTCTTTTCTTGGTCACCATCCTCTTTTTAGTTCTTTTGTTGATTGTCTTCACCACCTTGATTTTAGGATTTGGGTATTGTATGATGGTTGGAGCATTCTCTTCATCAAGAACATCTTGAATTGGTGGTTCAATGAACTCACCCTCTATGCAACTCTCTGTTTCATTGGAATGTGGGCTCCCTTGATTGACTTCCTCCCTTTCTTCTACATGATATTGCATTGAGTCTTTTGGGAGTGAGTTTGCATGTTCCTTTGGCACCACTAGTAACCTCTGTGGGTATGGAGCCTTAGGCTTATATACTCTCACAACCTCCTCCTTCTTCATATGAATTTCACTTGGTATGGCTACCTCTTTTTCTTGTTCTTCTGATTCCTCCCTTGTTCTTGACCTTTGAATGAACTCCTCTGTTTCTGGAGAGAGTGAAGTGGTCTCTCTTTGTGATCTCAGCTCTTCAATTAATTGTTCTTTAGAATAGAGTTGTGCATTCTGTCTCAATTTTTTTTCATGGTCCCATTTTGCTATTTTCTCCTCTTCGTTTGTCTTTATCATTTCTTCAAGGAGCAGTTCTATCCTAGCGAGTCTATCTTCTCTACTTTTTTTGAGTTCTTCAATGATGAGTTCCATCCTAGCAAGTCTATCTAAAGGAGGTTGGGTAGGTTGTAATGGTTGGTCGGGGTTGGCATGTGAATGGAATTGGTTGTTTTGTGGTTGTGTGTTCTGAAAGTGGTATGACTCTTGTGGGTAGTGGATTGAGTTTTGTGGATGGTGAAATGAATTGTATGGATTTGGGACAGAATTTTGTACTGAGGTATACTCAAGTGATGAAGAATTTAGGCATGTAAAACTTGGAGGTGAGGTTGGATAATTGAGAGCTGATGGCTCTTGATGAATGGAGTATGAATGAGTAAAATCTCTTTGATTTTGATCTTCCCAGCCACAACTTGAGTAGTGATCAATTTCACCAAAATATGGAGCATTTTGTGGCTCTAGAAAGTATCCTATTTCATGTTCTTAATACTCCCACCCACCATGAGCGTAGTAAAGTGGATCATTCTATGGTGGTGGAGAGTTTCTCATGAAATTTGATTGACTACAATAAAATAGATGCTCCTTTCTTTCCTGCAAAAAGCTCTATCTCAAACAATAATCACCAAAAGAAATTGGAATCTCCATTGTAATAAATGATGGATTCTTAGTGAGGCAATATCACAAACAGTTAGTTAGCAAAAGAAAGTAAAGAAACAAAAGAAAACAAAGACAAAAGAAAAGTGTCTAATCTAGTAGATCAATCAACCGGTAGTTTGTTAATCACAATTAATCCCTGGCAACGGCGCCATAAACTTGATGCACGAAAACTTGTCTCTCAACAAATTTCCCTTCAGCAAGTATACCGAATTGTCGTCAAGTAAAAACTCACAATAGAGTGAGGTCGAATCCACAGGGATTAACGGATTAAGCAATCAATGGTTGATTGATTATCCTAGTTAGACGAATCATATTGGAGTGATAAGTGACAAGGAAATGTAAATGGCATAAAAGTAAAGAAAGCAATAAAATGCAGAAAAGTAAATGGCAAGAAAAGTAAATGCGAAAACTAAAAATAAAATGAACATTGGGATCAAGAGATATTGCAATCCTCTGGATCAAGAGATATTGCAATCCTATGGATCAAGTTCATCCTCATCTCTTCCTCAATCAATGTATTCATTGATCTCCTTGGGAATCTTAAGTGATTGGATCCCAATTCCTTGGCAATCTAATCTCTCTAAGCTTGAACAATTTCCCAATTCCTTGATTTAATTGCTCATGGGAAGAGATGAAGTTTGGTCACTGATTATACCACACACATTCATAGATCAAAGTATTGGTAGGATTAAATCTCACAATATCCATCCAACCCCTAACCTAATCCTAATGTGAGAGAGCATTTCTAGTATGATTTCCTCATTCCTCTTCCAAGGTTCAGAGAAAATCCAAGTATGAGCAATTTCTCTTCCAAGACAATTACCCAATTAGATGAAGATCGAAAGCTCTCTAGTAAAATCAAGAGAAAAGAAAGAAGAAGAAGAATAAAAACTACAATTGATCTATTAAATCACAATAGAGCTCTCTAACACAATGAAAAGAGTTAGTTGATCATTGCTCTACCAAAACAGAAAAGAAAAAAAGTACAGAAAAGTAAAGATGAAGATTAAAACTAAAATTGAAATTTCAAAATTCATAAATAAAAAGTACAAAGAAAAGAAAGAGAAGGAAAAGTGTGTCAGGGGAGGGAGTACGAAGACCCCTCTTCAATCCCTCGGCTTCTAGAATTCCAGCTTTTCAAATGTAAAAACTAAGGCCCTTTTATAGGCTCTCCTAAATTACAAAATGAAATGAAATTAAAAGCAAATTACAATTATATGAAAATTCCTATTCTAGATGCTTCTTGTGGCCTTGATTGGTTGACACTTGTGGGCTTGCTTGCTTGAGGTTGGGTGGTCCATGAAAGAGAAGTGAATCAAGTTGAGGTGTAGGTGCTAATGTTAGTGCTACCGTTAGCCACACTAACGCTACAAGTTTGGCGTTAGTGCTGAAGTTAGTGTGGCTAACGTTACACTTGCTACCCAGTTGGTATTTTTGGGGCTTAAAAGATGCCTATTATTTGTGCTTTAATTTCATGCCCACTATAGACTATTATATATCTTTAGAAAGTTCTGAATGTTAGCTTTCTAACGCAACTGGAATCACGTCAATTGGATCTCTGTAACTCAAGTTATGCTCCTTTGAAGTGAACAAGGTCGCTGGCATAGTCGCTGGCGTTATTGGAAAAAGTATGCCACAATAATGTTAGCGATAAGGGGATTAATATTGCCAGGTTCTGAAGTTCAAACCTAATGTCCACCCCATACTATTATATATTGTTGGAAAGCCCTGGATGTCTACTTTCTAACTTTTTGCAAAGCGCAGCATTTGGAACTCTACAGCTCGAGTTACGCTTCTTGGAAGGTGAAGAGGTCAGCTGGCCTTACTACAGATTGATACCATGTTCATTTTTGCACTTTCGGGACAGATTTTCTCCCTCAAATTTAGTGTCCACCATGTAGTACCATATATTCTTGGAAAGCTCTGGAATCCTAATTTCCAATGCCACTAGAATCACTTCATTTGGAGCTTTGTGGCTCAAGTTATTCTTGTTTGAAAAAGGCATGGTCAGGCTGCCAGGTGAGATTTTGCCCACGTTAGTGTCCACGTTAGTGTAACTAACGTGGGTATTAACGTGGGTCTTCCTTTGCTTCGCTAGTATTATTGGCACTCACTTTTGCCAATAACGCTGCTCCTTGTCCCTCTTTTCCACGTTAATGGCCACGTTAGTTACACTAACGTGGACCATTAACGTGGGTCTTCCTTTGCTTTGCTAGCATTATTGGCACTCACTTTTGCCAATAACGCTGCCCCTTCCCTCTTTCCCACGTTAATGGTCCACGTTAGTGTATCTAAGGTGGCCCTTAACGTTGGCATGCCAAGGCTCGAGGGCGTTAGTGACACTCACCTTTGTCACTAACACTACAACAACCCCTCCTCTTCCACTTTAATGGTCCACGTTAGTGGTGATAACGTGGCCATTAATGTGGTCTTCCTTTGCTATCTCCAATGTTAGTGACAAAGGTTAGTGTCACTAACGTTGGTACATCATCCCTTGCTCCATGCTACCCTTCACGTTAATGGCACTAACGTTGGCACTAACGGGGCTCTTCTCTGCTTCTTCTTACCTAAAATCAATCAAACAAAGTGCATCAAAGTCTTGCTCTTAATCATAAAATTATGCATCATCCATTTTATCATTCACTTCATGCATAATTCTCATGAAATCATTCAAAATTCACAATGTTAGCTTGAATCATGGTATGAATGCATTTTTAACCAAATAAGAAACATGTTTTCAAACTTAAGCACAAATACAGGGGAATTCACAAAACGATGCTGTTTTAGTGAATAAATGTGGGAAAACTTGATAAAATCCCCTAAATTCAACACAAGATAAACCACCAAATTGGGGTTTATCAAATCTCCCCACACTTAAACAATAGCATGTCCTCATGCTAAACTAAGAAGGATAAGAAAATGGGTATGAACATTTATTCAATGCAAAGAAACTATATAAACCTATCTATATGCATGCAACTAAATTCAATATGACTCTATCTACTTGGCTATCAATCTCCAAGGCATACATGAACAAGTAGGGCCAAGTAGTATGATGATTCATGAATCCCACCAATTCAAATATCAAAATGAAGTACAAATAGACTTGCAAGAAGAAAGCTCATGAAAGCTGGGAACAAGGAATTGAGCATCGAACCTTCACCGGATGTGTATTAGCTCTAGTCACTCAAGTGTTTAGGGTTGATTCACTCAATTCTCCTTTAATCATTCTTTTCAAGATTTTCCTTTCATCTAACAATCAACAATTATTCAATGCATGCATACATATATCATGAGGTTTTTTCATAGGTTGTAATGGGGCTAAGGTCAAGGTAGGGATGCATATGGTCAAGTGAGCTTGAAATTTGAATCTTTGATTAACCTAAGCTCTCACCAAACACATATAACAACCTATACAATTCTAATACAATACCTAGCTACCCATGATTCCCACTTTTTCACATACTCATGCATTTCTCTTTTCAATTTACATTCCATATGCATTGATATTATTGAAATTTACCTTGGGGCATTTTGTCCCCTTTTTATTGCATTTCTTTTTCTTTCTTTTTTCTATTTTTTTCTTTTGACATATATTTTTATTTTTTCTTTATTTTGTATATATGTTTTTTTTCCTTTTTGCAATAAAGTATATACAAAAGTATCAATGCATATGGTTTTACATTCAATTGATACATGAGTATGTACCAAATTTCCAATATTTTCAATAGAAATACAAAACACGCCCTTTTTCTTAACCAATGTCCCAAATTTCCCCACACTTAAATGATATGCACACTCACTAACCTAAGATAATCAAAGATCCAAATAAGGGACATTTATTGTTTTTCGCTTAAGGCTTGTAATGTGCTAAAATTAAGAACAATTGGGTTAAGCATAGGCTTAAAATTGGCTAACAATGGAAGATAAAAGGTAGGCTTGTTTGGGGCAAGTGAGCTGATGAAACAATGGCCTCAATCATATAAATGCATGTATACACAAAATAATGGACATATAGAATCAAACAAATCAAAGATTACAATCATAGGAAAAGAATAATTGCACACAAGAAGGAAACTAGTGGTTATATGATGTAACCACACGATTAAGCTCAAAACTCATTGGCTTGTGTGTCCTTATCTTAAAAATCATGTTCCAAAATACATTCTTCAAGCATGTTCAACAAATTTTTTTTTCAAATTGGTACAGTGCCCTAAAAACAGTTTCTTGGAAAATCAATTATTACCCTAACCAAGTAGTCCTAACAAGAAAGAAGTGGTAAAATATGTACAAATTATAACTAACATGCATCCTATCATGCAATGAAATGACTATCTAACAAAGAAAATTAAAAATTGGTGTTGAAGAAAAAGGAAGTAATTACCCACAGAGGTTGGTCAAATGACCTCCCCAAACTTGAAGATTGCACTATCCTTGGTGCCTTCAAAGAAGAGCAAGGTGGACGGGTTGCTACAACTGATGAGTTCCATCAAAAGATTGTGTGGATAAACTTGTTTGTTGTCCCATTTAGAAGGTTTTCCCTTCCTTCTCAGTGGCCAGCCTAAAAGAAGAGAAAAATAAAGAAAATTAAGCCTACAACAAGGATATCAAAGTAAATAGAACATAGGCAAGGGCTAATACCAAATAAGAGTAAGGTTCTCAACTACATAGTAGCTACAACATGTGAGTGAGAAAATAATATGAGCTAATGGCATATCAACTACTACTTGATGAAAGGGTAAAATCAAAGGATGAAGAGCATTCAGAAGCATCAAGTTCAAAAAAGAAAGAGTGGGTCTTGAAAGACATGCAAGTTCATGTCAATGCACAAAGAGCACAAGGGTCATCAAAGATTAAGCATTTATTTAAAAGTTTCATCACCCAACAATATCAAACAAGTCAAGAAGCACCAAAATAATCCAAGAAAGTCTCAACAATTGAGTAAGAGAATGCAACACTATTATTAAAATAAGAAATTTAGAAAAGAAACTAAAAACAAGTTATAAGAACAAAATTAAAAAAGAAAGGGAAAGAAGAAAGTAAGAAAGGAAGAAGAAACAGGGTCTATCGGTAAAGAAACAAGGCACACATTTGCAATTCCCCGGCAACGGTGCCATTTTGATGAGCGGAAATTGTCTATCGGTAAAGAATTTCACAAATGAAATCTCGTTGCAAGTATAGTTATAAACCAATAAACAATCCCTCAATCAAAAATTTGTTTGTCATGCGTACAAATCCCAATAAAATAACTGAGAGTATTAATCCCAGGTCGTTCTCCCTAGTAATTACAATGAAGTGCTTTATTATTGGCCATGAAGGAATGTTTTGGGGTTTTTGTAATAAGGAACGAGAAATGTAAATAGCAAAAAAAAATAAGCTAATAACTAAGAAAGCTCTTGGCAAGGAATGAGAACTAGAAGTCCTATCCTCATTATCATCATCAATTGTGACAAGAATTGTCCATTGCTCCAACTTAGTTAACCTCTAACTATGAAGGAAAGTCAAGTGGATATAATCAACTTGAGTCCACAAGTCCTAGTCAAATCATAGTGAAAGACTAGCTTTAGTGGCATTCAAGTCAATGAGCAACTTTCAATTGTTAATCAACAAAAGAGTTTGATAATTCAAGAGTCTCCAATTACTCAAACCAAGCCAAGAGGAGAAAAATCTAACTCACAACTAAAAGAAACATTTCATCAAACACCTAGTGGGGAATAAAAGTAAACAACATAAATTGCAAGAATTAAAGGAAACTATAACTACAAAGGCAAGAGATCAACAATAGGAAACTAAAGCAAATATAAGAAGACATGGAAATCATAAATTGCATTGAAAGGAAATGGAGATCTACATAAGAGTTCATAAACTAAAATTAACAATATAAAGGAACTATAAGAGAAGCAAAATGCTAGAACAAGTAAAGATAAAAAGAAAATTAAAGTAAAAGAATAAGTAGATCTAGATCTAAAAGGAAAGTAAAACTAAGAACCCTAATCTAGAGAGAGGAGAGAGCCTTTCTCTCTCCTATTCTACATCTCTCTCTAAAACTTGATAAAAACTAAAACTAACACTCCTTGGTTCATCCCCCTTCAATCCTTGGGTTCAATAGCATCAGAAATGAGTTGGATTTGGCCCAAAATGAGCTAGAAATTGCTGGCCACGAGTTGCTCAAAATGGCCCACGCTGGTCCTGCGATGCGTGCGCGTGGAATGACACGTACGCATCCTTAAACACCAGAAAACTATGGAAAATTTTATATCATTTTGAAGCCCCAATGTTAGCTTTCCAAAGCAACTAGAACAGCCTCATTTGGACCTTTTTAGCTTAAGTTATGATCGATTAAGTACAAAGAACTCTGCATTGACAGCTTAGCAATTCCTTCATTTTTTCATGAGTTCTCCATTTTTACATGCTTTTTCTTCGTTCCCTCAATCCAATCTTTGCCTTCTAAGCCTAAAATCACTTAACAAACATATCAAGGCATCGAATGGGATCAATGTGAATTAAATTTAGCTATTTTAAGACCTAAAAAACATGTTTTTACACTTAAGCAC
Source organism: Arachis duranensis (assembly GCF_000817695.3). Lineage (NCBI taxonomy): Eukaryota > Viridiplantae > Streptophyta > Magnoliopsida > Fabales > Fabaceae > Arachis > Arachis duranensis. The sequence continues at coordinate 24,553,201 of NC_029772.3, read as the reverse complement.
AAATACAAGGGAATTTACAAAACCATGCTATTTTAATGAATAAATATAGAAAAAGTTGATGAAATCCCCTAAATTCAACACAAAATAAACCACCAAATTGGGGTTTATCATAAGGCTCTCTGGTATTGTGAAGTATGGTCCTTCTTGGACCTCCAGAGGGACAATTGGTTAAAGCAGAGCATCCAGAAGGATAAGAAGTAGAGTGACGAGGAGGTGATGATAGATGCTCTTTGTCTTCACGCATGGGTCCCTTTCCCTTTCCACCTTTTCCACGAGAGGATTCGGCTTTCTTTTGGGTAGATGAGGCTCTAAGATGAATGGTTTTCTTTGCAACGGATTCTGATTTTTAAGGGGATTGAGAAGAGAAAAAGTAAGAGTGAATATGAATGTGTGTGTGAGATTGTGGCTGTTTGGAGTGAGGAGGATTTCGAGGAGGGGTGAATGCACCAATGCTTCTTCTTGTGGCTATTTTCTTCCACATATTGAAAAGGGAAGGAAGATTAGAGAGAAGAGGTAGCGTCGAAGAGGGATAGTGGAGAAGAGAGAGGTTATCTTGAAAGAGAAACCGTCATTAATGCTTAATGGAAAGCTTCTCTTTTAAAGCAAAAATCTTTAATGAAACAGTTTTTAAAAAAAATTGAATTTTAAAACAATAAAATATGAAGTGACAAGTCATGAAGAAAGATAAAAGTTTCTGATTGACATGACTTGAATTAATATAAAAAGAGAGAGACTTGAACCCAAGCAAATTATTAAAAAAAATTATGATATTGGTATGAAACCCATTTCATTTAAACAAGTTTTGTCTTACATAGGCCCAAAAGTGGTGAAAGCAAACTGGGCCTTTTGAATCAGATTTCCAGTTTCTTATTCCAGAAATTTTTTAGGCCATGAGTAAGTTCTTTTGAAGAGTTTATCACGTGCCTAGTTTTGTCTCCCTGCTACCTGCAAGACAAAACATCACAGAGAAAACAAAAAGACACAATTACTCCACAGAATTAAGGTTAATCATTCCCAGTGTAGTTCTTAGTTTGCAGAATCTTTCTTCACATAGTGTCTTCGTAAAGATATCGGCCAATTGTTCTTCCGATTTTACAAATTAAATTTCAATAGTTCCTTTTGTACATGTTCCCTAATAGAATGACATCTAACCTCAATGTGCTTAGTTCTTGAGTGCAATACAGGATTTTTAGAAATATTTACTGCACTCATGTTATCATATAGTAAGGGAATACTATTAATTTTTAGTTTGTAATCGGTAAGTTGAGTTTTAAGCCAAATTAGTTGTGAACAACATGCTGAGGCTGAAATATAGTCTACTTTAGTTGTGGATGAAGTAACAGTGGCTTGCTTTCTACTTGACCAAACATTTAGGTATTTTCTAATAAAGCAACACATTCCAAGGGTGCTTCTTCTATCCACACAATCACCCGCATAATCTGCATCACAATATCCAACTACACAAAATCTATTAGTTCTAGGATACCACAAACCAAGGTCAGATGTGCGTTTTATGTACCTAATGATTCGTTTTACAGTTGAAAGATGTGATTCCTTAGGGTGAGATTGAAAACGATAGCACGCACCCACACTTTGAACAATATTCGGTCTAGAAGATGTTAGATACATTAATGATCCAATCATACCTCAATACCGAGTTTCATCAACATCTTTTCCATTTTCATCCTTGTAAAGTTTTGTATTTGGATGCATAGAGGTACCTATTGGTTCTAAACCAAATTTCTTTATTAGCTCTTTGGTATATTTACTTTGGTGGATAAAAATACCACTAGGAGTTTGCTTGATTTGAAGTCTAAGGAAGAATGTTAGCTCTCCCATCAAACTCATTTCAAACTCGCTAGTCATTAGATTTCTGAACTCTTTACACAAGGATTCATTTGCCGATCCACATACATTTGGACAAGTAAGAAATCATCATTAGATTCTTTAATGAATAAAGTAGTATCAGTAGTGCCCCTTAGAAAATCATTTTGCAACAAGAAGGCACTAAACCTTTCATACCAAGATCTTGGAGCTTGCCTAAACCCATAAAGTGCCTTGGATAGTTTAAAAACATGATTAGAAAAATTTTTGTTTTCAAAACCGGGGGGTTGGGCTACAAATACTTCTCAATAAATAAACCCATTCAAAAAGGCACATTCGACATCCATTTGAAATATTTTAAAACCCTTATGGGTAGCATAAGCAAGTAGCAACCGAATTGCCTCTATTCTTGCCATCGGAGCAAAAGACTCATCAAATTCAATGCCCTCTTCTTGATCGTAACCTTGGGCCACTAATCTAGCCTTGTTACGAATCACACTACCATCCTCACCCAATTTATTTCTAAAAATCCACTTAGTACCAGTTACCTTCTTGCCATTTGGATAAGGTACAAGAGTTCAAACCTCATTCTTCTCGAATTGTTCTAATTCCTCTTTCATAGCCTTCACCCAAGAGGGATCTTCAAGTGCTTTTTTCACATTTTGAGGCTCTAATTGGGATAAGAAAGCAACATTGTTGATGTTGGATTTCTTCTTGCTTGAGGATCTAGTAGTGACTCCATAGGATGGATCTCCAATGATAAACTTGTGTGGGTAGTTCTTCAAAAACTTCCACTTCCGGGGCCTTTGAGATGAGGTTTCAGCTTGGCTTTGACTTGGTTCTGCATGTTTACTGTTCTAGATGCTCTAGCTTCATCAGGAGACAATACCGAAATATCTCCTTTATTTTGAGGAGCATGTTTAGAGCTGGCATTCTCCATAGAATGAGTAGATTGGACATTTTCTTGATTCACTTGAGGACTCACCTCTACTTCATTTCCTGCATCATCATATATGACAGCACTTGGTATGAAGTTAGTATCACAAAAAGATACATGTACGGATTTCTCAATAGTTATATGTTCTTTGAGGTAAATTCTATAAGCTTTACTAGTGGTTGAGTATTCAACAAATAAACCTTCATAAGATTTTAGATCAAATTTTCCAATATTATCTTAATTATTTAACACAAAACATTTGTAACCGAATATATGAAAGTACTTGAGATTTGGAGAAGTTCCTTTCCATAGCTCATAAGGGGTTTTCTTTAACCCTTTTCTAATGATGGTTCTATTTAGGATATAGTAAGCTATGTTTACAGCCTTAACCCATAAGAATTTTGGAACTTCATTTTTACAAAGCATTTCCCTAGTCATTTCTTGAAGATTTTTATTTCTTCTTTCAACAACCCCATTTTGTTGAAGGGTTCTAGGACATGAAAAATTATGAGAAATTCCAAGCTCATCACAAAAGATTTCAAAATCCTGATTTTCAAATTCTTTTCCATGATCACTTCTTATATGGGAAATTTTCAAATTTTTTTCATTTTGAATCCTTTTACATAGAGAAGGGAAGGCATAGAACGCATTATTTTTGTGAGCTAGGAAAAAAACCCATTCATATCTAGAGTAGTCATTAACCACTACCAAGCCATAATGCTTTCCTCCCAAACTTTGAGTTCTAGTGGGACCAAAAAATCAATGTGTAACATTTCTAATGGCCTTTTGGTAGAGATTCCATCTTTGGGCTTAAAAGAAGATTTTGTTTGTTGCCCAATTGACAAGCATCACAAGTAATATCCTTGTCAAACTTTATATTAGGGATACCTCTAACCAAAATTTTCTTAACAAGCTTAAAAATTTGGTACATGCTAGCATGTCCCAATTTCTTATGCCAAAGCCATTTTTCGAATTCCATTGAGGTAAAACATGTCACATTTTGATCTTTTTAGTCCTCTAGAGTGAGTCCATACACATTGTTACATCTTTTTACCTCAAACAAAACTACACCAGATTTTTCACAAATAACTAAGCAGTCCAATTTTCTAAATATAACCAAATATCCAAGATCACATAATTTACTAATGCTTAGTAAGTTGTATTTCAATCCGTCAACAAGAAAAATATCATTTATGAAAGATGAGAAATTTTGCCTACTTTACCTTTGGCCACTATCTTTCCTTTACCATTATCAACGAAGGTTACAAAGCTTCCATCATACTCGTCTAGCTTGATGAAGAATGTAGACTTTCTGGTCATATGCCTAGAGATTTCGCTGTCCAAGTACCACATGTTGTTTTTTCTTTTGGATGCTAGGCACACCTACACAAAAATCTCAAGTGACCTTAGGTATCCAAATCTTTTTGGATCCTTGAATGTTAAACCACCTCCTTTGGCCAAGACCATTGTAGTTGCCAACTTTTTTCTACACTTTGTCTCCAATCATTTTTTTTACATATGAAACATTGAATAGAAAAATGCCCATCCCGATTGCATAAATGACAAAACCTTTTTGGTTGCTATTTTTCTAGATTAGTTGGGTTTTGAAACTTTATGTCATCTGAAGTAGAAGCTATATTTGCAAAAGCTGATCTTTCAAAAGTAGTTTTACATTTTTTATGAAAACCCAATCCAGCCTTTTCATAAAGAGGTTTTTGACTAACCAAGAGTTTATTTAGATTTTCAGAACTTTGAACAAAGTTGGCCAAATCTTCTTTTAAGCTTTTTACCTCTTTGTGCAACCTTTTATTTTCTTCAAAATAGTTCAAGTATGTAATTACAGAATGTTGTTTCTCACAGCCCTTAATTTCAGCCTTTAGTAACTTGTTTTCTTCAACAAGATCAACAGTGGTTTTGGCTTCCCTTAATTTATCTTTGAAAAAAGCATTTTCTGTCTTTAGGATGTCATTTTAAGATTCAAGTTCATGATTTTTATTTAAGAAGCATATTAATTTCTCAGTGAGATGATTGATCATAAGATGAAGGTCTTCAGTAGAAAGTTGAATGAAAACTACTTCATCAGTTTGATCGGCCATGAAATAGGTTTGAGATTTGTTCTCTAATTCTTCCTCTTCGTCTAAAAACCACCACTCTTACCGAATTTTCACTTACAATACATTATCCTCATAATTCTCAATCCCAATCATCAAATTCCACATAATTCTCAACCAACACACTGATCAATTATCATTCTATCATTACCAATCATCATAATTAGCATCATTCAACCTCAATCTCAATATTCAACACCATTTATCAACAACAACATAGTTCATCAAAATTATCAAGAATTCATCAAATCATCATACATCATCATTTCAAAAAATTTCAACAACTAATTCAATCCTACCTAAGGTCTACTAACCTAAGGTTCACAAAATATAATATATTACATAGAGAAAACTAAAATCATACTTTGGCCGATTTCTAATATGCACCATACACTAAATTTGAGTCCAAATTAAGCCTCCAATCACTAACAAATCACCAATTCACATCCAAAACACCAAATAAATGTCAACAATCGCAAGAACTCAAACTAAAATCATACCAAATACTAAAAATCAACCTAGAGTTACCAAATTCAAAAATTCACAAAGGTAAAGAGTTTTCTTACCTTTCTCGATGGTGTTTGGGGCACAAACCACCAATAGCCCAACCTTAGATACCACCTAATAAATCAAAAATACAAAATCTACTCAAAACTCAAATGTAAAATTTCAAATTTTTAGGGTTGTAGAATTGAGAGGAAATTTTGAATTCTTACCAATAAAAGTTAGATAGAACTTACGGACTCAGCGAGAGCTTCACGTAGTCACAAACGGCACGCAAATTTGAGCACCATAGCTCAAGTTATGAGTTTGGAAAGTTTGTGATGAATAGTTACAATGGTGGAAAGCACTCTCCTCTCTCTTCTTTCACTTCAGCTGTGTTTTTGTGTTTATGAGGGTTATGAGGCTGAAATGGCCTCACTTAAGGGTGTATATATATGTTGGGCTTGGGCCCAACTTGATTTCGGTCCAACCCATTAGCGTTTTTGGCCTGTTTGGCCCAATTTTGGGCCATACCTTTAGAACTAGCACATGATTTTTAACTTTAATTATTTTTCTAAGTTTTTCTACTATTTTTATTATTCTCATGCAATACCGGATAGACTTAAGCCAGGACTACCGGCTAATTTACTGGTACGCGTTTTTATGTAATTTTCCGCAGAAATTTACATTTTCCAACTTAAAAAAATCTACTGAGTCCAAATATCATATTTAAATTTTCTAATTAATATTCTATATTTTTGAACTTATTTCAGACAATTGAATTATTTTTAATTTAGCAATTAATTAATTATAGTTCTTATAATTGAAGCCATTATTTCATATGAATTCACTTACCTAAAGGGTCTTACCTTATTAATCTATTATTGTTAACCAATTTTGAGCTAATTGATCCCCTTTGTTCTTAATTTTTAGCACAACACTACTCTTAAACAAAAAATTATGAATATTTTTAATTTGATGTTTAATTAGCTTAGCCTAGTAGATGTTGTATCATTCAAGTATGGAAAGAAAAAAATTATTGGTGAATAAAAAATGGTGTATTAATTGAATATTTTGGGAATTAGGTAAATATATATATATTTATCAGATTGTTAAAAGCATACGCATTTACTCGTGAAATAAAAAAACAAAAGAAAAAAAATTAAAAAATAGTGAAAGTAATAAATGTTATTTTAAATAACATCTTTGGTAGTAAATGTATTTGTGATATAGGAGATGAAGAATTACCATGTGTTTATAACATGCAGCGGAAGAACAGAAAGTAATTCTAAAGATCTATTTTGTGCTTAAATTTTATTTTAGAAACAATATATAGATCAGATTTAAATACATGTGTACACTAGTAAAAACTTACTTTCTCCTTCGATGGTACGAAGGCGCTATGCGTATCCACATTGAGGCCAATATTTGCTGTTAACTCCTTGACCAATGGATATCTTATCTAAATTGAGAAACCTCTTTGCAACTATTTTGCACACCATAAAATTCTTCTCCAAGAATTAAAATCACATACATTTATGCGTGTAAAGGTAAATGAATAAAACTCATGTGCTGGTTGATGCATGAAAACTTGTCTCTCAACAAATTTTCCTTCGGCAAGTATATCGAATTATCGTCAAATAAAAACTCACAATAGAGTGAGGTCGAATCCCACAGGGATTGATTGGTCAAGCAACTTTAGTTGGAAGAGTATGCTAGTTGAGCTACACATAATGTAGTTTGAGAATTGCAGAAAATTAAATGGCGAAAAAGTAAATAGAAGAAAATAAAGTGCAGAATCTTATATGGGGATTTGGAGAAATGAGCATGTAAATAAATGGTAGAAAGTAAAGAGAATGGGTAAGATCAGAAATGGGGAATTCATTGGGCTCAGGAGATGTTGTATTCTCCGGATCAAATTTATTTTCATCTCTTCCTCAATCAAAGCATCTATTGATCTCCTTGGCAATCTTAAGTGATTGGGTTCCAATTCCTTGGCAACACAAACTCTCTAAGCTTGAACAATTGCCCAATTCCTTGATTTAATTGCTCATGGGAAGAGATGAAGTGTGGTCACTGATTATACCACATGTATTTCTAAATTAAACTGTTGGGAGGATTATATGTCACTATATCCGTGCAGACCCCAATTTGGTCCAACATGAGAAAGCATTTCTAGCATGATCTCCTCATCCCTTTTCCAAGGCTCAGAGGAGATCCAATTATGGAGAGTTTCTTTTTTCAAGACAACTAACCAATTGAATTAAGATCAAAAGCTTTCTAGTAAATCAAAAGAGAAGAAAGAAGAAGAGAATGAAAACTATAATTGATCCATCAAATTACAACAGAGCTCCCTAACCCAATGAAAGGCGTTTAGTTGTTCATATCTCTAGAAATGGAAAATGGCAGAAAAGAATACATCCTTAGCTAAAAGTGCAGAAAAGTAAATATACAGAGGGTAGTTCTCCAAAGTGCCAAGCTTCTTTATAGTTCAAAACTACTCCTATATATACTACTTCTCTTGATCTTCTAGTGAGTTCTTCAAGTCTTGGATGTGGGCCTTAGATCTTGAGTTGAAGCAGTTACAATCTTTAGTGGGCTCAGCTTTTAGAAAAGTTTGAATTAGGCATGGGCATTAGTGAAGTTAACGTTAAGTGACATTGTGGGTTCGAGAACGTTAGTGGCAATCACCTTTTTCACTAATGTTCCAACCCTATATAACCCACGTTAACTCCAACATTAGTGGCACTAATGTGATCACTAACGTTGCATTATGAACCTTCGCAAGCGTTATTGGGACTCACCTTTCCCAATAACGTTGCCTTGTGCCCCTTGTCCTTACGTTCGAGTTCACGTTAGTGTAACTAACGTGGCTCTTAACGTGGGTATGCCTCATCTTCGAGAGCGTTAGTGGCACTCACCTTTGTCACTAACGCTCCAAGTGCCCCTACTCTCCACGTTAGAGCTCACGTTAACTAAGTTAACGTGGTAGTGAATGCCATCTCCAACGTTAGTGACAAAGGTGAGTGTCACTAACGTTGGCTCATCAATCTTAGCTCCGCGTTAACTTTTACATTAGTGGTCTTAACGCGACCACTAACGTGGGCAATGCTAGTTTGATCCAACATTAGTGACAAAGGTGAGTGTCACTAACGTTGGCATTGTTCCTCTCTTCCACGTTAGAGTTCACGTTAACTAAGTTAACGTGACTCTTAAACGTGGTTTATTGCCACATTTTGGAGCGTTAGTGGTCTTCACATTTACCCCTAATGTTGGAGCTTTCTTTGTCTCCATGTTAACTACCACATTAACCTAGTTAACGTGGTAATTAACATTGGCTTATGATGGCTTCGCAGGCGTTATTGGTGATCACTTTTCGCATTAACGTTGCAAGCTCTTTCCCATTCCACGTTAGTGGTCACGTTAACTAGGTTAACGTGGCTACTAACGTGGTTCTTCCTTGCTTCCTTTGTCCTGAAATCAAGCAAATAAATTGCATCAAAGCTCTAGCTAAAGTTATGAGATTATGCATCATCAATTTGTCATGCAATCCTTGCAAGATCCTCATGAAATCATGTAAAATTCACAATAGTTGCTTGAATCAAGGTGTGAGTGTATTTTCATCCAAAACTTGCCTCATTCTCTAAGAAAATGCATGAAACTACCCTAAAACAGTAAAGAAAAGGTCAGTGAAACTGGCCTAGATGCCCTGGCATCACAACACCAAACTTAAAGCTTGTTTGTCCCTAAGCAAGTACTGGAACATAGGAATAATGAATGAAAGAACATGATGAACATTATAAAATTAAAATTCCTGCTTTATGGGGTTTCATGCATAGCAACTTAGGTTCATTCCTTTACCAGGTTTCAGGCCTTTATCATGCCCTTGAATACTTGCTTACTTACATCCCTTGAGACTTCCTAGTTGTTGATCCTTCCTTCTTTTGTTTTCTCAAGATTTATTGCATTCTTCTTTTGGCTAAGTGCTCTGTAAGAGGGAGACTCTTTATGATAAGCTTTCAATCAACACTCCCGAACCAGTTAGTTCAAGGTGCTAGGTGTTAAGACACCCCTAAGGACTTACTCCTTCAAGTCTCTTTCTCTCATACATACACACCACAGGCACATGGTTTGTTATTTTTCTTTCTTGAGACCTTGGTGTCTAGAACCTCTTTGTGTTACTAAGTGTTCTGTAGCAAGGGTCACTCTTGATAGTGGACTTTCAACTGATAATCCCAGATTAGTTAATCCAAGTTACCAAGTGATGAGGCACCCCTAAGAGCTTATTCACCCAAGCATATCCCTTGCACATGAACACCACATACACATGCCTCAATCTTAAAACCCTTGGTGCCTAGCATTTTTTCTTATTGTGTTTCTTTCCTTTTCACTTTTATTGCTCTTTCTCTTTTCTTATTGGGATCTTATTATTTAGTTAGTCTCATAGGATGTGTTTCAAGCATAGGATTCAGGATAGATAGTTGCCTTCATTCCTTGTTGGTGAACCAACTTAGCTAATTAATCACCCTACCACAAACATTCAGGATTCACTACACAAAATAACTCCACTCTTATTCTTATCATAACATTTTCTTTTTGATTAACTTAAAGGACAATTATACAATTAAGAAAGGTGAAGATGAAAGCTAGGGATCTAGACTAGTGAGCATGGACCTAAGCAACAAGATCTTAAAGCATAATTGAAAATTCCTAAGTTACTATGGAAGCATGTTCTATTTCATACATGATTTTCCTTATTTAAAGCTTTGAAAAAGATAGAACTCAAAAGGAACTCCACCACCTTTTATTCATGGGGATGCCTATGTTCTTCTGCTTCTTTGTCTTCTTTGTGTCCACTTTGTCCACTTGTGCTTCCTCTCATCCGATTCATTCTGGCTATTTTCCAATCTTCCAGTGCCTTCCTTACTGACTCATGACTCTTTTCAGCTCTTTCGTGTTCCACTCATGCTAATTCATCCTTTACATCCTCTTATTTTGTGATCCCAGGATGCAATACAGGTAGTTGTCCGACAAAGTACCAAGCCTAGCTTGGGTATTTACATGATATCCAGTTTTACTCATGTAAACTCCTTCCGAAAATGCTCTATATTCATCGAAAAGATCTACCTGTTCTCTTTCTTTCCTATGCATCTCATGAATGTGTGCACCTTGATGTGCTTGGATGTTGATCAGCTTTTGGATGGCTTTTTTTTTATGATCTTGCTTTTAGTTCAGGTTATGGAAGGACTCACTCCATTGTCTCCCTTGTTCCAATTGTTGTTCCATCAACTGTTTTTGCCATTCCCCTTGCTGAGTCATCCATCTAGAGAGTGATTCTTCTTGACGGTCTATTATTTGCATTTGAAGCTCCTTTTGTGCACCTTGATTCTCCATGTATTGCCTAGATAAGGTATCAATAGCCTCTTGTAATTGGTGCATGCCTAAGGTGGCTGGAGCTTGCTCCCGTGGATGTTGTCCTTCCTCAGCTTGATGGGCTGGCCTCTTTCTTACCCTTCGTTGAGGTAGGGGAGATGCAGTAGCATGCATCCGACGATAAGTGATTGGAAGGCCAACCTTTATCCACTCGGGGTCTCCATCTTCAAACACCACTCTGGCCTTGTTGCAAAGACGGAGAATGGTGCTGGGATAACCCAACCTTCCTCCAGAATCACTTTTCTCAGCAAGCTTTCGAATGCCTTGGGCTATGAGTTCATGAACCTTGATTTCTCTTCCTTTCATTATGCATTGCACCATTGTTGCTCTCTTAAGGTTTACCTCTGAGTTGTTCCCGGCTGGGAGGATGGATCTCCTTACAATTTCAAACCACCCCTTAGCTTTAGGAAGGAAGTCTCCTCTTTTTATAAATTTGGGCTTCCCATGGGGGTCTCTATCCCAATCTGCTCCTTGCACACAGATATCTCTTATAATCTGGTCGTGGTTGGGGTTGTTATCTATTTTTGAGTGATAGCTCTCTTCTGTAAAGGGTATGTGATAAACCCATATTTTATGATGTATATTGAGCTCAATTTAAGTGATTTATTCAACCCTTCACCTACTTATTCATGTAAATTGCATGGTTTCACTTTCCCTTCCTTATTATGTGATATATGAGAAAATATGTTCCTTATGCTTTAAAATAATCAAATTTAATTATCCTTTATTACCATTCGATGCCGTGATTTTTGCTTTCAGGTTTTATAGGGCAGGAATGATTTAAAGGATGGAAAGGAAACATACAGAAATGGAAGGAAAGCACAAATTGGAGTTTTGGAGCAACTGGCAGTGATGCGTCCGCAAGGACGACGCGAACGCGTGGTTCGCACAAAAGAGAATCGACGTGAGCGCATGGATGAGGCGAACACGTGACTTGCAAAATACAACTGACACGGGCGCATGACTGATGCGACCGTGTGGAAGAGCATCACTTCAGATGACGCGACCGCGTGACCCACGCGGACGCTTGACGTGCGCGATCTGCAAAATTTGCAGATCTCATTTCCAGTGACTTTTGGGCCCTTTTGGCCCAGATCCAAATCCAAAAGGCATAGATTAGAAGTTATGAAGTGGGGGAATGCATTCATACAGAGGGTGACAATCAAGATAGCGAGTAATTTTAACTTTTCATAGTTTAGATGTAGTTTTTAGAGAGAGAGGTTCTCTCCTCTCTCTTAGGATTTAGGATTAGGATTCCTTTTAAAGGATTTAAGATTTCGACTCTTCATCAGGTTCAATATTCCATTTACTTTATATTTCTCTTTTACTTCCAGATGCTTTAATGCTTGTATTACTTATGTTGCCTATTTGGCTTATGAACTTTTCATGTTAGGATTTTCTTAATTAATATAATTTAAGGTATTTCAGACTTATGATTGTTTTCTCTAATTTATGTTATTGATGCTTGGGCTCTATCTAAATTATTTTCATTCAAGTAGATTTTATTCCCTTTTGGCTTTGGTTGATTAATTGGTAACTCCTGAGTTGTCAAACTCAACAGTGGTTGAAATTGGCAGATTCTAATTGATCTATATCGCTCTAAAGCTAGTCTTCCCACAAGGATTGACTAGGACTTGAGGATCAAACTAATTAGTCCACTTAACTTTACTTTGCTTTAGTGAAGGTTAACTAAGTGGGATTAAAACCCAATTCTCATCACACCTGATAAGGATAACAAGGACAGGATTTTCAGTTCTGATACCTTGCCAAGAGTTTATTTTATAGTTATTTATTTATTTTACTTGTCATTTAACATACTTCTTCCTTACTTTCAAAACCCCCAATTTACAAGACTCATAACCAATAATAAGAACATACCTCCCTGCAATTCCTTGAGAAGACGACCCGAGGTTTAAATACTCGGTTATCAATTTAAAAGGGATTTGTTACTTGTGACAACCAAAACGTTTGTAAGAAAGGACTTTTGTTGGTTTAGAAGCTATACTTGCAACGGGAATTTATTATGAATTCTAGACCATGCAAAAGTTCTCTCTTCAGTATGGTTCGCAGCTTAAGCACTCTCATGATGCTCATGGGACTAAAATCCACCATTACCCCTCTCACGAAACTTGTATAAGATTCATCTGCCTTATCATGTCTAACTGTATTTGCATAAAAATCTCTTACCAGAGTTGCATTCACCCTTGTAATCGGATCGGTGAGGAGATCCCATCGACGTTTTTCCACCTTCCCTGTGATTTCTGGGCACTCAATTTTTGTGACTTGAAAGCTCAATTCATATATGATTTCTTTATCAGCCATCCACCCAAATTGTAATGCATGGTAAAATGTTCTGAATTTCTTTTCATCAAAAAGAGGCTGCTTTATAGGTTCCTTCCCTTTTCATATCTTGGAGCTTGATGATGCCATGCAAGATGGTTGAGGTGTTTGTTACTCACAAAGAGTGGCTAGGAGGGTGTGTATGGAATTTTTGGTGGAGGATGAAGTGTGTGTGTCCGAGAAAAGGAAGGGAGAGGAATGCGAGTAAGAAGTGTGTACGGAGAGGTTGTAGAGTGGGGATCATTTATATAAAAGAGTGATGGGTGTTTGTGAGGTGTGGATTGATAGTGTTGATTTAGTGACGGACGGTTGGGGTTTGTCATTGCATGAGCACGAGGATCACCCCGTTTATGAGGGTTTTGGTTTGGTCTCCAAGGCTTCTCCAACTCCCAATGTTGTATGGCAACACTTTCCAATATACTCCCCTTGGAGATAAGTGTATAAGTTCCTTGGTATAGTGGCCGAATCTCCCTTCCTTGATTGTCCTATCAAGTACCATCAATGTCCTTTTTGATTTCCTATACAAGACAAAAATGAATGCAAACGGTTAATTGAGATTTTTGGTGGGAAGACTTAAGGTGTGAACTAGCTACTCGAAAAAAAACTTTTTCTTTTGTTTTTAAATACTAAATGCTTTTTATGAATGTAAATCAATCAACCACTAAAGTTTCCATGCATGCAACATTGGTACACCAAACTTGTTTGTGATCATATGGTGCAACAAGATTCGGAAATAATCTCTCATCATGAAGTGTGTTCAAGCCCTCTTGGTGTGCCTTGAACACCAAACTTATCATGTACTATATGCTGCATGTAAGGGGTCTTATATTGGTTGTCAAAATTGATTTAAAAATCCATGAAAATTGCTTTATTACTACTATTAGAGATTAAAGAGAGAGGGTATAGAACATGGGTTGCCTCCCATGAAGTGCTTCTTTGGTGTCATTAGCTTGACGTTTGGTCCTTGTCAAGGTGGTTGGTAATGCTTAAAATCTTCCCCCCTTGCAGTGAATCTGTTTCCATTGGCCTTGTTGACAAGTTCCACATGCTCTAAGGACAAGATTTTGTTGATGGTGTACACTGGAGGCAGCTGAGATGGAATAGTAGGGAGGTAAGGTGGTATAGATAGAAAGTATGTAGAGACCACTTCATTTCCTGGAGAGAAATCTTCTGTAGGGATCTTCTTGTTTTTTCATCCCTTTGGGACCTTTATTTTGTGTCCCTTGATGTCAATTTGTTCCTTGTGGTTTCCTCTTTAAGAATGGTTTTGTTGCCTATCTCATATGACACTGGTGGGTCTGGTTCCTTTTGGATTACACTTGGCTGTTGCTCCTTCTGATCACATTGGTTGTTAGCCACAGGAGTTCTTAGGGGTAGTGCTTGAGCTCCCTTGTTTGACTCTTTCTTCAGCTCTTTGTTATCATGATCTGCTTCTTATGAGAGTTTGAAAACATTGAAGGTGAGCTGCTCATCATGTATTCTCAATACTAGCTCTCCTCGCTCCACATCTATAAGTGCTCTGGCTGTGGCTAAGAATGGCCTTCCCAGAATGATGGGGTGAATAGGATTCTCATCCATTTCCAGGATGACAAAGTCTGTGGGGAGGAAGTAGTTCCCAACCTTCACTAATACATTCTCAACCACTCCTATTGCCTGTTTTTGAGTTTTGTCAGCTAATTTGATGATTACATCTGTGGGTGTTAGCTCATTGATTTCAAGCTTTTTCATGAGAGATAGAGGCATTAGGTTGATACTTGCTCCCAAGTCACATAGTCCCTTATCAATCATCGTTTCTCCTATGGCACAGGGAATATGGAAACTCCCTGGATCCTTCTTCTTTGTGGGTGGCTCTGTTTGAATGAGAGCACTGCAATCCCTGTTCATCTTTATTGTTTGTCCACCCTTCAATGAACTCTTTCTGGCTAGTAGCTCCTTTATATACTTGATATAGGAAGGCATTTACTGGAGGGCCTTAATGAATGGTATATTTACATCAAGAGATGCAAACATGTCGAGGAACCTTGAATACATTCTCCCTGCTACACCACCTTTAAGCCTTTGGGGGAAGGGTGCATATGGGTTCAGTATCTCCTTCTCCTTCAGCTCTTCCTTGAATGTGAATTGAGGTGCAGAGTTTCTTTTTTCATGATTTTCCTTTGGACTATCTTGGAGGTCTTCTACTTCCTCCATACTCCTCTCATCACTTGTGGTGATCATCTTACATTCTTCCTACCTTACTTTCTTTGTTTCTCCTCTTGGGTTCTTTTCTGTGTCACTTGGAAAACCATCTCGGTTTGGGAATTTGTTGAGCTAGATACCCTACTTGAGACTCCAGTATCTTGATGTTTTCCCCTTGGTTTTTGATATTGGCTCGCACTTCCTACTTAAACACCTGATTGTCTTGGATTTCTCTACATATGTCTTCAAGTAGAGTCTCAATCTTTGAAAGTCTATCCTCGGTTAGTGATGGTGGGCTGGGATTAGGTGGTTGTTGATAGGACCTTTGTGATGGATGTTGGTGAGTTGCATTGTTGTTGGGGTTGTGGTTGTGGCGTCTCTGGTCTTAGCCTTGGTTTTGTTGATTTCCCCACCCAAAGTTAGGGTGATTTCTCCATCCAGAGTTGTAAGTTTTGGAGTATGGATCATGGATTTGTCTAGGTGAGTTTCCAACATAGTTGGCTTGTTCCCAATCACCTTCTTCTCCTATATTCACTCCTTCTTAAGATGGTAATGAAGTGATGACTGCTGCAACTTGATTTTCCTCTACCTTCTTGGTAAGATCTGCTAGCTGCTTGGTGATCATCTTATTTTGAGCTAGCAATGCATCCATGTGATTCAGCTCCATTACTCCTCGAGTGTTGCTTCTTTTAGAGGCATAGAAGTAGTCATTCTCAGCTACTATTTCAATGACATCTATGGCTTCTTCAATGGTTTTCTTCTTGTTTAGAGATCCCCCTGATGAATGGTCTACAACCTTCTTTGACTTATAAGAAAGACCTTCATAGAAAATGTGAAGTTGAACCCATTCATTGAACATATCTGGTGGGAATCTTCTTATTAAGTCCTTGAACCTCTCCCATGCCTCATAGAGAGTCTCACCATCTTGTTGCCTGAAGGTTTGCACCTCAGCTCTCAGCATGTTAATTCTTTGAGGAGGGTAGAATCTTGCCAAAAACTTGTTCACCACATCTTCCCAATTTGTCAAGCTATCCTTTGGGAAGGATTCAAGCCACTTGATGCTTTGTCCCTGAGTGAAAAAGGGAACAAAAGCAGCCTATAGACATCCGGGTGAACTCCATTAGACTTCACAGTGTCACAAATTCTCAGGAAGGTGGTTAGATGTTGATTGGGGTCTTCTTGAGCACTTCCTCCAAATGAAAAATTGTTCTAAACAAGGGTGATTAGCTGGGGTTTTAATTCAATGTTGTTAGCATGTATGGTGGGCTTTTGGATGCTACTTCCACAGTTTCCTGGATTTGGATTGATGTAGAAGCCTATAACTCTCCTTTCTTGCCCAGCATGGTTTGCAGGGCCTTCTCTAGCATGGTTGTGAGCTTCTCCTTCATGATTATTTTCCAAGTTCTCCTCCATGTTGGTTTCAAAATACTCTTCCTCTTCCTCAGCACCAACAACTCCTTTCCCTCTTGCTTCCCTCCTTAGTCTCCGGAGGGTTCTCTCAGGTTCTGAATCGAAGGAAGTTGAAGCTCCCCCTCTTCTCCCTATCATACAACTAACAAAACACACAGCAAGAGATGAAATGAAGAGATTATTCTTGTTAGAGTGATTGTTAGTGTGAGTGGTACAAATTATCAAACAATTAGTGGGTTAGTGAGCAGAATTGTAAATAATAATAAAGAAAGAAAGAAAACAGAGGGGGTATAGGGGTGAGGAAGAAACGAAACAAACTGAAGGTAAACAACTGAATAAAGTAAACAAACAAAAGAAAAATGCTCAATCTAGTGAACTTCCAACTTAATCATTGTTAATACAAAATCAATCCCCGGCAACAGCACCATAAACTTGATGCATGAAAACTTGTCTCTCAACAAATTTCCCTTCGGCAAGTATACCGAATTATCGTCAAGTAAAAACTCACAATAGAGTGAGGTTGAATCCCACAGGGATTGATTGGTCAAGCAACTTTAGTTGGAAGAGTATGCTAGTTGAGCTACACAGAATATAGTTTGAGAATTGCAGAAAATTAAATGGCGGGAAAGTAAATAGCAGAAAATAAAGTGCAGAATCTTAGATGGGGATTTGGAGAAATGAGCATGTAAATAAATGGCAGAAAGTAAAGAGAAAGGGTAAGATCAGAAATGGAGAATTCATTGGGCTCATGAGATGTTGCATTCTCCGGATCAAAGTCATTTTCATCTCTTCCTCAATCAAAGCATCTATTGATTTCCTTGGCAATCTTAAGTGATTGGGTTCCAATTCCTTGGCAACCCAATCTCTCTAAGCTTGAATAATTGCCCAATTCCTTGATTTAATTGCTCATGGGAAGAGATGAAGTGTGGTCACTGATTATACCACATGTATTTCCAAATCAAAGTGTTGGGAGGATTACATGTCACTATATCTGCCCAGACCCCAATTTGGTCCAACATGAGAAAACATTTCTAGCATGATCTCCTCATCCCTTTTCCAAGGCTCAGAGGAGATCCAATTATGGAGAGTTTCTTTTCCAAGACAACTAACCAGTTGAATTAAGATCGAAGGCTTTCTAGTAAATCAAAAGAGAAGAAAGAAAAAGAGAATGAAAACTATAATTGATCCATCAAATTACAACATAGCTCCCTAACCCAATGAAAGGGGTTTAGTTGTTCATAGCTCTAGAAATGGAAAATGGCAGACAAGAATACATCCTTAGCTAAAAGTGCAGAAAAGTAAATATACAGAGGGTAGTTCTCCAAAGTGCCAAGCTTCTCTATAGTTCAAAACTACTCCTATATATACTACTTCTCTTGATCATCTAGTGAGTTCTTCAAGTTTTGGATGTGAGCCTTAGATCTTGAGTTGAAGCAGTTACAATCTTTAGTGGGCTCAGCTTACAGAAAAGTATGAATTAGGCATGGGCGTTAGTGAAGTTAACGTTAAGTGACATTGTGGGTTCGAGAACGTTAGTGGCAATCACCTTTTTCACTAACGTTCCAACCCCATATAACCCACGTTAACTCCAACGTTAGTGGCACTAACGTGACCACTAACATTGCTTTATGAACCTTCACAAGCGGTATTGGGACTCACCTTTCCCAATAACGTTGCCTTGTACCCCTTGTCCCTACATTAGAGTTCACGTTAGTGTAACTAACGTGGCTCTTAACGTGGGTATGCCTCATCTTCGAGAGCGTTAGTGGCACTCACCTTTGTCATTAACCCTCCAAGTGCCCCTACTCTCCACGTTAGAGCTCACGTTAACTAAGTTAACGTGGCCACTAACGTGGTAGTGAATGCCATCTCCAACGTTAGTGACAAAGGTGAGTGTCACTAACGTTGGCTCTTTAATCTTAGCTCCACGTTAACTTTCATGTTAGTGGTCTCAACGTGACCACTAACGTGGGCAATGCTAGTTTGATCCAACGTTAGTGACAAAGGTGAGTGTCACTAATGTTGGCATTGTTCCTCTCTTCCACGTTAGAGTTCACGTTAACTAAGTTAACGTGACTCTTAACGTGGTTCATTGCCACATTTTGGAGCGTTAGCGGTGTTCACATTTACCACTAACATTTACCTAGTTAACGTGGCAATTAACGTGGGATTATGATGGCTTCACAGGCGTTATTGGTGATCACTTTTCTCATTAACGTTGCAAGCTCTTTCCCATTCCACGTTAGTGGTCACGTTAACTAGGTTAACGTGGCTATTAACATGGTTCTTCCTTGCTTCCTTTGTCCTGAAATCAAGCAAATAAAGTAGATTAAAGCTCTAGCCAAAGTTATGAGATTATGCATCATCAATTTGTCATGCAATCCTTGCAAGATCCTCATGAAATCATAAAATTCACAATAGTTGCTTGAATCAAGGTGTGAGTGTATTTTCATCCAAAACTTACCTCACTCTCTAAGAAAATGCATGAAACTACCCTAAAACAGTAAAGAAAAGGTCAGTGAAACTGGCCTAGATGCCCTGGCATCACTGGTTTCATATTTTTCTTCTACTCTTAGCATACTTATATATAGTATAAGATTTGTTATTCATTTTAAATTTGAATCTCAATTCAAATTTAAATCATATTTTGTAATTTCAAATCTGAATCCTTCAAAGTTTATGAATCATATCGTAACAATTTAAAACATAATCAGTTAGGATCTCATCCAAACTTTATTTAAATTCAAATTTAGAAAAAAAATAAATAATTATTCTCAATTTTCATTTAATATTCTAAACTATCATATTATTATATTATATTTCTTGTGCTGGCAAAGAATATAATAATGTTCTATTTGAATTAATATAATTATTTATTTGATCAAATCAAAATAATAATTAAATAATTCTTTAGCAAAGATTAAAATACTCATTAGTATGTTACCCCATAGGTTCAATACTAAGCAGATAATAAATTAGTCATACTAAATTTACTAATCAAGGTTGGTGTCTAGTAATACTCCTTAACAACCCAATAGTATGAAGTAATATTTTTACTAAGAACCCAGGAAGAACAAAGTATAATTCCTTCTTTTCCAGATCTTGGTTAACCCTTAGAGTATGGTTTAATTGTCAAAATTCTAACTTGTTACTGTTATTATAATGAACTGTGAATGACTTAAGAAATTCATTTCTTCATTCATTCAATCCCTCTGGCCAAGGTTTTATTTATCTCAGTTGTTGTAATCATAGAGTTCAAACTCTTTACCGAGAGTTGACGGATTTTTTATTGATTAATCATTAATTCTACAAGTATTTAAATTGTACCCAATGTCCATTCAACTAGCACCCTAGAATATTAGGTATCTGGAATCAAATTATAATAAATACACTGTTAATTACTATGATAATCGCAAGTCAAATGAACTCTATTACTATGTTCATTTTGAGAATATCCTATTGACAAATATGTGGTAATTATAACCATTAGGAATTCTCAAAGTGGGTCAGTTCAATGGTCATATTAATGTCCTTTTTAATAATCTTATGACCAAAAATAATTCAGATTAAATTATAAAAAAATTATTTTTTAATATTATGATCATTATCACAGTGATAAATTTCTAAATTTAATCAAAAGCTTTATTATATTAATATTTTAATATAATAATAACAACAAATTATTTAACACATAATTGATTGAATTGTAGTCATACTGTTATTTTCAATAGGAGATGTAGGTTTGGCTTGCTTAAAAGTGAGTGTGGCATTTGTGAATTTGATGGAGATATGATCGAGGTAAAAATGAGGTAGAATGCCAATGGGATTCAAAATATGAGAGGTATCAAGCATATATATATATTTTGATATGCTGCTTTTTATTTTGATAAGTTTTCAATTTTGATTTGTTATTTTGGTTTCGATAGATTTTGATCTTGATTTGCTATCTTTTCCCAAGAGTTTTATTCTATTTTTGTATTTTAAATGCAGGAAATGGAAAATATGAGACATTAAATTTGAAGATGTATTTTCTATAATCATTCAGTTGGATCACAATAGTTAATCGCTATTGATCTATTAGGCTGCGATATTTTTGGTTTTGAAAATATAATAAGATAAATATTGAGAATGATGGTTATTAGTGGCTAAGAGAAGGGGTTGAATCTTTGCCTTCTTTGCTTGTGAATATTACTTTTTGCTTTTTCAAAGAAACTTAGGAGATATTTTTGTTTTTATCTTGTATCGTGTTGAGAGACACTTTCTTTTTGTCTCCTGAGTAATAGAAATAGAAGTGGAGTAGAGAAGAAGGAGTAACACCCAGATGTATCTTGGTTTAGCTACCTAGTGCAATATAGCCTACATCCATTCTTCATCACAATTATGATAGAATTTCACTAACTTTTTCAACACATTACATAAACCAATGTTTTTCCTAAGATCTACTCAATTCTATCTAGGAGAAATCTATATTCTAACCCAATCTTAATTTGATTAGGACTCAACCTAACTTTCAACAGCCAAGTGCTAACCCAACTTGTAAGGAAATCCCCTCAGGATCATGAAACAAAACAGAAAAATGTACAAAGAAAATCTGAAACATCTTATGGCTTTTTTTCCAAGTTTAGCTCACTGTCTTTTACCACACCTTGGCTTTTCTTACAAATCTCACCATGTTTGCCTTTTTCAATGAGACTCAGACAGACTAAACTGAGAAAAAGAAAATGCCTAATGAACAACATGAAGGAGACAAACTTAACAAGCTTAGAAAGCTATGAGAATCAAACTCTGGGCTTTGTTTTTACTCTCTTACCTTTAACGTTTATTATAGAAGAGTGAGGTTTCCAAGGTTGAAGCTAGTTCAAGGTCCATTCTGTCTTCTTCTCCTTCCTCTGAATTTGCAGTGGCTTTATCAGTGATAAGAGAGAATGCCAAATCTGTTGCATGTATCTTACCCATTCTCTCTCATTCTTTTTCTTCAAGCTTCTTCAATCTTGACCATAGAGTTTTGATTTGGCTCCAAGTTTTGATTTCAACTATGGATCTTCTGCTTTTCAGTTTGACTTTGATTTCTTCATGGTTACTTGATTTATGCTTGTGACTTTGTGGATTTCTTCTTGGTTTCTTAGTGTAGCACAAATGAGAAAAGTTGTTTTTTGATGAAATTCTGACCCAAGTGTGACTAGCTTCTTGGTTGTACCCTTTTCTTCTTTCTTAGAATTGGAAACAAGCTTTTTGTTCTTCACCCCATGTAAGACCCAGAACTTTTGAAAAAGTCTTATTATGATCAAGTCTCAAATCATATGGTTATTTATAGCCTTAATTTCAGAAATTATTTTATTAAAGATATTTATAGCCTTAAAATTATTGGATTATTTTCTATATTTAAATTATAAAGTTGACAGTTATGAAATAATAGGGGTTTTACATGATTTGGATTAGATAAGTAATATTTTAAATATTAATACTGCTACTTTGAAAAATGAAGAAATTAAGTATATTATTTCTTATTTTTGGACTTGAACATTTTATTGAAAATAAAGTGTGAAATTGATGAGCAAATAGTATTTTTATACATTATTATTGTTAGATTAGAATTTATTTCTAATTACTATATTATCCCTATTTTTAAGTAAGATTACTAAAATGCCCCTAACCCTGAAACCCTAACCCTAACCCGTGACCCGGTTACCCTCTCACCCAACTCAGCAGCCACACCACAAACGTTTCCCCCTTCTTAAAACCTATACCCAGCCACAATAACAGAAATGAGAAGTAGTAGGGAAGAGAGGAGGGGCGGTGATGGCTGTGGCCTCACTATTGCCGCCGCCCAGCTCAACGCCGCCGTCTCACATTCCTCGCGCTGTTCCCTCCCTCATCATACACATTTAATTTCATCCCTCTAACTCACCTACGGACCAGGAAAGGACGGGAGGAGATCGCGTCAGCCAGGGAAGGAGGGTGCTACCGCCATAATCAGTCACGGCCGCTGCAAGCTCACCACGTCGCGCTGCCTTGGAGTCCGCCATCAGGTCCGAGACGATGAGAGATGTCGAAACAGAGGGCTACGCAAGGAAGAGGGTGGTCGTGGGTTGCTGTTTTGCCTCACCATTGCCACTGAGGCCACACCCAGTCCAGCCGCGCCACCATCCCTGCGCCGTCGCAGAGCAAATCTAAGGTGAAGGGGGACTGCGAAGGGGGAAAAGGGTCGCGCCGCCCAGTCGCCGGATTGCTCGCTGCCAGCGTCGCCGGTGTTGTCGCGAGGAAGAGAGGGGGAGCCCCACCAGAGGAGAACCGTCGCGGAGCTGTTCCTGCCACTGTGCCCAACTGCTGTTGGGGGCCTTGTCACCGCTCATAAGGGTGCACCGGTAAGCCTCTGCCGCCGAAAATGCCGCTACCGTCGCCGGAAGGCCTCGTCGGTAAGGATTTTAAGCTGGTTCTCCTTTCCATTGAGTTTTGGGAACCTCATTGTCACTGCATGTTGTTCAGGTCACCACTGCCGCTTGAGGTGGCTGCCGGGCTGCCGTCGAACCGGTTCGGAGACCGCCGCTATTTCGGTTTAGCCGCTCTTTCTTCGGTTCGGTAAGCGTTTCGATTTGAAAGTCCTTTAGTTACCGTTCTGTTATCATACACTGAGGTTTGTGGCATTAATTGCTATACGATTAAGTTTCGGTTGTTGTATGTTGCGATTAGAGTTGTCGAGACTGTTGTGAAAGTGGCTTGGAACCGAGGTTTTGGCTGCCAGGATTTTGATTGTTGATTTCGGGTTGATGCGGAAAGGACTCTGTGAGACGTTTGGATTATGGATTTGCGTTTTGAGTAGGGGCACTTTCCAAAAATTACGTTTTATGTATTGGAATTATTACATATGGATACTGATGTGAGACATTGTGTATTTGGTGATTGTATCTACCTTATGTATTATTTGATTGTCTCGAATGATTGTGGATGTTGGTTTGGCTGAATTATTGTGCGGCATTGTGAAATGTAATGTTTGAAGTTGATTCTTTAAAGATTTGAAATCTGAGTTTAATCCGTTGAGGATT
Organism: Arachis duranensis; assembly: GCF_000817695.3. Classification (NCBI taxonomy): domain Eukaryota; kingdom Viridiplantae; phylum Streptophyta; class Magnoliopsida; order Fabales; family Fabaceae; genus Arachis; species Arachis duranensis. Next base: position 24,529,442 of record NC_029772.3, on the reverse strand, counting down.
GATTTAATTTGAGTTAATTATTTTGATAATTTGAAAAGTCGAATGCACTTTTAAATTCAGCCTGGTTTACTTTAATTGACTTGGTTTTGGACAAATGATTTGTTACTGAGCCATTTCTTTAAAGCTTTGGAAATGAGTTAAAACGGTTGATATTGAGTTGATTTTGAAATGATTTCCTTGAGATATGCCACTGAGGCGACTGTTGGATTTAGCTTGCTTTTGAATTGATTTCTGGTTTTGAGCTGTTGAAAAGGAATGAGAAACGGTTTAGTTGGGACCCGAACCGGGTGGCAAAAGTCCAAGTTTTAGGGGAGGTGCTGCCGAAATTTCTACAAAATCCTAGTCTTATTTTAAAAGTTATTTAAAAAGGGTTCGATTTGAGAAGTTGTATTATTTGATTTATTAAGAGAATATTTATGTTTTCAAGCTTAATTTATTTAGTGAACTTTATGCCTTGAGTTCGACTTATTTAGAAATGAACTATTTTTACCGTTTGAATCACTGATGGAAAGAATGATGCTCTAATATTGATTTCAATATAAAAAAGAGCTTTTAGTGATTTTAAAGGAATCTAGACTTTTGATTGAGTAATTAAGTTTGAGGCATTTTGGAAGAGTTAGAAAAATAGGTTCCAAAAAGAAACCTGAAAGTGGTTTGATTCAAATGAACCGGTTTCGTTTCAAATGAGTTGATTTTTGGACCGGGTTGGAACTTGTGATTTTGTATGGTCTGTTTCATAATAAATTCAGTTTTATTTACTTGAACCGAGAATCCATGATTTTAAGAGTTTCAATGAATTTGAAGGAATTGATATAAGTTGACCTTCCCTAAAGACTTGGGACTCTGCCGAAAAGCTTTTGTTATAAAATCCCATTGTTGGATGGGTGGTTTTGAATACTTTGAAATAAATCCTTAACTTGCCATGGTTTTGGAAGTTTTGGAGAGAGAATGCCGATAGTGGCTTTGTTTTAAAAAGGGAACTCACTTTGAATAAATTTGGCTTATGAGCTTGAGATGATTTGAGGAATGAGATCTTTAAAGCCAAGGCTGAAAAGAGTTGAAACTTGATTTCAAAGTGAAATGGCTTGAGAAAAGTGATTTATGGCTTAAACACCAATTCTATGAATTTGATGATGTTGAATGGTGGAAGTGCTGTTTGTTATGGGCCCGAATGACTGTGTTTGATTATGAATATTGGCTGGTTTTGGATTGAACCGTGAGCCAGAAGTGTATGATATTGATTTATGGTTGATTGCCGAATGAATTATGGGCCGTATGGCTGACTATGAATTATGAATTTAAGTCGGATGGCTGAGATGGATGTTGATCCATGGTTGGGACTGAATGAATATATGCTTGAGATACCTGGGTAGTAGCAAGGGTTGTGGTTCGTCCCACTTGCTCCAGGTCAGAGACTGTGATGCATGGGTAGTAGCGGTAGTAGTGGTGATTCCACTCGCTCCATGCTGAGCTTTTAAACACCCGCCTGGGTAGTAGCCGCAGTAGTGGTTATTCCACTGGCTCTGGGTTGAGCGGGTAGTTGCACTGGGGTTGTAGCTCAAACCTACTTGCTCCGCGGGGGGTGTTTCTGTCCATGGTTAGCTACCAGGACGTGTCGGGTTGGCTATATAACCGACAGATGATATCATCAGCCACTAGGGACAGGCATGCATCATATGCATCTATATGACCTTGTTTGGGTGTACATATTGTACTTGGTTTGCCTATGTGATTAACTGCTAATTGTTCTACTTGCAATAACTGTTTGTTTGTGTTTGCATCTTCCTACTTGTGTTTGCATCTGAAACTCTGTTGGATTGTGGTGGATTGGTTGTGGTTGGATTGTTTGGGCCTAGGGCCATGGTTGAATGAGATGGACTGATGGTTGATTTCGGTTTTGTGTTTCTAGTTTAGAATAAAATCTGAAAGGCTATTTTGGTTGAGCATAGATAAACCTTTTTGAAAGGCTTTTGATGTTTTTGAGAATTGAACGATTCCTCTTTCAGAAAAGATTTTCGACTTTGCTTTTATTGTAAACTATTGTTTTTGAAAAGAGACATAAGACAGTTATGAATCACTGGTACGGTTTATCTTCACGTATCCTATTACAGTAATTCCCAAAAACCCTCTACTGAGAATGATGTTCTCATCCCCCTACATTTTTCCTCTTTCAGGATATGGGTGCAGAAGTTACGAAGAGCTTATTTAATTGTTGTTGTGATGCTCTGTATTGTTTTAATTATGGTTTATTGTAGCCTCGCCTTTATCTTGATATAATCTGTAAGAGGGATAGGAATTGTATTGGATTATGTTCGTAATATTACTTATATATATGTATGTATATATATGGATGTACTCTTTATGAGTTTTGTAAGTTGTATGGTATCTATGGATGTAAGTTATCGAACGAAAGTAATTTTCGGGAGCGGTTTTGCGGTTTAAAGTTTTAAACAGGCTCATATTTTAGTATTAAATAGTATAAATGTCGTCGTAATGTCCGAGCTATCAGAGTTGCGAAGACGGAAGCGTGAGCTTTGGTAGTTCGGGTGTTACATTATGGTATCAGAGCAGTCCTTCCTGTAGAGCCTGAGGAATGGACCAACTATGCTTCAATTGCATACTCTGAGTGTTTGTCATGTATTAGGTCTTGTCGGATGACGAGAATTAGAGCTTTATGCATATGACGGTCTATCGATTAACACTGTTAGTCTTGTATTGCATAATTCTTGGTATTAAGTTTGGCCAGCTTAATACTAGTGAATTTTGTATATGAAAGCACTAATGGGTTATCATAGATGATATATGAGTTTTAAGTAAAGCAAATCACAAGTTTTGGGAACGTTGGGAACTATTTCTCGAGGCTGCTCTGTTATATGTCTTGGATTTTGTTCAAGCCGACCTTTTCTTTCATATCCTAACTTGAAGTTCTGGTTTGCTAATCCTTTTGGAAAGTAGTTTGATTTTTCAACTCTATCCCTCTAATCATATGCATTCTCGACTGATCTTAAGTGCATATGCTTGTTTGAAATCCTTGTTGCATCTATCTTTCTCTGTTTGAGTTCTTCTTGATTCATGTATCCTTTGATATGGCTTTGAACTTGTCCTAATGCGCTGCGCATCTTAACTCCGGATTCCGAGTCCATTATTAGGGAAATTGTTGATTCAGTTTTTCTCTTATTTGATAGTGATCACAGCCAGTTTTGAGATTTTAATGAAAATTTTTGTTGATTGGATAAACTTATCTACATATGTGGAATTTGAAGATTTCTTATACAGTTTAACGACTATTTATTTCTAATACTTCGCCTGTGCTTTTACTGGTTTATGGAACTGCATTTACCTTAAATTACAATTTTACTTTCTAGTAATTTTACTATAGTTCCAATGCACATCTTCATTTGATTATGCATTTGGATATTTTTCAAAATTTTGGAAAGGAAAGCTTTTTCACTTTTATCCCGGTTGAGTTTCGTTTGATAAGCTTTACTTAACTTATTTTGAATTGAGTTTGATTTAACATGCTATATTGTTTATGCCATTGCTACTTCTTTTGAAAATGTTGGACTCATAGCTTTCTTCTTATGAACGGACTAAATTCTCTCTTAAGCCTTCCATCTCTACGGACGCCATATTTGACTTTGTCTTTAACTAATCTTTTGCACCTTGTGAACATTACCATTGGTTTTGGTTCTCCTTCTCTTGTAAATTTCATTCTTATGTGAGTTAGTTTGATTCGTTTCAAAATAGTGCATCGTTTATCCTCTCATTGTCTTTACAAGAGTTTTTAGTCAAAGATTTATCCTTGAGAAATTACTAAGGATTGAGGTGTCTTTTCCTATGACTTTTGTATTCTTTTGGATCAATTGAAAGTTTGTTTGATGACTCGTGCCTAGTGGATCTTGTTTGAACTATCTTGATTTAGGATCCTTTCTTGTGTGGCTTGACTCCTTTCTAAGTACATCCTAATATTCTTGAATATCCTTTTGAGATGGTGATTTCAAATATACATTTGGAGTCTTGTTTTGAATTTTATAAAGCAGATTGAATTCTCTGTGAAGAAGTTTCAAATCGAACTTATTTTTCAGTTGCTTGGTTATAATTGAAACCATTGTTCAATTTTTGACAAAATTGTTTTAAAGTCGACATGCACTATTTTAAATAAGGGTTTGAAAAGTTTCCTTGTTTAATAGAAACCTGTTCATTTGTAACGCACCACTTGTTCCTTACCAGATTGTAAGCAAATTTTTACCTCGGAATTTCTTTTCTAAAGAGAATTTAACTTCCTCTTTCTTTCTTGCTATAAATGTTATACACGCTTGTTTGAATATGGGCTTTGAGAACTTTTGAACAAGCAATTGATTTTTCTCCAAGTTTTATGAATTACTTTTGGTTAGGTTGTGCATCTAACTATCTTTCTAAAATATTTGAGGAAATGTTTGAGCTCTTGACCAAACCTGTGTACAGTTTGTTTTTAACATTCTACATGATCTGTTTTAACATGAAGTTGTATTACAGCAAAGCCACGTTTATGCTTTTGTTATTCTCTTGAAGAATGTTTATTACTTGACTTTCTTTTAGGCTGTGAAATGATTTTTCCGTAAGTTTTCAATTCTTTTGTGAATAGTACATTCGGAAGTATTTTTAATCATGCTCTTGAGTTCAGTGAGCTTTGTCTTGGGTTTGAAATCTTCTCTACTGCAAACCTCATGCTTCTTCGACTCAGCTTGAATTTGTTTCAAAATAATGTGCTGAATTTTCTTCTTATTGGTCCTATTGGATTCCTTTGATACAAGGGTTATCTTTGAAGTTTTCAATCGATTTATTTCTAGCAAACTTCATTGGTTGAGTGTCTTTATTTACCTGGATTGGATACATTCTCCCAAATCTATGAGTATTATTCTTGACATGTGTCTTTCCTTTCTGAATCTTGTGTCCTTCTGAGTAGGCTCGAGAATTGTTTTGATATCACGTGCGACTTGTAGACATAGTGACGCGATGCGTTAGTTCTTTAAGACGTGATATGTGTATATGGAAGGTGAAGCGGTAAGTGTGTAACGTTATGATGAGTTGTGGGTGTTTTGTCCCTTGCAAATGAGCTTGCGGGTGTTAGGCCCATGATCGGCTATGAGGTCGTAAAGTGATTGGTGGAGTTGGGAAGTTGAGATTCTGAAGTAGGAACAAGATTTGTCGACGAATGTTATAGCCGTTGTTTTATTACCAACCTGTTTTGGTAGCCTTTATGTCACATTGATTACCACCTTGTTTTGAGAATGCCTATCTTGGTTGGCACCCTATTTTGTTACCTCAAGTTTTTGTAAAATCTTGAGATTATGTGACCTTATGCTTTGAGCCTATCTTGTAACGTTTGCCTTGAAATCACACTTCTACCTTTGTATCTTTATGCATACGACCACCCAAGTATTTGAAAACCGTATATATGTTTATATTTTGAGATATTTTTGCTTCTTCCTTAAATGTGTTCAAGGGAGAACTGATATGAAATTTCTTTCGTTTTGTATCAATTTTCGAGGGCAAAAATTTTTGTAAGGTGGGTGATAAACCACTATTTTATGGTTTATATTGTATTTAATTGAGTGGTTTTATCAAGATTTTCACCCACTTATTCATATGATTTGCATGATTTTACAATTCCTTCCTAGTTTAGTTCTATGATTGAAAACATGCTTCTTTGGTCTTAATTTAGCTAATCTTAATCTTCTCCTATTACCATTCGATGCCTTGATCTGTATGTTAAGTGTTTCAGGCTTTATATAGGATGAATGAGTGAGAGATTGGGAAGGAAGCTTGCAAAAATGGAAGGAACACAAGAAATTGAGGAGATGACCAGCGAGAAGTGACGCGTACGCGTCAGCGACACGACCGCGCGGAAGAAAGGAATCCGCAGTGACGCGGCCGCATGGCTCATGCGACCGCGCGGATTGGAAAAGCACAACTGACACAGAAGCGTGGACGACACGAACGCGTGGCAGGGAAAAACGCGAATGACGCGTCCGCATGGATGATGCGATCGCGTGACGTGCGCGATCTGCAGAATTACAAAAGTCTCTGGCAGAGATTCTGGGCCGCATTTCAACCTAGTTTTCGGCCCAGAAACACAGATTAAAGTCAGGAAACTTACAGACACTTCAGATTATGCTCTCATAATTCACTTTTCATAGTTTAGATGTAGTTTTTAGAGAGAGAGGTTCTCTCCTCTCTCTTAGGATTTAGGATTAGAATTCCTCTTAAGAGATTTAGGATTTATTATTATTTCAACTTATAATTTTCTAAGCTCCAGGTTTAATAATCCTTTATTTTGACTTCTCTTATTTTTAATATATGTTGCCAATTTGGCTTAATGACATTCATGTTATGATTTTCTTAATAAATATTATTTGAGGTATTTTCAGATCTATGATTTGTTTCTCTTATTTATGATATAAATAATTTAGATTTTTTCTCCCTTTTGGCTTTGGTTGATTAATTGGTGACTCTTAAGTTATCAAACTCATTGTAGATTGAAAATTGGAATTCTTCAAGAATTGATTCGAGATCCAATAACTCTAACTTTTCCCAAGGAAAGACTGGGACTTGAGGATTCGAATTAATTCATCCACTTAACTTACCTTCATAGTTAGAGGTTAACAAAGTGGGAGAAAAATCCAATTCTCATCACAATTGATAAGGATAACTAGGATAGGACTTCCATTTCTCATACCTTGCCAAGAGTTTATTTTACTGTCATTTAATTATTTTACTTGTCATTCATCATAATTGTTCCTCATTCTTAAAACCCCCCCAATTTACAAACTCATAACCAATAATAAGAACATACCTCCCTGCAATTCCTTGAGAAGACGACCCGAGGTTTAAATACTTCGGTTATCAATTTATTTAGGGGTTTGTTACTTTTGACAACCAAAACGTTTGCACGAAGGGATTTCTGTTGGTTTAGAATCTATATCTACAACGCAACTATTTTTATAAAATTCTTTACTAGCAAAAATCCTAACGTCAAAATGGCACCGTTGCCGGGGAATTGCAAACGTATGCCTTATTATTGGTTATTGTAAATATTTTTCAAAAAAAAATCATATTTTTTTCAAAATCATATCTTATCTTTTTCAAAATCTTATCTTTTTCAAAATATTCTCTTTTGTTAGTTTTTGTTTCTATTTTTTTCTACTACTATGAATTCTCACCCCTCTAGCTTCAAGTTTGATTCCAATGTTATTGTTAGGAATGGACACTATAATGAGAACAGGAATATGCATCAAGGTCAAAGCAATCAAAGATGGACGGAGCCAAGAGGATCTGATTAACCCTTTAAGCAACAACACCTTCCAAGATATCATGGACGAAGACCATTCTGCAATGCATACCAAAATGATAGATATCCTCAACATGACTTTGGACCACCATACTCACAAGCCTCTTTCCACCAAACACCTCCATATGACCCTAATCCTTATCCACCACATCAACCACCCTACGAGCCATACTTAGAACCACCACCTCAATATTCACCATCTCCATATCCTTATCAAGATGAACCACCTTCCTACCATGAACCCTTTCTCCCAACAAATGAACCCTCCTATCCACCCCAAACCTCCATGGAGAAAGAATTTACCAATCTAAACTCTACTATACAAGCTCTCGCCACCCGAATCAGACCATCAAATACCTTCAACAATCAACCCTCAAGCTCTAGTGCACTTCCTTTTCAACCACATAATGATCCACCCATCCCATCACCACCATCCATGGAAGAGCACCCACATCCATCAATCCAAGAGCAAGATGATCCCAATGATGCTATTGATATAGAACAATAGAGAGAGGATTATCTTCGCAAATTCATACTTCATAAGGAGCTAGAGGAGGCACTAAAGATGAAGGTAGAAGAGACCCTTGAAGATGAAAGAGTAATGGAAGGGAGTTGTCATGGAAAGGTAATCGTCAAGGAAGAGCAAGAGTCAAGGGATCATTTCAAGGAAACAGTAGATCAATTTCATGCAACCCTTCATCAATTGGAGCAAGCAATAAGTCAATTACCTTCCGGACGTTCGGAAACTCAAGGGACCCCCATGGCTTCATGTGGAGAATCTAATGAAGAACGTAGCATGAAGGAGACACTAGAGACTCCAGTGGACAATAAGGAGCATGACTTTGTACTGGAACAAGTGGAGAAAGGAATAATATTTGTAGAGGAAGAAGTGGTTGAAGACCTAGGAGATGCAGAACCTCCAGGGGAAATTCAAGTCATAAAGCCTCCTTTCAAGGTATTTGAAATTGATGTTGAGGAGGGTGTACAACCTCCAAGGCATGTCATAATAGAAGACTTGGAAGAGGTTAATCAAGAGATGGAGATTCAAGAAGAAGAGGCACAACCTTCCATGCCCTTGGTGCGCAAGAAAGAAGAGATTAAATTGGAAGCAAGCTACCAAGAGGAAGAGGTTGAAATTGAAGAAGCTTGCAAAGAGGTGGAAGATGTCAAAGAAGAGCACAAGGGAGTGGAGCTTGCACGTTCATTAAAAACACCTCCCCCTAAGTTGCCATCATCCTTCACAACATTCAAGTGGATGCAATTCATATCCCTTAGCTTTCTAATTCCACTTGAATACGGGCTACTGGAGACGGATGGTCAACTTAGAGCTCTTTGTAACATTAAGAGTAAAAGGAAGATGGCCAGTGGTAAGAATTGTCCTGCAAGGTTCAGCATGGTTGGAAGCTCAAAGTTTAAACGCAAAGGTTGGTGTAGAGCTCAGCTGAATGGGTCTAGGAAGTTGTTTGGTTACTTCAGTGAGAATTTTAAAGTTGAACCACCCAGATGGAATCATGATAATCAACTTGAAGACGGGTGCCGAAACAAGATTTGGGATCCCGGAGGATATTGGAATTGCAAACATTGGTGGAGATTCCTGGATCTGTACAAGCATAAGCCACCATGACAAGAAGCTCACCAAATGTCCAACTTAAGGACTTTAACTAAAAGTTCTAGGTGGGAGACAACCCACCATGGTATGATCGTTCCTTTTTTAATTTTTATTTTTATTTAGTTTTGTTTGTTTTTAAATTTTCTTTTATTTTATTGAACCTGGAATCATACATAGCATTCACATTAAGCATTGCATTCTGCATTTTGCATAAAAAAAATCGCACTCGACGTGGCAGCGTCACTGACGCGTCCGTGTCACTAGTGCGTTGGGTAGAGAAGAATTGAACAAAGAATCATGCGAGAGCGTGGCTGGAGGCGTGCCAGTGGCACAAACCGTGCCACGCGACCATGTCGCTGACGCGTCCGCGTCACATGGGAATAATGGCCTTCCACGCGACCGCGTGCCCCACGCGGCCGCGTGCCCTGACTTTCGACGTAAAAAGGGTGCACAACGAATTATTGTGCGAGAGTGGTGCTGGATTGGTGCTGGACGCACAATCCCTATCACGCGACCACGTCCCCGACGCATCCGCGTCATTCCTTTCTAAAGCCCACTCACGCGATCACGTCACCCCAAATTTGGCAAAAATAAAAATTCAAACAGAGAGTTGTGCGAGCGCGAGGCTGCCCTCGCGCCAGTAGCATAACCTGAGTCACGCGTCCGCGTGACCGACGCGACTGCGTCGATTAATTTAAGCGCAAGTCGTGCGACCGCGTCCACCACGCGTCCGCGTCGCTTGCGTCGTACAACTTTTCCAACGCAGCCAAATATCTTATCTTCTCTTCCCTATATCTAATTCTTTTCTTCTTTTCTTATTTCTTTTCTTCTTTCTTCTCCCTTTTTTTTACTTTCTTCTTCTCATCCCTCTTCACTTCTATTTAATTTATTTGCATAGTTTCATTCATTGCATTATTTTCATTGGTGTTAGAAATTTATTTATTTTGCTTGTGGGTTATTCAAAGAATTGTTTGACAATTATATATTATTTTTATAGGATTTCTTGCATGTTCTAATTAATATTTTCAATAACATATTCACCATGCATGCTAAGTGTTTGTGAAAAAGCCCGTATGGCATTGTGCATTATTTTAAATTATTCTCTTCTATTATTCAATGCTTGCTTTTCACAAATTTCCTTTACTATCTTATTAATTAAATATAATTGTCAATACAAACGTTATTGTTAGTTTCTCACGACTAACAATACATTAAAGCTTTTGATGCTTGATCTATGCTACTCATGCCCTTGCCGGCATGCTAATAAACATCTTGCATCCAATACTCCCCATGCCTTGCTATATTTCTATTAATGAACTGATCACATGGAATCGCGACCATGTCTTTCATTCACTATTTTTTACATGGCATGATTATCACTCGTACCGCCCTCCTCTTTGCTCCATCCCTTTGACTTCATGTCCCTTTCTCTTCTCCCTTTTTTAGGCTGGCCACCAGAATGGGTAAAGAGAAAGCTTCTACAACGAGCAACAGCTGAGGAACCACAACACCCACCCACTTGTACATCTCAGCATGCACCAAGGACGGTGCAATCTTTAAGTGTGGGGAGGTCGATACCGATCTCCACGGGTTAGTTAGTCCCTTCTCAACACCAATTTTTGTTTTTCATTTTTGCATTTGCATGTTTGATTGCATGTTTGTTTTTTGTGCATATTTTACCACTTGGTTAAAGTAATATTTTCTTTTTCAAGAAATTTTTATAGTATTTCACTAATTTGAATAAAACTTTTTGAAAAACTTGTTTGAAGAAATCTTATTTTGGAACATGGTTTAGAGCTCGAACACACAAAACCAGTGAGATTTTGAGCCTATTTGATTGGTTGCATTTTATCAACCAATATTTTATTTTTAGTGTGTGTTTTTCTCTCTAAAAATTGTGATCTTTGTCTTGCTTAATTCTATATTTTCATTGTTTGATGTATGCATGCACTGATATGATTGAGGCCTTTGTTTCACTAAGCTTACATACCCATATGGCCTTACCCTTTCATTATCCTTTGCAAACCAATTTGAGCCTAATATACCCATTCGTTCTTTACTTTAGCACATTACTAACTCTAAGCGGAAAACAATAATGTCCTTAGTTTGAATCCTTGGTTAGCTTAGACTAGTAAAAGTGCTCATGATTTAAGTGTGGGAAAGTTGGGTTTGAAAATATTTGGTTTGAATAATTGGGTGTTGTATATTTTAGTAAAAATGTGCAAAATAATGGTTGAGCACATATTATTGCATTCAATACTTTAATCATATGCATTGAAAAAAAAAGTGAAAAAGAAAAAAGAAAAGAGCAATTAATAAAAGGGGACAAAATGCCCCAAAATAAATAGTGAAATCAATGCATATGAGCTGCACTCAAAACTTGGAATGCATAAATATGTAGGAAAGCACAGTTATGCATGAACATGTGGAAAGCACATTTAATGGGAAGTTAGATTTTGCATTTTAATTAAATTGATTGTCTTAAGTTAGGTGGAAAGTTTATGTTAATTAAGGATTCAAATTTTAGTCCACTTGGCCAAATACAATCCTACCTTGACCCTAACCCCATCACAACACTTAAAAGACCTCTTGATTTGTGTATTGGTGCATTAAATTTTTTGTTGATTGTTAGATGAAGAGCAAGCTATAGAAAGCAAGATTAGTAGAAAATTGAGAGAATTGACCCTATACACCTGAGAGATTAGAGTGATATACACTATGAATGAGGGTTCAGCGCTTAATTCTATGTTCCCTGCTTTCACGAGCTATCTTCTTCTTGCAAGTTATTTGTATTGTATTTTGTGATTTGAATTAGTGAAATCCAGTTCATATTTATTCTTCAAGGATTTATTTATTTTTTTACCAAGTAGGTAGAATCATTTTAGCATGTAGTTGCATTCACATTCATAGGTTGCATTGCATGAGTTTTGCCTTTCCCTATTCATTTATTCATAGGTTGCATTGCATGAGTCTTGCCTTTTCCTACTCATTTATTTGGTCTCCTTGAGTTTAGCATGAGGACATGCTAATGTTTAAGTGTGGGGGGGTTGATAAACCACTATTTTATGGTTTATATTGTATTTAATTGAGTGGTTTTATCAAGCTTTTCACCCACTTATTCATATGATTTGCATTATTTTACAATTCCTTCCTAGTTTAGTTCTATGATTGAAAACATGCTTCTTTGGTCTTAATTTAGCTAATCTTAATCTTCTCCTATTACCATTCGATGCCTTGATCTGTGTGTTAAGTGTTTCAGGCTTTATAGGGCATGAATGAGTGAGAGATTGGGAAGGAAGCTTGCAAAAATGGAAAGAACACAAGAAATAGAGGAGATGACCAGCGAGAAGTGACGGGTACGCGTCAGCGACACGACCGCGCGGAACAAAGGAATCCGCAGTGACGCGGCCGCATGGCTCATGCGGCCGCGTAGATTGGAAAAGCACAAGTGACGCGAAAGCGTGGACGACGCGAACGCGTGGCAGGGAAAAACGCGAATGACGCGTCCGCATGGATGACGCGATCGCGTGACGTGCGCGATCTGTAGAATTACAAAAGTCGCTAGCAGAGATTCTAGGCCGCATTTCAACCCAGTTTTTGGCCCAGAAACACATATTAAAGTTGGGGAACTTACAGACACTTCAGATTATGCTCTCATAATTCACTTTTCATAGTTTAGATGTAGTTTTTAGAGAGAGAGGTTCTCTCATCTCTCTTAGGATTTAGGATTAGAATTCCTCTTAAAGGATTTAGGATTTATTATTATTTCAACTTATAGTTTTTCTAAGCTCCAGGTTTAATAATCCTTTATTTTGACTTCCCTTATTTTTAATATATGTTGCCAATTTGGCTTAATGACATTCATGTTATGATTTTCTTAATAAATATTATTTGAGGTATTTTCAGATCTATGATTTGTTTCTCTTATTTATGATATAAATAATTTAGAGTTTTTCTCTGTACACCCTACCATACAGAGTCATATGCTTAAGTCATAATTCAGAGATGGCAAGGTATTACGACCTCTAAAATAAAAATTTAGTACGTATAGTAGTATGAATGATTGATTATAACTAGGAGCCTTTGTAGAAAAAATGGGTAAACAAAAATCGCAACTCTAAAGCGCAACACTCCGATCGATAACGTAACGAGCAAGGATAAAGCAACGCGAGATTATATATATACAAAGGAGTGTCAAAAATAGGAATATCAAGACTCAAGATCCGGCTGCGAAGATAACCGGTCCGAGCATAGCAATATATACATATGATAAAAATAAGGAAAACCCCAAAGGAAACCCAAAGGGACACAAATACATAAAACCTAATCTCCAAAATCTCCCATAAGAGGAGTCATCACAGTTTGTATTATTTAATGGAGATAAAAGTATCTAAGCAAAACATATAAACCAAAACATAGCCCCGAGAACAAAGGATCTTCGCAATTATAGAAGTCTCCAGCATGCCTCAACGGGAAACTTCACGTCCTGCATCTGAAAACCACAAAATCCGCATGGGTGAGAACCAGAGGTCCCCAGCATGGTAACAGCTTCCACATATATAATACATAATAATAGAGGAAAGCCGAAGGCAATCCTAGAACTTCCTCCAAATAATTCAAAGCTTATAAACAAGCTAAACCATATAAGGGTATCTGACTAAAGATTCTTCAGTCTAACTAATACTTCCCTTTCCAATTCCTTCTCACCTCCCAACCACCAGCAGGAGTATAATGTAGCAAACACAATTATATCAGACAAGAAATATACAAATAGGGACAAATAAGGCAGTTAGACAATTAGCAAGTAATATGCAGTCAAATAGGCAATCTCAAACAATTCATATAGTATGCATATGATGAATACTTGTCCCTAGTGGCTGATGATATCATCTGTCGGTTATAGAGCCAACCTGACAAGTCCTGGCAGTTAACCATTGGACTGTCCCTCTGTCGTGTCTCCCCAACTTGAGTCATACTCAAAGTAAACTTGATCATAATCATGATCCATATCCATCACCCTCACTGGTGAATATTTATCCATCACCATCACTGGTGAATATTTATCCATCACCATCACTGGTGAATATTTATCCATCACTATTACTGGTGAATATTTTTGGGGGTGAGCTCGTCCGGGAATTTCACAGTGCCCAGCCACCCTGACGACATAGGGTCAAAAGAGCTTCAAGTCTCGACCTGGAGCACGTGGTGGCTAGCCACTGCTTTCTCCCAGGGAAACTCTCATCTCCGATAATGGAAGTGCAACTTTCACAATTCATTCAACAGCATATATATGCGTTTATACATAGCCATAATCATGGCCCCGCCATAACACGGCAATAATCCAGCCATCCAGCTCACGGTTAAATCCATAACCAGCCACCCGGCTCACGGTTAAATCCATAACCAGCCATTTCATCAACAATTACAGTCTTTCGGCCCATGGCATAACAAGCATTTCCACCACCATCCTCCGCATCTCACATATTCATGCTTGATCCTCATTGATCATCCATTTTTCCCTTGCTTCACTCGCAAGTTGCCACATTCACTAGCCCTTCTTCTTATAGCTAGACATATCATAATGATTTAAGACATAAGTGGTGAGACCGGAGGCTTAGAAGTATGAAATTTGGCTTTTAAAACTCAAAAATCAACTTTGGGATGAAAACAGGTCCACGCGTACGCGCACTCCACGCGCACGCGTGGATGGCCTCAAAAATTCATCGACGTGTAAACGTCATGCACGCTAACGCGTGGATTGAAAACTAGTCAAACGACGCGCACGCGTCAACCACGCGTACGCGTGGGTACTCTCGTGCCCCAGGCACAAAACTGGCACAGTTCTGGCATAACTCTCTGGAAAATGGCTAGGCATTGGGTGCAGCACATCGGCGTGCCCGCGCACATCACGCGCACGCGTGGATGGCGCTTTCGAGAAGAACGGCGCGTACGCGCCAAGTGCGCCGACGCGCGGGGGGGGGTCATTCTGCTAAAAATTTTTCTAAGTTAAAAGCTGCAGAATTCCCAGTTTCAACTCCCAATCTTCCGACGGACATAACTTCCTCATTTTAAATCGTTTTTCACCCGTTCTTCGAACGGCAGGGACATCCCGGATCCAATTTCCTTTCTAAACAGATTTGGTACAAAATAGAGATCCGTAGTCCAAGTTATGTCCCGTCAAAGTATGCCCAAAAACCATGTTTTTCATACACGGCTCAAACTCAAACATATTGACATTTCATATACTCTTCCTCATGCCAATTCTCAACAACACCAATTCCAATAAATCATCATTGTACACAATCAATATCATACTCACCATCAACATGGTTCAACCCACAATTCAACCATAACCAATCATCAAGCATATATCACAACATGCATATTTCTCATACATCATACCATCAAGGCATCATTAATCATCATCACATATATGACCACATCATATATATCAACAATTCAATAACATCAACAATTCAATGCCTATCTTAGGGCCTTTAGCCTAAGTATTTCCTACCACATTACATATTAGATACGGGAAACCAAAACCATACCTTAGCCGATTTCCCAAGCTCAATCGGAGCACTTCCAAACCACTTATCCACAAGCTCTCAAGGCCTCAAAACCTCAAAGAACAGATTTTTTACCACCAAACCCTTTCCAAGCTTTTCAAAATCACTAATCAAGCTCCAATATCCAGACATACACAACCTAAGCCACAACCATCATACCCATACACAACATCTCAAAACCCAAACATCATAAAACAACAAAATACACTAGGGTTGAGAATCTTACCACACCCAAGGTCCAAGGAGACAAGATTAACCTTCTCCTTCAAGAGAGTTGGGTCCTATAACATCAAAGAGCCTTATCTCAACATTTTTGCTCATAAAACTCGAAAACAAGGCTGGAATTTCGAAGAGCAAAACGTAGCTTACCTCAAGATTAATTGTATGGGTTTTGTAGAGCTCTCCGCGGTGAACGCATGGCCGCAAACGGAGCGGCAATCGGAGCTCTAGATCAAAAGTTATGGTGGTTTGAAGATCAAGTGAGAGAAAGAACTTGAGAGAGTGTTCTTCCCTCCATGGCCTCCATTTTCAGCATGTGAGTGTGTTTAGTGAGGAGAGAGAATGCTGAAAACTAGGGTTTTGGTTTAGTTATGTTGGGCCAAGGGCCCACTTTGGGTCTGGTTGGCCCGGTTTGGCCCGTTCGGTCCAATCTTGGTCCGAATTCTATAAAATTGGTACCAAAATTCTCATCTCAATCTCCTCTATCATATTTAGCGACAAAAATCACATTTTATGCTTTCTAAAATAAATTCTCATTTATAGGCTAATTACCCGTTAATTAACCGGGTTTTACATTCTCCCTTTTGGCTTTGGTTGATTAATTGGTGACTCTTGAGTTATCAAACTCATTGTTGATTGAAAATTGGAATTTTTCAAGAATTGATTCAAAATCCAATAACTCTAACTTTTCCCAAGGAAAGACTGGGACTTGAGGATTCGAATTAATTCATCCACTTAATTTACCTTCATAGTTAGAGGTTAACAAAGTGGGAGAAAAATCCAATTCTCATCTCAATTGATAAGGATAACTAGGATAGGACTTCCAGTTCTCATACCTTGCCAAGAGTTTATTTTACTGTCATTTATTTATTTTACTTGTCATTCATCATAATTGTTCCTCATTCTTAAAACCCCCAATTTACAAACTCATAACCAATAATAAGAACATACCTCCCTGCAATTCCTTGAGAAGACGACCCGAGGTTTAAATACTTCGGTTATCAATTTATTTAGGGGTTTGTTACTTGTGACAACCAAAACGTTTGCACGAAGGAATTTCTGTTGGTTTAGAATCTATATCTACAATGCAACTATTTTTATAAAATTCTTTACTAGCAAAAATCCTAACGTCAGTGGGTAGAATGTAAGACCCAGAACTTTTAAAAAAGTCTTATTATGATCAAGTCTCAAATCATATGGTTATTTATAGCCTTAATTTCAGAAATTATTTTATTAAAGATATTTAAGGCAAGTTTTGATTTATTGAATTTGAGATGAGTTATGATTATTATCCAATTTTATAATTATTGGATTATTTTCTATATTTAAATTATAAAGTTGACAGTTATGAAATAATAGGGGTTTTACATGATTTGAATTAGATAAGTAATATTTTAAATATTAATACTGCTACTTTGGAAAATGAAGAAATTAAGTATATTATTTCTTATTTTTGGACTTGAACATTTTATTGAAAATAAAGTGTGAAATTGATGAGCAAATAGTATTTTTATACATTATTATTGTTGGATTAGAATTTATTTCTAATTACTATATTATCCCTATTTTTAAGTAAGATTACTAAAATGCCCCTAACCCTGAAACCCTAACCCGTGACACGGTGACCCGGTTACCCTTTCACCCAACTCAGCAGCCACACCACAAACATTTCCCCTTCCTCAAACCTATACCCAGCCACAGTAACAGAACTGAGAATTAGTGGGGAAGAGAGGAAAGGCGGTGATGGCTGTGGCCTCACTACTGTCGCCGCCCAGCTCAACGCCGCTGTCTCACGTTGCTCGCGCCGTTCCCTCCCTCATCATACACCTTTAATTTAATCCCTCTAACTCACCTATGGACTAGGAAAGGACGGGAGGAGATCGCGTCAGCCAGGGAAGGAGGGTGCTACCGCCATAATCAGTCACGGCCGTTGCAAGCTCACCGCGTCGCGCTGCCTTGGAGTCTGCCGTCAGGTCCGACGCGAAGAGAGAGGTCAAAACAGAGGGCTACGCGAGGAAGAGGGTGGTCGTGGGTTGCCGTTTTGCCTCGCCATTGCCACTGAGGCCACACCCAGTCCAGCCGCGCCACCATCCCTGCGCCGTCACAGAGCAAATCTGAGGTGAAGGGGGGGACCGCGAAGAGGGAAAAGGGTCGCACCGCCCAGTCGCCGGATTGCTCGCCGCCAGCGTCACCGGTGTTGTCGCGAGGAAGAGAGGGGGAGCCCCACCGGAGGAGAACCATCACGGAGCTGTTCCAGCCACTGTGCCCAGCTGTTGTTGGGGGCCTTGTCACAGCTCATGAGGGTGCACCGGTAAGCCTCTGCTGCCGGAAATGCCGCTACCGTCGCCGGAAGGCCTCGTCGGTAAGGATTTTAAGCTGGTTCTCCTTTCCATTGAGTTCTGGAAACCTCATTGTCACTACATGTTGTTCAGCTTACTGCTGCCGCTTGAGGTGGCTGCCGGGCTGCCGTCGAACCAGTTTGGAGACCGCCACTATTTCGGTTCAGCCGCTCTTTCTTCGGTTCGGTAAGCATTTTGATTTGAAAGCCCTTTAGTTACCGTTCTATTATCATACGCTGAGGTTTGTGGCGTTAATTGCTATACGATTTAGTTTTGGTTGTTGTATGTTGCGATTAGAGTTGTCGACACTGTTGCGAAAGTGGCTTGGAACCGAGGTTTTGGCTGACGTGATTTTGATTGTTGAGTTCGGGTTGAGGGGGAAAGGACTCTGTTAGACGTTTGTATTATGGATTTGTGTTTTGAGTAGGGGCGCTTTCCAAAAATTATGTTTTATGTATTGGAATTATTACATATGGATACTGATGTGAGACATTGTGTATTTGGTGATTGTATCTGCCTTATGTATTATTTGATTGTCTCGAATGATTGTGGATGTTGGTTTGGCTGAATTATTGTGCGGCGTTGTGAAACGTAATGTTTGAAGTTGATTCTTTAAAGATTTGAAATCTGAGTTTAATCCGTTGAGGATTGATTTGATTTGAGTTAATTATTTTGATGATTTGAAAAGTCGAATGCACTTTTAAATTCAGCCTGGTTTACTTTAATTGACTTGGTTTTGGACAAATGATTTGTTACTGAGCCGTTTCTTTAAAGCATTGGAAATGATTTAAAACGGTTGATATTGAGTTGATTTTGAAATGGTTTCCTTGAGATATGCCACTGAGGCGACTGTTGGATTTAGCTTGCTTTTGAATTGATTTCTGGTTTTGAGCTGTTGAAAAGGAATGAGAAACGGTTTAGTTGGGACCCGAACCGGGTGGCAAAAGTCCAAGTGTTAGGGGAGGTGCTGCCGAAATTTCTACAAAATCCTAGTCTTGTTTTAAAAGTTATTTAAAAAGGGTTGGATTTGAGAAGTTGTATTATTTGATTTATTAAGAGAATATTTATGTTTTCAAGCTTAATTTATTTAGTGAACTTTATGCCTTGAGTTCGACTTATTTAAAAATGAACTATTTTTACCGTTTGAATCACTGATGGAAAGAATGATGCTCTAATATTGATTTCAATATAAAAAGGAGATTTTAGTATTTTTAAAGGAATCTAGACTTTTGTTTGAGTAATTAAGTTTGAGGCATTTTGGAAGTGTTAGAAAAATGGGTTCCAAAAAGAAACCTGAAAGTGGTTTGATTCAAATGAACCAGTTCCGTTTCAAATGAGTTGATTTTTGGACCGGGTTGGAACTTGTGATTTTGTATGGTCGGTTTCATAATAAATTCAGTTTTATTTACTTGAATCGAGAATCCATGATTTTAAGAGTTTTAATGAATTTGAAGGAATTGATATAAGTTGACCTTCCCTAAAGACTTAGGACTCTGCTGAAAACCTTTTATTATAAAATTCCATTGTTGGATGGGTGGTTTTGAATACTTTGAAATAAATCCTTAACTTGCCATGGTTTTGGAAGTTTTGGAGAGAGAATGCCGATAGTGGCTTTGTTTTAAAAAGGGAACTCACTTTGAGTAAATTTGGCTTATGAGCTTGAGATGATTTGAGGAATGAGATCTTTAAAGCCAAGGCTGAAAAGAGTTGAAACTTGATTTCAAAGTGAAATGGCTTGAGAAAAGTGATTTATGGCTTAAACACCGGTTTTATGAATTTGATGATGTTGAATGGTGGAAGTGCTGTTTGTTATGGGCCGGAATGGCTGTGTATTATTATGAATATTGGCTGGTTTTGGATTGAACCGTGAGCCGGAATGGCTGTGTATGATATTGATTTATGGTTGATTGCCGAATGAATTATGGGCCATATGGCTGACTATGAATTATGAATTTAAGCCGGACGGCTGAGATGGATGTTGATCCATGGTTGGGACTGAATGAAAATATGCTTGAGATACCTGGGTAGTAGCAAGGGTTGTGGTTCGTCCCACTTGCTACAGGTCAGAGACTGTGATGCCTGGGTAGTAGCGGTAGTAGTGGTGATTCCACTCGCTCCAGGTTGAGCTTTTAAACACCCGCCTGGGTAGTAGCCGTAGTAGTGGTTATTTCACTGGCTCTGGGTTGAGCGGGTAGTAGCAATGGTGTTATAGCTCAAACCTACTTGCTCCGCGATGGGTGTTTCTGTCCATGGTTAGCTACCAGAACGTGTTGGGTTGGCTATATAACCAACAGATAATATCATCAGCCACTAGGGACAGACATGCATCATATGCATCTATATGACCTTGTTTGGGTGTACATATTGTACTTGGTTTGCCTATGTGATTAACTGCTAATTGTCTTACTTGTAATAACTGTTTGTTTGTGTTTGTATCTTCCTACTTGTGTTTGCATCTGGAACTCTGTTGGATTGTGGTGGATTGGTTGTGGTTGGATTGTTTGGGCCTAGGGCCGTGGTTGAATGAGATGGACCGATGGTTGATTTCGATTTTGTGTTTCTGGTTTGGAATAAAATATGAAAGGCTATTTTGGTTCAGCATAGATAAACCTTTTTGAAAGGCTTTTGATGTTTTTGATAATTGAACAATTCCTCTTTCAGAAAAGATTTTCGACTTTACTTTTATTGTAAACTGTTGTTTTTGAAAAGAGGCATAAGACAGTTATGAATCACTGGTACAGTTTATCTTCACGTATCCTATTACAGTAATTCCGAAAAACCCTCTACTGAGAACCCTTTCGAGGATGATGTTCTCACCCCCTACATTTTTCCCCGTCCAGGATATGGGCGCAGAAGTTACGAAGAGCTTATTTAATTGTTGTTGTGATGCTCTGTATTATTTTAGTTATGGTTTATTGTACCCTCGCCTTTATCTTGATACAATCTGTAAGAGGGATAGGAATTGTATTGGATTATGTTTGTAATATTACTTATATATATGTATGTATATATATGGATGTACTATTTATGAGTTTTTGTAAGTTGTATGGTATTTATGGATGTATGTTATCGAACGAAAGTAATTTTCGGGAGCGGTTTTGCGGTTTAAAGTTTTAAACAGGCTCATATTTTAGTATTAAATAGTATAAGTGTCGTCATAATGTCCGAGCTATCAGAGTTGCGCAGCCGGAAGCGTGAGCTTTGGTAGTTCGGGTGTTACACCCCACCATAGCTTCTGCACTTTCCTTTTCTCTTTCTTCTTTGCGAATGACGTGATGGAAGTAAAAGGAGAGAGGAGAGAGAAGAAAGGATTTGGCTTTTGGTAGACTAAGAAGATCAGGATCTCTGTAAATAAAAAAAAATTAAATAATAAGTTTTTTATTTATTATTTTCATATGAAAGAGTTTATTTTTTATTAATAATTAATTTTAACATTCGTTATCTAAAATTTGAAATAATTTAACGTGTATACTTTTATAAAAATAATTAATTAATTTTTATACTTGCTATTTAAAAATGGTATTTTATTCTCTATATATATAAAAATATAATTAGATATTAGCATAATAAAAATTTATATTGATAATTATAAAATTAAATTAAATCTATTTTGTTTAACCAATTGAATCTTGATTCTAACTTTTAATCACAATATTAGTATTTTTTCTAAATTATATATAAAATATTTGAAAAAAAAGAAGTAAAAATATAGATTAGAAAGATAAGCAGTAAAAATTTAAAACTAAATAAAAAAGTATACATAGTAATATTTTTTATTTAAATATATTATCTTGTTAATTTTATTTTTGTAGAACAGAAAGGTAGAAAAAAATAGAAAATGAAGAAAAAAAGAGAAAGATAAAGAAAAAGAATGAAAGAGGGAGTTTGTTAATTTTGGAAGTAAAGAAAAAATTTTTATTTTAATTATAATGAAAAAATATCTGGTGACACATTTTGATTTGTCAAATTACTAATATAAAATATAAATTATGAATTATATAAAGAATGGGAAGGATAGAGAGAAATGGAAAAAAGAGAGAGAAATAGATAAGAAAATGCAAGAGAAGGAGGAGGTTTATTAATTTTAGAGAGAAATATTTTCTCTAAATTTTAATGAGTGTCATTTGACATATTTTAGTTATTAAATTAGTTAGTAATATATAAAATAATATATAATATAGCTATTTCAATTTTAATATTTTAATTTTAATTTTAGTTTAATTTGAATGTAATTAAAAAATGTTATGTTGTATATTTTGATTGTCAAATTTATAATTAGTCATTGATAATAATATATAAGAGCAATAAAGTGAGAGTGAAGGAATGAGAGACAGAACAAAAGAAAGAGAAGAGGAGAAAATTCTTTAATTTTGGAAGAAAAAGATTTGATTTCAATTGTAATGAGAGAATGATATGTGATACATTTACAAAATTTAGAAAAAAAAATATAATAGTAAAAACATAATTATGAAAAATTGATATATATAAAAATGAAAGAAAAAATAAAAAAATAGACGGAGATAAAAAGCATATAAAATATATAATTTAATATTTCAACACATAATAAATATATTCACATCTCACTTATCAAATATGAGTGTATCTTCGTAATTTTTATCTTAATATTTCATACTTAGAGAAAGATACGAATTTAGTTACGTGATTGTATGTGTTGTATTAGCATTTATGTACTAAAGTGACTATTTATAAAGGTATGCTAGTATTTAATTAGATGACTTTTAATATTATTATATTATGGTAGGATAATATCTTTTCAAGTAACAGTTTTTAAAAAATATTATAATTATCGTAATTACAGAATATAACATACTAAAATAACCCGTTTAATAAACTAATTCTTTTAGCTAGATCAGAGTTGCTGCATAAAAATGTTTTTGAACGTGACAACATAACTGTGAACATATGACTCCTGTTATAGTTTAAATATCTGAAAATCATTATCACTACATGATATTAAAATAACTAGGTGAGCTCAATTATTGAGTTCATTTTGTCGTTGTTATTAAAACACGCAATTCATATGCGCACATTCCCGGCCAATTGCGATGGGTTTTTTATTCATTTAAAACAAATGATTAACATGTTATATTGCCAAATTGTCTTAAAGAAATTCTTGTTATAAATTTATCTTTTTTTTTCTATTTATGTAAATTGCTACAAGGTATTAAGAGTTACGTTTTGTAAATAATTTCCTGCAACCTACAATGATTCATAACAAATATTTAAAATCAGATAATTTAGTAAATCACTATAGACTACAAGATATTTTACTATATGCTTACTAATACCTTCAAGCAAGCAATTCAGCTTGAGTAGACACTACCATATAAAACCTAACAAACTATCATGATTTAGCTTTAAAATGCCTTATGCCCTTTATGCTAGCACCATTAATTGAGAAAAAGGCCCAATACCCACCTCGAGTTTAACATGTGTATTTTCCCATTAAAATTTTACAAAATTATTAAAAACATATGTAGATGTATGTATATTTGTCTCTATTAAAGTATTATATTTGTCTTCACATCAAAATAATAATTAATAAATTAAAAATTTTATGTGAATAGAAATTCAAATTATTTCATTTAACTATACAATAAAACTCTACATCTAAGTCATTTAACTAACCAAATCCAACCAAATTGCTATAACCTAATTCAGCTCCACGCGCTACTATTTTTAACAACTTTTTGACTTAACGTGCGATTATATATAACTGCCTTTTTTATGCAGATTTCTTTTTTTTAAATTTTCTCAACGTTTTCTCGTTCTTTGCGTTTTCTTTCTTTTCTACATTCTCTTTTTTCTTTGTGTTATCTTCATTCTCTACGTCCTCTTCGTTCATGATCAATGCTTTTTTATCTGATTTGAAGATTTGGATCAAATATTTTTGAACAAGTATTTCATTTTTAAAAATAATAAATGATGCAAGTTCACACTATCAGTTGAACCAGGACAAATTAGATTACTGTTTTAAAACGAATCAAGTAGATAAGGTTTGATTCAAACCTTGTTAATGTAGTTCATTAGTAGTTGATGCTGGTATAGTTGTTTTGTCTATCAGTTGAATAATTTTGTTTTTCTTTGTAAAAATCAGTGTTCATAGTTGAAGGTTTGAATTTGAATAGAATATTGGAGTTTTGAATTGTTTTTTCGATGAATCTATTTATGTTATATTTAATTGAAGTTTCGGTGCATTTTGAAACACAATTTGGTGTAATATAGAATTGTTTTCGGTGTTTTTTGTGTCCGTTTGTCCCAAAGATTTAGATGACTTTTAACATACTTGAAGAAGCTGCTGCTGCTGTTTTTTCTTCTTCTTCTTCTTTTTTCTCATTCTCTTTTATTATTATTATTGTCATTATCATTTTCCTCTTTTTATATATATAACATTTCAAACTCAAAATGCAACAAAATTCTTTAATAATGACGACACACAAATAAACTCAATTTAAAACAAGTTCAGACTACAAGTACATCTTATTTAAATCCAGAATACACCGTAATTACTTAATGATGACAACATACAAACAAACTCAGTTTAAAATAAGTTCAAACTAAAAGTGCACCTTATTTAAATCTAGAATGTACCGAAATTCAAATCCAGAATGCACCGAAATTATTTAATGATGAAGACACACAAACAAACTCAAATTTAAAACAAACACAAACCAAAAGTTCACCTTATTTAAATTCAGAATGCACCAAAATTACTTAATGATAATTCAAAAAGTTCACTTTATTTAAATTCAGAATGCACCAAAATTACTTAATGATAATTCAAGACTCTTCTTCTTCTTTTCTTATTCATTTTTTTCTTCTTGTTTTACCTTCTCATTTACTCTCTTATCAAGAATAAAAATAAGAAAAAATCAAGCAAAGAAAAAAAAGCATAATGATACAAAACCACTAGGAAGAGGAGGAGGAAAAGAAAAAAATGCAGCAACAACAATAAAAGAACAACAATGAGAAGGAAATACACGAAGAAGAAGAAGAAGAAGGAACCCAAAAAAAAGCAAGAGAAATGCAGAGGAGGAGGAGGAGGAGGAGGAGAACGCGAGAACCATTTTATGTAGTTAGAGTGTGTATTCATGCTCCACTAATGAAATTGATTTTTGTTGGTTTAGACTAATTTAATTAAATTTAGTTACCAAAAAGACTTGGATGTGTAGCATAACTATTAATTATAAATAATAACAAGTTATCTTATTAACTTTTGGTTTAACATTAAAACTAACAAAAATGTCAATATGTAAATATCTCTCTTTGATTGAGCTAGAACTAGGGCTGTACAAGGTTTGGTTAATCTAAAAACTAAACCTATTTTTGGGTTAGCTAAAAATATAATTTGGTTAATTAACCAAAAACTAATTATTAACCGGCTAAAAAGTTTAAAAGTCAGTTTTTAACCGGTTATTAAAATAAAAACCAATTTTAAAAAATAATTAATTTTTTTTAAAAAAACCAATTTTTACGTAGAAAAATTGGATTTATTAAAAATCAAAATTAAAAACCAGTTTTTAACCGATTAAAAACCATTT
The DNA here is from genome assembly GCF_000817695.3 of Arachis duranensis. Classification (NCBI taxonomy): domain Eukaryota; kingdom Viridiplantae; phylum Streptophyta; class Magnoliopsida; order Fabales; family Fabaceae; genus Arachis; species Arachis duranensis. The sequence goes on along the minus strand of NC_029772.3, from coordinate 24,503,808 downwards.
TTAATTGGTTAAAAATTGGTTTTTGCAAAAAAACGGTTAACCAATTTGATCACAAAAGTTGCATAAAATTTGGTTTTAGTTTTAGTTAAGCGGTTAAAAATAGATTTTTAAAATTTGGTTTTGGTTACTCATTTTTTAATAATATAGATATAATTTTTAAAATTATTTGATTAAATTGGTTAACCAAAATGTAGTTATAATTTTTTACCCGATTAACCACAATTTGATTATTTTTTATACACCCTTAGTTGGAAGTAACTATCAATTTACTATGTTAGCTCTTTATCTATTGAATGTGCTATTTCGAAGCAATACCCACTAAAGTACGGTTGGATAGTTGGTATTCAAGGTGTTTAAGATCCAGCCAGATCCAAAATTCAACCCGAATTTGAAGCATATTTTTCGACTTAGAATTTCTCATTTTTAGTCAGTACCAATTTTTGACCGAATTTGGATTATGTTTCAAGTAGACTTAGTGAGGGTGTTGGATATGGATCATGATTATGATCACAATTATGTTGAGTATAACTCGAGTTGGGGATGCACGACAGAGGAACAGTCCAATGGTTAACTACCAGGACTTATCGGGTTGGCTATATAACCGACAGATGATATCATCAGCCATTAAGGACAGGCATTCATCATATGCATACTATGTGAATTGTTGGAGATTGCCTATTTGACATCATATTACTTGCTAATTGTCTAAATGCCTTATCTGTTCCTATTTGTATATCTCTTGTTTGATGTAACTGTGTTTGCCATTTCTATACTCCTGCTGGTGGTTGGGAGGTCTGAAGGAATTGGAAAGGGAAGTATTAGTTAGACTGAAGAATCCTTAGTCAGTTGCCATTTATGGTTTAGCCCGTTTATAAGCTTTGAACTTATCTGGTGGAAGTTCTAGGATAGCCTTCGGCTTTTCTCTAATATTACATGTTAAATATGTGGGAACTATTACCATGTTGGGAACCTCTGGTTCTCACCCATGCGAATTTTGTGGTTTTCAGATGCAGGACGTGAGGCTTCTCACTGAGGTATGCCGGAGACTTCCGGATTAGCGAAGATCCTTTGTTCTTAGACTCTGTTTTGGTTTATATGTTTTGCTTAGAGACTTTCATCTCCATTAAATAATACAAACTGTGATGACTCCTCTTAGAGGGGATTTTGGAGACTAGGTTTTCCGTATTTATGTCCCTTTGGGTTTTCCTTAGGGTTCCTATTTTATTTACATGTATATATTGATATGCTCGGACCGGTTATCTTCGCAACCGAATTTTGAGTTTTGATATTTCTGTTTTTTACGCTCCTTTGTATATATATAATCCCGCTTTGGTTCATCCTTGTACGTTATCGATCGGAGTGTTGCACTTTTCGAGTTACGATTTTTGTTTACCCTTTTTTCTTCAAAGGATCCAAGTTATAATCATTATTCACACTGCTATATGTACTAAATTTTTATTTTAGAGGTTGTAATTCCTTGCCATCTCTGAATTATGACTTAAGCATAAGACTCTGTATGGTAGGGTGTTACAGGTTTCAGAGATGTTCACTCTTTAGGAAAATAATTCATGTGTTCATTTATTTAAGGCATCCAGAGATCAATCACGACAAATCATAAACAATCAAATTCCAATTTCTTGGCAATTCAATTTATCTTTAACCTAATTAATCGCTAATTCCTTAGTCAATTATTTAAGAAAATAGGTGAAAGACAATTCTGGTTTAATTTCAAATAAGATTCAAGAATAGTTCTTAGGTTGAATTATATGTTACTTATCCAAACTAGTCCTAAACAATTGAAACTTACAAGAATGAGTGATTTCCAAAAGCTTTCTAATATAAATTTGATGTCACTTATTGAAGAGTGAATTCTTTGATGGTATAGAATTTCCTCAAATGAATGAATTCTCGTTGCACGTATAGTTCTACACCAACAATTAATCCTCCCAATCAAAAATTTAGTTATCACAAGGAACAAACCCCAATGAAAATTAACCGGAGTATTTGGACTCCAGGTCGTCTCACGAGGATTGCAATGAAGTGTATGCTTATTGGCTATAAAGGGGAAAAGAGGGTTTGATTTATAAAAGGGGCAATAAAATAAATGGACAAGAAAGTAGATGGCAAGAAAAGTAAATCAAGCAAGTAACTAAAGAGAGCAAGTAATCAAAAGAGACATCCATGGCAAGGATTGAGAATATAGGCTTTCTATCCTAGTCATACAATGATTAATTAATCCTATTTAGTCAACTCTAACAAATAGAAGAAGGTATCATGTTATCTTCACATAGGGAGAACGTCAAACAAGACTAATCAATCATATCACAATAATAAATAAGAATTTATCTTATTACATCATCCCCGACGACAGAGGAAGGTATCATATTATCCTCATACTCGGAAAAAGTCTAATAAGATTAGCTAATCTCAATCCAAAAGTCCTAATCAACTTACTAATTGAATTAGCAAAAGATTAGCGTCAATGGAAACAATATTAGCTAACAACTCTAGGTCACCAACATAGGTTGGATTTTCATGACTCAAGATCACCTAATTACTCTTTCCAAACCAAGAATGCTCAAGATCTACTCTAAAGTCCAACCAAGTATTTTGTTAAACACTTGGTGGGTATAAATGGAAAGCATGGAAAATGTGCAAGAAATAGTAAATCTATCAACTACCAATTGCAAAAAAAATAAATTCACAACTCAAATCAACAATTAAAAGAACATCAAACATTAAATTTCATTAAATGTAAATCAAATTCAACATGAGTTCATCATCACAAAAGAAACATAAAAGAGAAATTAACATGAAAACTAAGAGAATCAAGTAGTAGGAACAAGAAATCATAAAGGAAACAAGATGAAAACATGAAGTTGGATCTAGATCTAAGATGCAAAATATCCTAAGAACCCAAATTCTAGAGAGAAGAAGGAGCTTCTCTCTCTAGAAACTAAACTACATGATGCTAACACTTCAAATAATTGCTCCCCCTTTGCTTGGGCTTCAATTCTGCATGAAATACACTCAGAAACAGGTTGGAATTGGGCCTGGGCTGCTTAGAAATCGCGCCCAGCGTTTTGCCTTTAAGTGAGTCACATGCGAGTATCGGCGCGTCTCTATGCGAAATCACTTTTGCGCGTGCACGCCTTGTACACGTGCGCACCCATCGATGCATTCCCAATTCTTGTTTCCTCATGTATTCTCCACTTTGCATGCTTTTCTCCTTATTTCTTCCATCCAATACTTGCCTTATGAACCTGAAATCACTCAACAAACACATCAAGGCATCGAATGGAGTTAAAGTGAGTTAAAATCACCAATTTAAGGGCCTAAAAAGCATGTTTTTACACTTAAGCACAATTCAAGGGAGAATTACAAAACCATGCTATTTTATTGAATAAATGTGGGAAAAGGTGAATAAATCCCCTAAAATAAGCATAAGATAAACCATAAAATTGGGGTTTATCACTTATTCAACCTAGAACAATTGAAAATCACAAAATGTCGCACACATTTAAAACACCATTCCTAGTTAAATAAAAAAGTATTGAGAAAGAGTTTTCAAGCTAATTCCAATATTACTTTTTCCAAAATAATATTTAGAATTCAAAATGGAGTTAGAATATTTTTCAACAATTCTCAATCTTTAGGGATGAAGAACGAAAACTCAATCATGAAACATATCAAAGCATAAACCTCAGATAACGTAAACACTTTTATCAATAATCCATAAAAAGATTAACAGAGCTCTTAACCTTAACAAAGGAGATTAGTTTGCTCATAGTGGAATAGAAAACCTAGAATTATGAATTGTAAAAAACAGTCGGGGGGAAGAGAGTGACACATGAGTGTATCCCTTCTTTAAACACTGACCCTAAACCTAATTAATTTAGAATTCAAACCAAATCAAATTAAAACAAAATCAAATCTAACTAAGCAATGTTCCTTCAATAGTTTTTCATTCTTCAGGATTGCCAATCAATACTTCAAATCACTGGCCTTGTGCTTAAACTTTAATCATTAATTCAAGTGTTTCAAAGGATTAGAGATTAGTGAGAGATTTGGCAAGATATCACAAGCCCCTGGGAGTAGTCCAAGACCACATGTAAAGTGCAAGCCCATCAAGAAGGAATTGGAGGCCTCTGTGAAGCATGTGTGAAGCGCATGGAACAACATACGAAGCGCATGGAACCATATGTAAAGCGCCTGGGACTACATGTAAAGTGCATGGTATTGCATGTTAAGCATATGGACTGCATGTAAAGCTCCTAGGACTGCATGTAAAGTCCATGAATCACATATAAAGTGCATGGAAGGTGTGCAGCCCAAGAAATGGGAAAATGCCATATATGAGCCGCATGGAGTACATGTGAAGTGCATGGAACATATGTGAGGCGCATGGTTGAGGGGGTTGCATTCAACTCAGGAGGAGATTGCCTTAGATGTATGTCTACTATAGACTATTATAAATCGTTAGAAAGCTCTAGAAGTTAGCTTTCTAATTCCACTTAATCAGCTTCATTTTAGCCTTTGTAGCTCAATTTATGCTCGTTGGAGTGTGGAGAGGTCAGGGTTGTAAATTCTCTTTGAACTTCTCTGGACTTGTTTTCAATTCTTAGTTCCCTGGGAGTTGGTTCTTTCTACATGTCACCTCTCTTTGGTTGTCCCAGAGACTTCTTTGGTTGCCTCTCCCTTCTTTAGTCACAATATTCCTTCTTGCTTGCTCCTTTTTCTTCTTGTCTTTGCTTGATTTCAATAATTTTCTACACATACCCAAACTCAAAGCAACTTTTAGAAATATTGATTAAAACACTAAAATCTCAATTGAGAATAAGAAAATCACTAATTTTATTCAAAGAAATAATAAAGAAAATAACTAAAGATACTCATGTATCACCCATGATGAGGCAGGGTTTATTGATGGCTTGTCTGTTGATAATAAAAGAAACTGTTGCTAATAAAAGTGTGCGTAATTATTGTTTGTGCATTTTATTTATTGTCATCTATGTATACCACTTGGCACCAATTACACCCCAATTGGCAGGCGCTATTATTATCAATGTTTGCCTTTATTGTCAATAAATTGATATAATTTTTTTGAAAATAAAAATTAAAGAATAAACGGTATGCCGTCAGTAAATTAATTTAATATTTTTTTATTTTAGTAAATAACATTTTTCATTATTAATGTTACCCATGTCCACAACCATTGGTAAAATTAATATTTTGAAATTCTAAAATGATACGTTCACTAAATATACTGACAGCCAAGCCATTGGTAACCATCAGTAAAATTCAATTAAATGAAATACAACATTTTGGGACGTCGGTAGTATAATTTATCAATACCTTGGCCGTCAGTAAAATTTTACAGGGTCGTTTTCTTGTCGATCGAAGCTCTATTTACCGTTTTGGGACCACCATCATGTTTGAGGTGATAAAACCTTCGATTCAATTGATTTACTTTTCAATTTTTTGTAGTTTTTCAAACATTTTCAACCTTCCAAATTTGTTATTTTTCGGATAATTTGGAACAACATTGACCAAAATGCCTTCTTGTTGCTGCTAGTGTTGTTGCTGTTTGTAACACCCTACCACTCCGAGCTTTACGCTTAAGTCGTAGAGCAGAGGTGGTGTGGTATTACGACCTCTAAAATAAAATGTGTACATATAATAGTAGAAAGATCATAATATACTAGGAGTTTTGAAGAATAGACGGAATAAAATCACGGAATAAAAACGCAACGCTCAAGAAAACGAGTTGACTTGCATGCTGAGAAAGCTATAACCATCAAACATAAGATTGTAAAAGTAGGAATAGAGTGCCAAAGATACAAAATAGCAAGCTCCTAACTCAGCCCGCGAAGTCAAGACTGGCCGGAGAATATTTACACATATATATATACATATCCAAAACCCAAATATACATAAACAAAATCTTGTCTCTCCATACACCTCTAAGAGGATAAAAAAGAATAAGTTAAGCGGAGAGAAAGCTAAGTACATATAAATACATCACTGTACAACAAAATAACCCATTAACTACTTCGCTTTAGGAGCCCAGATGCCTAACAAGATGCCTCTCGACCTGTATCTGAAAAAATAACAACATAGTATGGAATGAGAACCGGAGGTTCTCAGTATGGTAAAGGTGTCATACACATAAGATATAAGGTCTTGGGAATGCTAAAGGCAATCCTAGAATGCCGACACTCAGATTATAGAGCCTAAAGTATTAAATAGTAGCCATAAAAGGTGGTTTACTACGAGTATTTAAACCTAACTTAACTTAATTCTAAATCTAAGTCCCATACTGCCATTCCTCCATACCTCAATCTCCATCAGCATTTCACAGACAAATAAACAGATAAAGGCAAGTACAAGAAGGTAACAAATACTGCAGGTAACAAGTATACATTTAACATGGCAAATACACTTAGGCACACCCAGTTAATGCACAAGCAAGTAATTCAAGTAGTATGCATATGATGCATGCCTGTCCTATGGCTGATGAGGCTCATCTGTTGGTTATCCAGCCAACTCGACAAGTCTAAAAACCTTAAACTGTCCCTCGACGTGCATCCCCAAGAGTCTATGCATAGCTTTTTCTCAAATAATCAATATTTCTCAATGGGGGTCAACATCCTCGGGAATTTATAAGTGCCCGGTGACCCTTACGTCGTAAGGTCAATAGAGTATCGAGTTTTCAACCTGGTACACGTGGTGGCAAGCCACGGTACTTTACCCAAGGAATCTCGTATCTCAGATCTTTTAATCATTCAAGCCAAGTATCGTACATGACCATTCATTTGATTATCAAGCCAAATATCATACAAGATCATTTGTAACATTTCATAATCAATTCATCACTTTTTGGCTTTACTTCAACTCCAAGTTATCCCCATTTCCTAACTTCATCTGATTATTAGGTTTAATACTATCATTCATAACTAAGGGAATGAAAATAGAGATTTAGAAGTTTGAAATAGAATTTAAAACCCAGAAAAATCATGTTTGCTGGAAGAGGGGCCACGCGTACGCGTGGGAATGTACAAATGCAGCTCGCGCGCGCGCGTCCTCTTGTCACTCGTACGCGTAAGTGAGTACCTCATGTCACGCGTACGCGTGGGCAAGCTTGCTGGTCCATCACACGTACGCATAGGGCTACCTGCATCCACGCAACCAAAATTCCATTCCATGCTTACGCGTGGACGTACGTTTTTCCAAAAAATAGCTGATCAACCAGAGAGCTGCAAATCCATAAAAATTCAGCTGTATAATCACATATTTTTCATCCAAACTTCTGATGAGCATAACTCAATCATTTTAAATCGTTTTCCTTTCGTTCTTCTAATGGCATAAACTTCACGAATCTAATTTTCTTTTAAAATAAGTTAGAGTCGATTTGGGGTTCCGAGAGCCAAGTTATAGCCCGCCGAAGTTTGGCCCAAAACCAAAGTGCAATAAACCTCATAAACCTCATTTTCAATTCAAAAGTTCATTTCTTACACTTCCAAACCTACCAAATCAACATTACATACCCTTCTTCATTACTATAGCAATCACCACCTTAATCATATTCCAAATTATCAACAAATTCACCAAAACGTCACTAATTCATCAAGCATTATCAACTATAAACTTACATTCTCAAATCCATGATTATCAAGCTATTCAATTCACACAAACACCAAACCAAATCAACTAATTAACAAGATGCTAAGCAATAATTATATACACATTCATTCCAGTCTATCCTAAGGTCATCTAGCCTAAGTTTTCACAAAACGTTACATATTAAATACAAGAAACCTAAACCATACCTTGGCCGATTCCCACGTAACAATCAAGGCAATTTAATTAAAACAAACACAGCTCCTCAAAATCCAATAAACACTAGGCTCAACTTCCTCCATATTTCAATATTCACAATTTCAAGCTCCAATTATTTATTCACAACCTAATACACATTCAAAACACACATACACCTATTTTAATACCCAAAGCTCAAATTCAATAAAATTAAAATAGAATTATGGTATCCTCACCTTACCTGAGCTTCACATAAGTAAGAGTGAACGTTTTTCTCAAGCTAATTGGATCCTAAAACATCAAAAAGTAAAGAAATTCAATACCCATACAAAACTTTCAAAAATTGGGGGAAAGGAGTGGATGAGAGTGATTAATGGCTTACCTATGAAATTGTTTCAGTAGAAATGTAGAGCTCGACACGGTAGTCGTGTGGCCATAAACGGTGCCGCGATCGGAGCTCGGACGGAGGAGTTACAGTGATTTAAAATCAACGTAAGGTTACGGGGAATTTTCCTTCGCTCCTCTCCCCTGTTGCTGCAATGCTACTTCAGCTATAATGGGGTAATGAAGGACATTGGGTTCATTTAAGGGTTGGCCCGGTTGGGCCCACGGGCCCGGTTTGGACTTAGTTTGACTGGTTTGACCCGTTCGGTCCAATGTTGCACCGATTTCTTCGAAATTAGTGTCAAATTTCTCGTTTCGATGAGCTCTATCTTAATTTGATATAATATTCATGTTTCTAATCTCCTTTATTAAAAATTAATTTATTAGCTAATTACTTACTAATTTAATGGGGTATACACTGTTGTTAGAAGTTGAAGGAGTCAGTAAATTTTTATTGTCTTTAGGTATATTATCAAAATTTATTAATTTCAATATGATAAAAATATAATTAATGGGAGTAGATACCTTTCAACAACCTAATATAGCAGTAGCAAATGAGGAAAAACCTAATCCAAAGGTGCATACATTTTACTAAATGCTAGAATCGGTTCATAGACCTCTATGGCAAGGATCTATTCATTCCCAAATGTCAATTTCCACTAGAACATTAGGCATTAAGTGTGAAAATAATCACTCACAATACTCATTTGACCAAGTGACTATGTTATTAAAGGTAGTCGTGAAGGATCCTAGTGATATTTCGAAGAATTACTAAGAAAACCAAAAAGGTTGTTTCGCAATTGGAGTTAAAGGCCATTCATGCATTAACGACTATATGATAATTACAAGGATGACGAAGGACTAACTGAGTGCAAATTCTGTTATTCTTCTAGATTTCATCGAGACAAATGTACTAAGAAGGTTGATGCCAGGGCATGTTGGCCAGTTTCACTAGCCTTTTCTTTATATATTTTAGTTTCATGCATTTTCTTAGGTAATAAGCAAGTTTTTTGGGGTGAACATGCATTACATCTTGATTCAAGCAAATATTGTGAACTTTATATGTTTTCATGAGATTAATACATGAATTGAATGCCAATTTAGATGATGCAGGATCTCATAGTCTAGAACAAAGCTTTGATGTACTTTGCTTGTTTGATTTCAGGACAAATGAAGCATGGAAGAGCCACGTTAGCATCACTAACGTGGTCACTAACATGGAAAGGGAGCAAAGCTTGCAACGTCAGTCATAAAGTTAATACCACTAACGTCTTCGAGTGCCATCTCAGCCCACGTTAGTTGCTACGTTAGTTACACTAACTTAGGAACTAATGTGGAAGAAAGAAGAAGCTCCAAATGTTAGTGGTAAAGTTAACACCACTAACGTTGCAAAGGCCACAATTAACCACGTTAAGAGCCACGTTAATTCCATTAACGTGAGCTTCAACGTGGGGCAACAAAGGATCGCCAACGTCAATGACACTAACTTTGGGACGTTAGTGGCAAAGTTAGTGTCACTAACGTCTTCGAGCCAGAATCTACACTTAACGTTAACACCACTGATGCCTTGACTAACTATAAACCATGCCTGACTCAACTTCTTTCTGCAAGCAAAGCTAAGCCCACTAAAGTCTATAACTGCTTCAACGGAAGATCAAAGGCCCATATCCAAGACTTGCAGAGCTGATAGAGGAGCAGAGGAGTAGTATATATAGGAGCAGTTTTGAACTAGAAAAATAATTGGAATTTGGATCTAAGGATCCAAGACTTGTAAACACTCTGAATTTACTTTCTCTGCAATTTAGTTTACTTTAGAATGCATTTTTCATTTTTTATTTCTATTCCCAGAGCTATGAACAACTAAGCCCCTTTTCATTGGGTTAGGAAGCTCTGTTGTAATTTGATGGATCAATTATAGTTTTCATTCTTCTTCCTCTTTCTTTTCTCTTAATTTTACTAGAAAGCTTTTGATCTTCATCCAATTGGTTAGTTCTCTTCGAAAAGAAACTCTCCATAACTGGATCTTTCAAGGCACATGACGTTAGGATTTTTGCTAGTAAAGAATTTTATAAATTCGCGTTGTAGATATAGCTTCTAAACTAACAGAAATTCCTTCGTACAAAAGTTTTGGTTGTCACAAGTAACAAACCCCTAAATAAATTGATAACCGAAGTATTTAAACCTCGGGTCGTCTTCTCAAGGAATTGCAGGGAGGTATGTTCTTATTATTGGTTATGAGTTGTAAATTGGGGGTTTTAAGAATGAGGAACAATTATGATGAATGACAAGTAAAATAAATAATTGACTATAAAATAAACTCTTGGCAAGGTATGAGAAATTGGAAGTCCAGACTTAGTTATTCTTATCAATAATAATGAAAGTTGAATCTTAATTCTACTTAGTTGACCTTTACTATAGCAAAGAAAAGTCAAGTGACTAATTAGTTTGATCTTCGAATCCTATTTATTTCCTAAGAAAAGGTTGGGATTATTGAAGTTCAATTCAAATTAGCAAAGATAACAATTATCAATTATATTGAGTTGAGATAACTCTGAGTTACTGATTTCTTAACCAATATCAAGAATGTCGAAAGCTAAATTAAAATCATAAATATCTGGAATACCTCAAATTCATTCAAAGCAGTAAAATCTAACATGGAAAATATTCATAAGCCAATTGGGAAACATAAATTAAACATAAATAAAAGCTTCAGAGTAAATAAAAATAGAAGAGAAATTAAATAGTAAAAGGAATATTGAACCTGTGATGAAGAAGTTGAAATCCTAATCCTAATCCTAATCCTAAGAGAGAGGAGAGAACATCTCTCACTAAAAACTATATCTAAAACCTAAAATTGTGAATTATGAAAGCATAATCTGAAGTCTCCCCTTCATTCCTCCACTTTGCAGCCTTTAATCTGTGTTTTCTGGGCTTGAAACTAGGCCGAAAATAGCCCAGGATTCGCTGTTTGTAAAATCTGCCACGCTGATTTTCGCAGATGCGACGCGTCCGCGTGGTTGACACGTTCCCGTCGCCTATCTGTACGGCCACTATAGCAAATTATATATCAAATCGAAGCACCGGATGTTAGCTTTCCAACGCTAGTGGAAGCGCGTCATTTGGATCTCTGTAGCTCAAGTTATGGTTGTTTTAGTGCGAGAGGGTCAGGCTGACAGCTTTGCAGTTTCTTCAACTTCTTGTATTCCTTCCACTTTTGCATGCTTCCTTTCCATCCTCTAAGCCATTCTTGCCCTGTAATCCCTGAAATCACTTAACACACATATCAAGGCATCTAATGGTAGTAAGAGAGGATTAAATAAAAGAAAATAAAAGCCAAAGAAGCATGTTTTCAATCATAGAACAAATTCTGGGAAGGAATTGTAAAACATGCAAATCATATGAATAAATGTATGAAAGATTGATAAAATCCACTCAATTAAGCACAAGATAAACCATAAAATAGTGGTTTATCAACCTCCCCACACTTAAACAATAGCATGTCCTCATGCTAAACTCAAGAGAAGCTATAAAGGGGTGAAGAGAGATGGTAGAATGTATGCAATGCAACTTATCTATCTGAATGCAACTACATGCAAAAATGTTTCTACCTACTTGGTTAAAAGTAAATAAGTTCTCCAAGACAAAAATAATTCAAATTCCACTAATTCAAATCATATAAAATAAGGACAAGTAAACTTGTAAGAAGATAGCTCATGAAAGCAGGGAACATAGAATCAAGCATTGAACCCTCACAGGAAGTGTATATCACTCTAATCTCTCAAGTGTCTAGGGTCAATCACTCTACTCTTCCCTAGTCATGCTTCCTAAACCTTGTTCTTCATCTAACCAATCAACAAATATTTAGCATACCAATGCAAATATCATGAGGTCTTTTTAGGGTTGTAATGGGGCTGAGGTAAAGGTAAGGATACATGTATGGCCAAGTGAGCTTTATAAAGTGAATCCTTGATTAGTCTAAGATCTCACCTAACATATACATACTTTATACAATTTTAGAATACTTTACCTAACTACCCAAATTTTTTCCACTTTTGTATTACAAGCTCATGTATCAAACTTATTTTTGAATTTTGTCCCATGTGCATTGATCCTTTTTATTTTGCATTTGGGGTAATATTATTTTTCTTCTCTTTTCTTTTCTTTCTCTTTTTTTTTTGTATCCCCTTATTTAATTACTTAATTTTTTTTTTCAATGCACATGGTAATTTAATTATTTTGATTTCACATGAGCATGCTTCCCAAAACTTTTATTTTGAAATGTCTTTATTCTTTTTAACTTTCAACCTTTATTTTTATCATCCATGTTCCCATAAGGTTCCCCACACTTAAACAATATACAATTTCTATCTTAAGCTAACCAAGGATTCAACTTGAGATTTTTATTTTGTTTTTCTACTTAAGGCTAGTAATGTGGTTATAAAACAAGAGGGGATTAAAAGCTCAAGGGGGCTAACAAGGGTGATGTAAAAGGTAGGCTAATTTGGAAATGGTGAGCTAGAATCAAACAATGGCCTCAATCATATGCAAGCATGTAAATATACTAAATAATGGACATATAGAATAGAACAAAGCAAAGATTTGTAATCATAGAGAAGAAAACACACAAGAATAAAATATTATGGTTAAATAATATAACCATACAATTAAGCTCAAATCTTACAGGTTGTGTGTTCTAGCTTTTACCTATGTTCTCCAAATCCAACTTCAAACAAATTTAACAAAAAAAAAATTTTCAATTTAAATTAGTGAAATACTATAAAAATTTCTTAAAAAGAAAGTATTACTTCAACCAAGTAGTGCTAAATGCATAAAATTAAACAAACATGTAAATGCAACAATTAACAAATTAACATTGGTGTTGAGAAGGGATTAACTAACCCGCGGAGATCGGTATCGACCTCCCCACACTTAAAGATTGCACCGTCCTTGGTGCATGCTGAGATGTGCAGGTGGATGGGGGTTGTGGTTCCTCAGCTGGTGCTCTCTTTGTTCCTTTTCTTGCCGGTGGTTTGGGAGTAGCTTTCTCTGTACCCTTCTTGGTGGCCATCCTGAAAAGGGAAAAGGAAAGTAACAAGTAAAGCTAGGGGATCCAGCAAGGAAGAAAGCGGGAAAGGTGGTAATCAATGAACAGTAAAGAAGAATGATGTTAACACATGGTCATGACTACATGTGAAAAGTCATCAATGGAAATATAGTAAGTGCATGTGATGACAGTTAAATGCAAGATGTTTATTGGCATGCTGGCAAAGGCATGAGTAGCATAGATCAAGTATTCAATGTCCAAGTTGGATTACCAAGTCTTCCAAACTAATAATATGTTTGTAAAAACAATTATATTTAAATAATAAAATAGAGAAGGGGTTATATGAAAAGCAGGCATTTAGAGTAGTAGATTTAAAAGAAATCTAAAAATAGTGCAAAATGCCATATGGGCATTTTCACAAACACATAACATGCATGTTAAATAAGGTATGGAAAATATTAATTAGAATATGCAAGCACCCTTATAATAATATATGATTGTTTAAACAAATCCCAAATAATCCATAAGCAAAATATGGGAAATAATGACCTAGATAAATTTCCAACACCAATTAAAAGAAAAAAGAAGAAAAAGAAAGGAAGGAAGAAAGAAATAAGAAGGGAAAGAAAAGATTTAGATTTGGGGGAGAAAAGAGAAGATATCTTGGCTGATCTGGATAAGTTGTGCGGCGCAGGCAACGCGAACGCGTGAGTGACGCGTTCGCGCGGTTGGCACTATTGTCAAGTGACGCGGCCGCGCGCTCGCGATACTTTCTATTCAAAATCTTATTTTGCCAAATTGTGGGAGACGCGATCGCGTGAGGGGATATGACGCGGACGCGTGAGCTATGCGTCCGCGTGGTAAGGTTGTGCTTTCAGCACCAGTCCAGCACCACTCCAGCATAACTTTCGGCTATGCACTCTTTTCACGTCGATTTTTATGGCACGCGGCCGCGTGGGTGACGCGGTCGCGTGGGAGGCCAAAGTTCCCACATGACGCGGTCGCGTGAGCAACGCGGTCGCGTGGGGTCAAATTAAGCTAAAGGCGCGCCTCCAGCCACGCTCTTGCGTGACTCTCTGTTCAATTCTTGTCTTCATAACGCACTGGTGACGCGGACGCGTCAGCGACGCTGCCGCGTCGCGTGCATGTGTTTTTTTTTTATGCAGTATGCAGAATGCAAAATGCAATGAATGTCATGCAAAAATTGCAGGTTCAATAAAAATTCAAAAATAGACTAAAATTAAAACTAAAAAGAGAACGATCATACCATGGTGGGTTGTCTCCCACCTAGCACTTTTAGTTAAAGTCCTTAAGTTGGACATTTGACGAGCTCCTTGTTATGGTGGCTTATGCTTGTACTGATCCAGAAATCTCCACCAATGTTTGCAAATCCAATATCCTCCGGGATCCCAAATCTTGTTTCTGCACCCGTCTTCAAGTTAATTATCATGATTCCATCCGGGTGGTTCAGCTTTAGAATTCTCACTAAAGCGTCCAAACAACTTCCTAGACCCATTCAGCTGAGCTCTATACCAACTTTTGCGTTTAAATTTTGAGCTTCCAACCATAATGAACCTTGCAGGACAGATCTTACCACTAACCATCTTCTTCTTACTCTTAATGCCACAAAGAGCTCTAAGTTGACCATCCGTCTCCAGTAGCCCGTATTCAAGTGGAATTAGAAAGCTAAGGGATATGAATTTCACCCACTTGAATGTTGTAAAGGATGATGGCAACTTAGGGGGAGGTGTTTTTAATGAACATGCAAGCTCCACTCCCTTGTGCTCTTCTTTGACATCTTCCACCTCTTTGCAAGCTTCTTCAATTTCAACCTCTTCCTCTTGGTAGCTTTCTTCCAATTTAATCTCTTCTTTATTGCGCACCAAGGGCATGGGAGGTTGTGCCTCTTCTTCTTGAATCTCCATCTCTTGATTAGCCTCTTCCAAGTATTCTATTATGACATGCCTTGGAGGTTGTACACCCTCCTCAACAACAAATTCAAACTCCTTAGAAGAGGGTTCTGTGACTTGAGGTTCCCGTGGAGGTTCTGCATCTCCTAAATCTTCAATCACTTCTTCCTCTGCAACTATTATGGCTTTCTCCACTTGTTCCAGTACAAAGTCATACTCCTTATTGTCCACTGGAGACTCTAGTATCTTCTTCATGCTACGTTCTTCATTAGATTCTCCACATGAAGCCATGGGGGTTCCTTGAGTGTCCGAACGTCCAGAAGGTAATTGACTTATTGCTTGCTCCAATTGATGAAGGGTTGCATGAAATTGATCTACTGTTTCCTTGAAATGATCCATTGACTCTTGCTCCATTTCAATAGCATAACTAGCATCAACTTGCTCTTGGATTGATGGATGTGGGTGCTTTTCCATGGATGGTGGTGATGGGATGGGTGGTGATGGAATGGGTGGATCATTATATGGTTGAAAAGGAAGTGCACTAGAGCTTAAGGGTTGATTGTTGAAGGTATTCGGTGGTCTGATTTGGGTGACCAGAGCTTGTATAGTAGAGTTTAAATCGGAAAATACTTTCTCCATGGAGGTTTAGGGTGGATAGGAGGGTTCATTTTGATAATGATAAGGAGATGGTGTATATTG
>NC_029772.3:24486127-24486275 GCF_000817695.3 Arachis duranensis | reverse complement strand
GATTCTTGTTGCATTTTGATTTTTCCTTATTATTAAAAATCCAAAAATATTTTTTATCTGTGTCTTTTCAAGTCAATAATATAGAGAATTGAAGATTCAGAACATACAGCAGAGGAATTACACAGAAAAAGCTGGGTGTTCAAAACGC
>NC_029772.3:24484970-24485999 GCF_000817695.3 Arachis duranensis | reverse complement strand
AGTTTTGGGCGTTAAACGCCAGAATGTGCACCATTCTGGGCGTTTAACGCCAGGATGGCACAAGAGGGAAGATTTTTTTTTTAATGCAGATTTTTTTTTCAGTTTTCAAACTTTTTCAAAATCAAATCTTTTTCAAATCATATCTTTTCAATCATATGTTTTCAAAATCAATTTCTTTCTATTTTTAAAAATATTTGCTATCAATCGATGATTTGATTCAACATTTCAAGTATGTTGCCTTTTCTGTTGAGAAAGGTTTAATGTTTGAATCATATCTTTTCTTGTTAGCCAAGTCATTAATTTTCAAAATCAAATCTTTTTAAAATGTTTTTCAAATCATATCTTCTCAATCACACTTTTTTTTAAAACTAATCATATCTTCTTAACCACATCTTTTTCAAAATAGTTTTCAATCAAATCTTTTTGATTTCTAATTTCAAAATCTTTTTCAAAAATCACTTGATTTCTTTTCCACTTTCATTTTCGAAAATCAATTAGTGTTTTTCAAAATGTTCTCAAAATCTTTTACCTAATTTTCGAAAATTGCTTCCCTTCTTCTCACATCCTTCTATTTTATGGACTAACACTATTCCTTAATGCAAAATTCGAACTCCATCTTCTTTGAAAGATTCGAATTTTCTACTTCTGCCTTCTATTTTTTCTTTTCCTCTGACACCTCAAGGAATCTCTATACTGTGACATAGAGGATTCCACATTTTCTTGTTCTCTTCTCTTTCTTATGAGCAGGAGCAAGGACAAAAGCATTCTTGTTGAGGCTGATCCTGAACCTGAAAGGACCTTGAAGCAAAAGCTAAGAGAGGCTAAGGCACAACTCTCTATAGAGGACCTGACCGAATTCTTCAAAGAAGAAGAACCCATGGCAGCCGAAAACAACAACAATGCCAACAATGCAAGGAAGGTACTGGGTGACTTTACTGCACCTACTCCCGACTTCTATGGGAGAAGCATCTCTATCCCTGCCATTGGAGCAAACAACTTTGAGCTTAAGCCTCAATTAGTTTCTCTAAT
>NC_029772.3:24482575-24483311 GCF_000817695.3 Arachis duranensis | reverse complement strand
GGATGAATCCATCATCCTTGGCAGACCTTTCCTAGCCACAGTAAGGGCTGTGATTGATGTTGATAGAGGAGAGTTGATCATTCAAGTGAATGAAGAATCCTTGGTGTTTAAGGCTCACGGATATCCCTCTGTCATCATGGAGAGGAAGCATGAAGAGCTTCCCTCAAAAACAGAGCCCCCACAGTCAAACTTTAAGTTTGGTGTTGGGAGGCCACAACCAAACTCTATGTTTGGTGTTGAACCCCCACATTCAAACTCTAAGTTTGGTGTTGGGAGGCCACAACCAAACTCTATGTTTGGTGTTGAACCCCCACATTCAAACTCTAAGTTTGGTGTTGGGAGGTTTCAACATTGCTCTGAGTATCTGTGAGGCTCCATGAGAGTCCTCTGTCAAGCTACTGACATTAAAGAAGCGCTTGTTGGGAGGCAACCCAATGTTATGTTTTTATCTATTTTTCTTTGTTATTTTATATTTTTTGTAGGTTGATGATCATGAGAAGTCACAAAATCAATAAAAAAAAGCAAAAACAAAATGAAAAACAGAAAGAAAAACAGCACACCCTGGAGGAGAGCGCACTGGCGTTCAAACGCCAGTAAGGCTAGCTGTTGGGCGTTTAACGCCCAGTCTGGCACCATTCTGGGCGTTTAACGCCAGAAAGGGGCACCAGACTGGCGTTAAACGCCAGAAAAGGGCAAGAAGCTGGCGTTAAACGCCAGAAATGGGCACCAGCCCAGC
>NC_029772.3:24457420-24480156 GCF_000817695.3 Arachis duranensis | reverse complement strand
CTGACAACCGAGCCAGCCATTCCGTGAGATCAGAGTCTTCGTGGTATAGGCTAGAACTGATGGCGACATTCAAGAGAATCCAGAAGGTCTAACCTTGTCTGTGGTAT
Organism: Arachis duranensis; assembly: GCF_000817695.3. Taxonomy (NCBI): domain Eukaryota; kingdom Viridiplantae; phylum Streptophyta; class Magnoliopsida; order Fabales; family Fabaceae; genus Arachis; species Arachis duranensis. Next base: position 24,480,049 of record NC_029772.3, on the reverse strand, counting down.
TCTGAGTAGGATTCAATGACTGAATGACTGTGACGTGCTTCAAACTCCTGAGGGCGGGGTGTTAGTGACAGACGCAAAAGAATCACTGGATTCTATTCTGGCCTGATCGAGAACCGACAGATGGATAGCCGTGCCGTGACAGGGTGCGTTGAACATTTCCATTGAGAGGATGGGAGGTAGCCACTGACAACGGTGAAACCCTTGCTTAAGCTTGCCATGGAGGTAGCCATTGACAACGGTGAAACCCTACATACAGCTTGCCATGGAAGGAGCCTTGTGTGTTTGATGAAGAAGACAGTAGGAAAGCAGAGATTCAGAAGACAGAGCATCTCCAAAACCTCAACCTATTCTCCATTACTGCAAAACAAGTAATCATTTCATGTTCTTTTGTTTTTCACACTCAATCTTGATAATTTCTGATATCCTGACTAAGATTTACAAGATAACCATAGCTTGCTTCAAGCCGACAATCTCCGTGGGATCGACCCTTGCTCACGCAAGGTATTACTTGGACGACCCAGTGCACTTGCTGGTTAGTTGTGCGGGATTGCAAAAGTGTGATTGTAATTTCGTGCACCAATGGAGGTTTGGGGTGGATAGGAGGGTTCATTTTGATAAGGATAAGGAGATGGTGTATATTGCGGTGGTGGTTCTATGTATGGTTCATTTGGCTCATAAGGTGGTTGGTATGGTGGATATGGATTAGGGTCATACGGAGGTGTTTGGTGGAAAGGAGCTTGTGAGTATGGTGGTTCAAAATTATATTGAGGAGGAGGGGGTTCATAGGCATATGGTGGGTCTTGTTGGTAGTCAAAAGAGGGCTCATCATAGCCATTGCCTTGATATGCATCACAGAATGGTTGTTGATAGTTCATTGGAGGTGGTTGTTGCCTTGAGGGTTGATCAAATCCTTGTGGCTCCTTCCATCTTTGATTGTTCTAACCATGGTGCATGTTGTCATTATAATTTCCTCCTCCTGCAACATAATTATAACCAGACTCATAGCCAAAGGGGTGAGAGTTCATAGTAGTGAGAGATGATAAAAACAAAAACTAACAAAAAAGGAAATTTTTTTTTGAAAAATATTTACAATAACCAATAATAAGGCACACGTTTGCCATTCCCCGGCAACGGCGCCATTTTGACGTTAGGATTTTCGCTAGTAAAGAATTTTATAAATTCATGTTGTAGATATAGCTTCTAAACTAACAGAAATCCCTTCGTACAAAAGTTTTGGTTGTCACAAGTAACAAACCCCTAAATAAATTGATAACCGAAGTATTTAAACCTCGGGTCGTCTTCTCAAGGAATTGCAGGGAGGTATGTTCTTATTATTGGTTATGAGTTGTAAATTGGGGGTTTTAAGAATGAGGAACAATTATGATGAATGACAAGTAAAATAAATAATTGACTATAAAATAAAATCTTGGCAAGGTATGAGAAATTGAAAGTCCAGACTTAGTTATCCTTATCAATAATAATGGAAGTTGAATCTTAATTCTACTTAGTTGACCTTTACTATAGCAAAGGAAAGTCAAGTAACTAATTAGTTTGATCTTCAAATCTTATTTATTTCCTGAGAAAATATTGGGATTATTGAAGTTTAATTCAATTAGCAAAGATAACAATTATCAATTATATTGAGTTGAGATAACTCTGAGTTACTGATTTCTTAACCAAAACCAAGAATGTCGAAAGCTAAATTAAAATTATAAATATCTGGAATACCTCAAATTCATTCAAAGCAGTAAAATCTAACATGGAAAATATTCATAAGCCAATTGGGCAACATAAATCAAACATAAATAAAAGCTTTAGAGTAAATAAAAATAGAAGAGAAATTAAATAGTAAAAGGAATATTGAACCTGTGATGAAGAAGTTGAAATCCTAATCCTCATCCTAATCCTAAGAGAGGGAGAGAACCTCTCTCACTAAAAACTACATCTAAAACCTAAAATTGTGAATTATGAAAGCATAATCTGAAGTCTCCCTTTCATTCCTCCACTTTGCAGCCTTTAATCTGTGTTTTCTGGGCTTGAAACTGGGCCGGAAATAGCCCAGGATTCGCTGTTTGTGAAATCTGCCACGCTGATTTTCGCAGATGCGATGCGTCCGCGTGGATGACGCGTTCGCGTCGCCTATATGTACGGCCACTATATCAAATTATATATCAAATCGAAGCACCGGATGTTAGCTTTCCAACGCTAGTGGAACCGCGTCATTTGGATCTCTATAGCTCAAGTTATGGTCAATTTAGTGTGAGAGGGTCAGGCTGACAGCTTTGCAGTTTCTTCAACTTCTTGTATTCCTTCTACTTTTGCATGTTTCCTTTCCATCCTCTAAGCCATTCTTCCCCTGTAATCCCTGAAATCACTTAACACACATATCAAGGCATCTAATGGTAATAAGAGAGGTTTAAATAAAAGAAAATAAAAGCCAAAGAAGCATGTTTTCAATCGTAGAACAAATTCTAGGAAGGAATTGTAAAACATGCAAATCATATGAATAAATGTATGAAAGATTGATAAAATCTACTCAATTAAGCACAAGATAAACCATAAAATAGTGGTTTATCAGCACACTAAGAGGATGTATGCACAAATCATATCATGCTTATCTTAGAGCCGTGATCAACTCTTCTCGCACTACGTAGTCACAAACTAAGTTTGGTGTCACCCATGTTACATACATGAACATTAAGGAGTCCGTTGATTTAAATTCATGAATAGCACTTATTTTGTCTAAAACAAAAATTTAAAAAGTAGTTAGTTCCTATATCTATTTTGCTGCCACGAAAGGGACCTAACTCTTGCTTTCTTTTATCTTGCATAGGAAATAAAGGAAAGATTGGATGGAATTAATGGGACAACCCAAAAAGAGAGGTTCGGCTACTTCACAAAGGGGGTCAGCCACATGTCTTCGCATAGAATGCCTCGGGAAGTGTTGCCATGCATCATTGAAGGGAGAATGCCCTTGGAGACCGAACCAACCACTTCACAAAAGTGGTGATCCTTGTGCTTATCTCATTTCAAACCCCAACCGTCCATTTCCAGCCTATACAACCAATCCACACCCTTCATTTGTCCACCACTCTTTGATATAAAAAGGCTCTCACCTCATGTAGCCAAAACTACTACATATTCCAAACTTCACCCATCATTCCGTTGAAAACAATTAGAATACCTTCTCTACACCTCGCCAAGATCCACCATCAAACCATATTTCTCAATATCTCTATAGCTCACCTCTTACCTATGGCATCACCCAGCTCCAAAAGAAGAAAAGGGAGAGCCTATGGAGCAACACCCTTTTAATGAAAGGAAATTCAGAACTTTGCACCATGCATTACAATTCTGGTGGATGGCTGACAAAGAGATAATACATGAGATGGGCTTTCAAGTCAGAAAGACTGAATGCCCAGAAATCACAGAGAATGTCGAAAAGAGAATATGGGAACTCCTCACCGATCTGGTCACGAAAGTAAGCACAACTCTTGTTAGAGAGTTCTATGCAAATGCAGTCAGGCATGAAAAGGAGGATGAATCCTATAGAAGTTTTGTAAGGGTGTAGTGGTGGATTTTAGTCCAATGACCATCATGAGGGTGTTGAAGCTACGAATCATACCATTTGAGGAAGAAAGCTATCAATCCAGAATAGATGGAGAACCCAATTATGACCAGATTGTGAAATACATCTGCATACAAGGAGTAAATTGGGTAAGAAACCCCCAGGGAAAGCCCAAATTCATTAAAAGAGGGGATCTTATCCCCGAAGCTAAGGGATGGTTTCAAATTGTGAGGAGATCCATCCTCCCCGCCGGAAACAACTCGGAGGTGAATCGCAAAAGAGCAACAATAGTGCAATATATATTGAAAGGAGGGGAAATCAAAGTTCATGAACTCATAACTCAAGGCATTCAGAAGCTAGCCGAGAAAAATGATCTTGGAGGTATGTTAGGCTACCCTAGCACCATTTTTCGCTTGTGTAAGAAGGCTGGGGTAGTATTTGAGGATAAAGAAACTGAATGGGTGAATGTTGGTGTCCCAATTACTGCTCGAAGAATGCAATATGTTGCACCACCTCAACCTTCACGAAGGGCAAGAAAGAGAGCAGTGCCGCAAGAAGGACAAGCCTCGGAAGAGAAAGCTCCAACTTCTCTGGACATGCGCCAAATTCAAGAAGCCATTGATAGCCTGTCAAGACAATACCTAGAAAACCAAGAGGCACAGAGGAACTTCCAAGTGCAACTGATGGATTGCCAAGAAGAACTGAATTCTAAATGGATGAGTCACCAAGGGGAATGGCAAAGACAACTAATAGAGTAGCAACTTGAACAAGGATGACAGTGGAATGAGTCTTTCAACACGGTGAACCAAAAGTAGGCTCGGCAACAAGAAGTTATCCAAAAGTTGATCAATATACAAGCACACCAAGGAGCACACATCCATGATATGCATCAGAGGCAAAGGGAACAAACAGATGCATTCGATGAGTACAGAGCATTCTCAGAAGGAGTTTATATGAGTGGGACTGCATATAATATAAACACACAAGCTAGGCTGGGATATTTAGTTGGACAACTACCTAATTTACACCCTGGGATCACAAGATATGAAGACGTCCAGGATGAATTAGCACAGGTGGAAAAAGAAAGAGCCAAAAAGAGTCATCAATCAGTAAGGAAAGCCTTAGAGGATTGGAGAAGGGCCAGCGTGGCACGAATGCAAGGTAGCACAAGTAGACACAACGAGAGAACCCCAAAGGAAGGGGACAAGCAAGGGGATGGCCAGGAGCACACCCATGAGTAAAAGGTGGTGGAGTTTCTTTCTCTATCTTTCAAGTTTAAAATAAGGAAAATCATGTATGAAATAGAACATGCCTCCATAGTAGCTTAGGAATTTTAATTCTGTCTTTAAGTTCATTTCTTCAATAGTGTTTACTAGCCAGTTCCCTGCTTTATCTTTCTTAAATGTATGCTCGTCCCTTATGATAAATAAAGGATAATGTTATGAAAAACAAGAGTGGAGTCCATGTTATAAAAGTAAAAGTCTCAACGTTTGTGGTGGTAACTGATTAGCTAAGTTGGTTCAGCATTGAGGTATAAGGACAATTATGTGTTTTGAATTATATGCTTGAAAATGCATCCTATGAAACTAGCTGAATAACAGATCCCAATAAAAAATAAATGATAGAGTATGAAAAAAAGAAAAAAGAAGGAAAGAAAAGAACATGAAATAAGGCTAGGCACCAAGGGTTTGAACCTTGAGGCATGTGTCTGTGGTGCTTTTGTGCAAAGGATCTGCTTGGATGAATAAGTTCTTAGGAGTGCTTTATCACTTGGTAACTTGGGTTAACTAACCCGAGATTATCAACTGAAAATTCACTGTCAAGAGCAACCTTGCTACAAAGCATTTAGTCACCCAAAGAGGTGCTGGACACTAAGGTCTCAAGAAAGAAAATAGCAAACCATATGCTTGTGGTGTGTATGTATGGAGGAGAGACTTGAGGGAGTAGGTCCTTAGAGGTGTTTCAACACCTAGTACCTTGAACCAACTGGTTCAGGAGTGCTGGTTGAAAGCTTATTATAAAGAGTTGCCTCAACACAGAGCACCTAGCCTAAGAAAATAATAAGCTCTTACAGAAAAGAAAAAGGGATCAAGTGAATAAGAATCTTATAGAATGCAACCAAGTAAATGTTCAAGAACATGATAAGGACCTAGAAACCAGCAAGGGCATGAACCTAAGTTGCCATGCATGAAACCCCATGAGCCAAGGACTTAACTTCCATAAACAAGGACTTGTTTATCTTGTACATTCATTCTTTCTTCTTATGTTTTAGTACTTGCTTGGGGACAAGAAAGCTTTAAGTTTGGTGTTGTGATGCCAGGGCATCTTGGCCAGTTTCACTAGCCTTTTCTTTACATATTTTAGGTAGTTTCATGCATTTTCTTAGGTAATAAGCAAGTTTTTTTGGGTGAACATGCATTACATCTTGATTCAAGCAAACATTATGAACTTTATGTTTTCATGAGAATAATGCACGAATTGAATGCCAATTTAGATGATGCAGGATCTCATAGTCTATAACAAAGCTTTGATGCACTTTGCTTGTTTGATTTCAAGACAAATGAAGCATGGAAGAGCCACGTTACTAGCCACGTTAGCATCAATAACGTGGTCACTAACGTGGAAAGGGAGCAAAGCTTGCAACGTCAGCGGTAAAGTTAATACCATTGACGCCTTCGAGTGCCATCTCAGCCCACGTTAGTTGCTACGTTAGTTGCACTAACTTAGGGACTAACGTGGAAGAAAGAAGAAGCTCCAAATGTTAGTGGTAAAGTTAACACCACTAACGTTGCAAATGCCACAATTAACCACGTTAAGAGCCACGTTAATGCCATTAACGTGAGCTCCAACGTGGGGCAACAAAGGATCGCCAACGTCAATGACACTAACTTTGTCACTGATGTTGGACTAGGCCAAGCTTACCTACGTTAGTGGCAATGTTAATGCCACTAACGTAAGAGGTAACGTGGAGCAAGGGGTATAAGAAGCCAACGTCAGTGACACTGACTTTGTCACTGACGTTGGAGATGGCCAGTATACCCATGTTAGTGGCCACGTTAATGCCATTAACGTGAGCACTAACGTGGAAGAGAAAGAGTTTTTGCAACGTCATTGACAAAGTTATTGTCAATGACGCCTTCGTGTCATGGCATGCCTATGTTAATGGCCACGTTAGTCGACCATTAACGTGGGAGAAAAGGAAATGGTGTAGCGTTATTGGCAAAGTCAGCACCAATGACGCTATCGAAGATTTGAAAGGCTACATTAGTGGTCACGCTAGTGCCACTAATGTTAGAGTCAACGTAGCTCAATTGGGTTAGGGACGTTAGTGGCAAAGTTAGTGTCACTAATGTCTTTGAGCCAGAATCTACACTTAACATTAACACCACTAACGCCTTGACTAACTGTAAACCATACCTGACTCAACTTCTTTCTGCAAGCAAAGCTAAGCCCACTAAAGTCTGTAACTGCTTCAACGGAAGATCAAAAGCCCATATCCAAGACTTGCAGAGCTGATAGAGGAGCAGAGGAGTAGTATATATAGGAGTAGTTTTGAACTAGAAAAAGAATCGGAATTTGGATCTGAGGATCCAAGACTTGTAAACACTCTGTATTTACTTTTTCTGCAATTTATTTTACTTTAGAATGCATTCTTCATTTCTGACTTCCATTCCCAGAGCTATGAACAACTAAACCCCTTTTCATTGGGTTAAGGAGCTCTGTTGTAATTTGATGGATCAATTATAGTTTTCATTCTTCTTCCTATTTCTTTTCTCTTGATTTTACTAGAAAGCTTTCGATCTTCATCCAATTGGTTAGTTATCTTGGAAAAGAAACTCTCCATAATTGGATCTCCTCGGAACCTTGGAAGAGGAATGAGGAGATCATGCTAGAATTGCTTTCTCATGCTGGACCAAATTAGAGTTTGGATGGATATTGTGACATTTAATCCTACCAACACTTTGATTTGGGAATGCATGTGGTATAATTAGTGACCATACTTCATCTCTTCCCATGAGAAATTAAATCAAGGAATTGGGCAATTGTTTAAGCTTAGAGAGATTGGGTTGCCAAGGAATTGGGATCCAATCACTTAAGATTGCCAAGGAGATCAATTAATGCATTGATTGAGGAAGAGATAAAGATGAATTTGATTCGGAGAATACAACATCTCCTAAGTCCAATGAATTTCCCATTTCTGATCTTACCCATTCTCTTTAATTTCTGCTATTTACTTTGATGCTCACTACCCCAAATTCCCATTTAAGATTCTGCAATTTACTTTTCTGTAATTTATATTCTGCCATTTACTTTCAGCATTTACATTCATTGTCATTTATCTTTCCCGCCATTTAATTTTCTGCAATTCTTAACTCAACTTTGCTTAGCTCAACTAGAACATTCCTCTAATTAAAGTTGCTTGACCAATCAATCCCTGTGGGATTTGACCTCACTCTATTTTGAGTTTTTACTTGACGATAATTCGGTATACTTGCCGAAGGGAAATTTGTTGAGAGACAAGTTTTCATGCATCAAAGGTCTCATGCAAGAGAATGACTTATTTACCCCTAATCCTTAGACTCAAAAGTTAGTATACGTCAATGAGTTTTGTTGTTCACGTAACTTGACATTTCAACAACTACCGAACAGAGGATGTCATGACCCACTATTCACATAGGGAAGCTTGGCTTCATTTTGATCAAAACACTAAATTTTTGCAATCAAACCAAGAAATATAAGACTTGGTCTTTGTTTTGATGGATTTCTCAAAACATCCACTATAGCATTCTTTATTCATGTTGGTCTGTCGCTATTATCCCTTACAATCATTCGGCTAAGATGAGCATGAAAGATCCCTATCTCTTCTTAACTTGTATTATTCACGTGTTTGATAATCCAAAATAGATGTATACCTTTAACCCCTCGTTGATGAGTTGAACCAGTCGTGATCTCCTAGAATTTTAACTTATGATATGTCATTTATAGTCAGCATCACACTTAAAGCTATCGTAATGTTGACAATCAATTATTTTCCTACTTATCGGATGTTGTTTGATTAGATGACACAAGAAAAATTATCATGTCCAATTTACAAGGAGGACACTAAGGCTTTCTAACTTAAGTATGGAGGAAATATCTTGGCTTGATTATCACATAAGGCTTTTGCTTGAGGATTATCCTTATAGATGAAATCGAACTACATTTAGGAAGAACACTAAGGAACATGAGGAGCCTACAGTCAAACTAAGTGGTGAAAAGGTGTGGTAAAGGGTTAATGGTTATCCTAGAATAGTTAACACAGGCCATCAATTATAGTTTTCTAGATCTGTCACTGCCTCGATGTGATGCATATCGAGAAGAACATGTTCGACAATATCATCCATATGGTAATGGATAGTGACAGAATCAAAGGTAACCACAAAGCTAGGCTAGACGTGGCAGAACTATATAAAAGGACAGAACTAAGTCTTGTGTTAATGGGAGATGGTACATGTGCTAAACCAAAAGGGTAGTTATGTATTAACCTTAGGTAAAAGACAAAACATGTGTTAGTGGTCGTAAGAGTTGAGGCTTCCCAATGGCTATGCATCAAACCTCAGTAGGTGTTCTGATGTCAATCATGGAAGACTTTATGGCATAAAAAGTCATGATTTTCATGTTTTCATGGAATACTTCCTTCCAATTGTTTTGAGAGAAATGATTAATCAAGTTTGAAAGCCGTTAACAAAACTAAGTCAGTTTTTTAGAGATTTCTGTTTTCCCTCTTTATTTGTGAAAAATTTTCGTCTAATGAAATAGAATATCCCAGTCATCCTCTATAAGATGTAGAGAATCTTTTCTCTTGACTTTTTTAATGTCATGTAACGTCTCCCTGTTCACTTGGCATATAAAATATATGTATGGTCCAGTACAGTATCGATGGATATATCCTTTTGAACATCAAATTGGTATTTATAAGAGATCGATCAAGAATAGAGCTAGGGTAGAAGGTCTGTATGTGAGGCATACTTCTCGAAGAAAACTACCTACTTTTGTTCTTACTACTTTGAGCCTCACATCCAATCTAGTCATATTAGATCCGGGGGTAATAATGACTCGAGTGGCAAATGTTTATTTGAACCAACCTTGTCTATCTTCAGTAAAGCCAGCACACTGAGGGAAGGAAACAAACTAGGTTGTTGAACTTCACGGAACTAAACTTGATCCACCTACACATTCTCCTGAATTATCCTAAAGTTGATGAAATTAGGAGGTTGTTTGAGGCATTTTACAGAACGAAAAACATTCAAGAATTTCGGCAATGGTTTCAATCCCATGATAAAAATAAATGGGCATGTCCTCACTTGCGTAATATGATTTGAGGTCATAATAGGCAATGTACCAATTGGACTATGATGAAGGTCAATGGAATGAAATTTTACACACTAGAACATGCTTGAGAAAGAGCAACGCACAACAAGGGGATTTTCTAAAGGGCTATGCAGGCCAAGGTGAATGTAAATTGTTTGGGTTGAAGAAAATTTTAGAAATTGTGTATCTGGGTGCACCATTCAAACAAAATGTGATATTCAATTATGAACGGTGTGATCCTGCACGACCTTAAGGCACTCGCATGCATAAAGACTATAAGATAATCAAGGTTAACCATTCTAGGAGGTATGATAGATATGATCCACTCATCCTAGCACAAAATTCATAGCAAGTGTATTACATGAAATACCCCAGAATGTCTAGGTCTAATTGGAGAGTTGTGATCAATACCCCATTAGATTGATAACTGAGAAAAATGATGATGTGCAAGAGAAACTATTCCAAAATTTTTAATTAAATACTTATATTCATAAGTAAAACTGAAATTTCAGACATTTTTGCTTCACCCTTAGGAAAGGTTGACATAAACGACCTTCCGATACATCAACTTCAAAATTTGAAGATGATCAGGATGATGAGGATGGTGATAGTGATGATAATTCTTCCTCTCCATCTTCTAAGGAATCCAAGTAAATATGTTTATCTTTTGTATATCATGTGTTCATGTTATCAATTTGTTATTATTTCATGTCTTATCATAACAATGTTAGTCTAACTTTATTTACTTTTACTTGCTTTAAGTGACATGGCAGGTGACATGGGTAGGGGATGATGTGATGGCGGACAAGGTATTGACATGTACTTTTTCATGTGGGAGAAGCTGGGATAATTACATGTAGTGTGCTTGTAATTTTAGTTTTGACGATTCAATATTTTTCTATTTCTGTTGTTTTGTTGTACTTTACTTTTAAAAAGTCATGTAAATTTACTATTTATTCTGTTTTAGTTTGAACACAAACTCTTTTATATCAATTACTACCTATATTAAAATTTAGTCCCATAATAGGTATACAAATAAACAGGTAAGGACCTAATATATATGTATATATTATTTATAAGAACCGCACGTTGTCGGTAAATTATGTTTAAAGAAATATAAACATATTTTTTAATTTTACTGACGGTGTATCCATCGATAATATTCAATTAATATTTTATTTTTTTATTTTTTATTGTGATTATTATTGATAGCTAAGTTATCGGTATAATGAAAAAATATTTTCTCACGCCGTATTTTACTAATAGTCAATCGTCGTCATTAATATTGGTTGGAATTTACTAATAGTTGCTTCATCGACGATCTCTTATCGACAGTTAATCCATCAGTAAAAGTCGTGTCTCTTGTAGTAATCTTTAAAAAGTAAGATTTTATTAATTTGTTATGTAAAATCTACAAAATTGTATATCAGATTGAGGAAAATTCAGTTTAATTCACTACAAGAAAAACGCCGAAAACCATCAGATTTAACGTCGGACATTAATGACGAGTTTTCCATCGAATTTACCATCAGAATTGACAATAAATTCGTCACCCTAAAATATTACTTTCAGAGTTGATGTTTCGACAGTAAAATTTAGAGGAAAAAAAATAAATTTTGGCATGCTAGCTACCATCGGATTTGCCGACGAGTAAATCCGACATTGAACCTTGTTTACTGAAATGTTGTGTTTTGTTAACACGCACTACATTACCATCAGATTAATCCACTGATAAATCCGACGGTAATGGTGCCCTAACTTCGAACCGCAAACCCTCTTCCCCTTCATTTTGAAATTGTTTTCTCTCTCTAATCTCTCACCTTTCTCTCACTCTATCTTCTTAGTCTCTCTCTAGCCCCCTGCCACCACTGCAAAGGCCGCTGCCCCTGCTCGAAACGCTCCCTTCTTTGTTCTCTGTTCCCACCGCTGCTGCCCTCGCCACTGTAAAATCCGCCGCCGCTGTAAAAGCTGCCGCCGCCGCTACTCGAATCACAAATTTCTATTCCAGGTTTTCTCTCTTCTCTTTTCTAATTAGTTTAATTAGATTAAATTTTGTTTTAGTTGATTTTATGTGGGTAGGAGTTTTCATTGAATCTTTTTTCTTATGGTTTAATATCTGATTAATTAATCTTAATTTCATTTAGTTAGTTGAATTTTAGTAATTAGTTTAGATAGATTAATTTCTGTTGCAGATGTAAGACCCCGATTTTTGAAAATTAAATAATAAGTTATTTATTATTTATTATATTTATTATAAATTTGAATTTTTAGTAATTGAAAAATAATGAGAATTTTATATACCATATTTTGAATATTTAAATCTTGATACTTATTTATGATTTTAAAGGAAGTTAATTTGATTATCTCTAATTCTTAGATTAGAGTATTTATTTAAAAATAATTTATAAATTGATGAATAAATAGTATTTTTATATATAATTATTGTTTGATTAAATTGGTTTTCAATTACTATATTACCCCTAATTTTATTAGTAATTACCAAAATTACCTTTATACCTAATTTTTACCCAAAACCCTAATTTTGAAAAACACACACACGAACCACTCCCTCACCACCCTCACGCCATCACTCTTCCTCACAACACGCACACACACACACACACACACACACACGAGCTAAGGAAGAAAGAAGAGAAAAGGAGAGGAAGGAAGGAGGGAGTCGCGCTAGCGCTGCTGGGTCTCGCCGCCGTCTTCAAAAAGCCAGAACCGCGAAGAGAGAGAGAACTATGACAGGAAGCAAGGAAAAGGGAGAGGGAGCTGTCGTCGTGCCAGTTGCCGTTGCTATCGATGATGGAGCCATCACCATCATCGTTGCTGGCCGTCGCCATCGACATAGTGGGTTTCGAAGAGAGAGAGAGAGAGAGAAAGGGGCTCAAAGAGAGAGAGAGAGAGAGAGAGAGAGAGAGAGAGAAAAGCGCGACAAGAGAGAAGGGTGTTGTCTCTGTCGCCACCGAGCTGCACGCCATCGTTGAAACCGCCGTCCCTGTTATGACTAGTGTCATCGCCGAAAAACCACCACCGCGGGAACCACTATCCGATTGCTCGGTTCTGCCTGTTTCTGGTTCTTTTTTTGCTTGCCGAAGCCACTATTGCCTCCGTTGTTGTTGGAGCTATTTACGTTGGGTGGGATTGTCACCGTTGAACTACTTTACCGCCGTTGTTGTTGGAGGTGCCTGCTAGAGCTACTATTGCATCATCCTGTCTTGTTTACTTTTATATGCATTATTGCTATTGCATTTATTGTGGTCACTTGGTAATCATTAAGGTTGCTACCACTGTGGTGAATGTTGCGGTTGTTGTTGCCGCAACGTGATGGAGTTATGGTTGCGGCTGCCACTATTGCGGGCTGAGAGAAAAAGGGAGTTTGTCGCATAGTTGAGTTGAGACTGAGGTAGGGGCGCTTTCCTTAAACTCCTTTTATTGTCAAGAGTTGTTATAAGTAGATATTGATGCAAAAATTATATTCTTGGGGATTATGTGAGTCTTATGGATTGACTGAGCTATTTTGAAAGAATGTGATTTTTTACTTGATTGAATTCTTAATTGATTGAGTTGGCATTGTGATAAATAATGAAAGCTTGATTTGGAAATCTGACTAGTATATTTATATCGAGAAATGAGTTGCGTAGGATTTTATATATATTTATATTGAGGAATGATATGGTTTTGAAACTGTTTGAGAAGGCTAAGAATTCTTATTTATTGATTGATTTTGTTTAAGTGGTTTGAATTGTGATTGATGAGATTGGTTGCTTGAGTTCTGGACTTTGTTGATTTTCTTAAGTTGAGTTATTGTTGTTGTGATAATGGTTTGTTGACAGTGATTCGAATGATTGAGAGATGTTTGGGTTGGTTTGGTTGGGACCTTTGAAGGGTGGCAAAGTCCGTATTTTAAAGGAGATGCTGCTAAAATTTTTATAAAAATTGGAAATTTGGTTTGAAATATTATTTAGAAAAGTTTAGATTCAAGAATTATATTATTTGATTTTGATTTATTAAGAAAAGAAATGAATTATGTTTTGAGTTTTATTTATTGAGAAAAGTATTATGTTTGAGTTTTATTTATTAAGAAAAGGATTTCCTTTTGAGTTTGATTTATTAAGAAAAAAATGAAATATGTTTTGAGTTTTATTTATTTATGAAAATAATTATACCATTTTGAATTTGATTTATCAATGAAAGGTTACTGTTTCAAGTTTAATTTATTTGAAAAGAGAATCATGTTTTGATTTTGAATTATTTAATAAAGAAATTGTATTTTGAGTTCGATTCAATACGAAAACAATTATGTCTTGGGTTTTGAAATAAAGAATTACCTTTTGAGAGGTTTTGGTAAATTTATAACATTTGAATTTGAATGGTGAACAAAGATAATTTTTGTGTCTCTTGAAATCCCCAAAAGCATAACTCTCAGATTTGAAATCACTGCATAAGTCTCACTTTCAACTTCATTCTTAAGTTCAATAATTTTCCAAAAGACACAAAAATTATCTTTGTTCACCATTCAAATTCAAATGTTATAAATTTACCAAAACCTCTCAAAAGGTAATTCTTTATTTCAAAACCCAAGACATAATTGTTTTCGTATTGAATCGAACTCAAAATACAATTTCTTTATTAAATAATTCAAACTCAAAACATGATTCTCTTTTCAAATAAATTAACCCAGTATGGCCTCCGGCCCAACTCAAATCAAATCACCATCAAAATTCAATCTCAAAACAAAATCAATTTTCAGCATCAAACGATATAAGGCAAATACAATCAGAGAACAATTACAGCCAGTACCATATTAGGAACAACCATTAACATCATCACCACCAGCATAAGGGATCTTTCAGTTGTTCAAGTACAGACAAAATAATGCAAGAAATATACAAACAGGGAGGACAATTAAGGCAATTAGTTCAATTAGCATATAGGTACAATTATTCAAATAGACAAGTCAAATACAAGATGCACACCCAAACAATACCAAACAAATACAGTATGATACATGTTTGAATGGTGAACAAAGATAATTTTTGTGTCTCTTGGAAAATTATTGAACTTAAAAATGAAGTTGAAAGTGAGATTATGAAGTGATTTCAAATCTAAGAGTTATGCTTTTGGGGATTTCAAATGGAATTGAAGAATGGATTATCAAGATTTGTTTGATACTTCTGATTTGGTGAAAATGAGTTTTTTTAAAGAGAAATGGATTTAAATTGTTCTTTTAAAAGAGATTTTGGTATTTAAGTTTCATGGGTAGATGCAAGAGTTGTGGCTTAGTCCCACTTGCTCCGGGTCGTGATTTTAAAAGATTGTGGTTTTGAATGTGATTACTGACTGGTAAGGATCATAGTGGTATACCGCTTGTCCAGTGCTGAATATGTTGATTAAGGTGGATTATGGATATAAATGATTGTATGTAATTTATGCACCTGGCAAGGATCGTGGTGGTGTACCGCTTGTCCAGGGTTGTAGTTGAGGTGGGGATCGTGGTTATTTATCACCCACTAGTTTTTCAATTGAAAATCTTGTGAAGATCATGGTGGTGTACCGCTCACAGTGGTGGGGATCGTCGTGGTGTACCGCTCACCAGGGAGGGATCGTGGTGGTTTATCGCCCACCAGTTTTCAAGAGGATGATGTCCGGGTTAGCTATTGGATGTGTTGGGTTCTAGTAAGTAACCGACATGTGAGCTCACGGCTAGTATGACAGACATGTATCATACTGCATTTGTTTGCTATTGTTTGGGTGTGCATCTTGTATTTGGCTTGTCTATTTGAATAATTATACCTATATGCTAATTGAACTAATTGCCTTAATTGTCCTCCCTGTTTGTGTATTTCTTGCATTATTTTGTCTGTGCTTGAACAATTGAGAGATCCCTTATGCTGGTGGTGATGACGTTGATGGTTGTTCCTAATATGGTACTGGTTGTAATTGTTCTCTGATTGTATTTGCCTTATACTGTTTGATGCTGAAAATTGATTTTGTTTTGAGAATGAGTTTTGATGGTGATTTGATTTGAGTTGGGCCGGAGGCCGTACTGGGTTATTTTATGGGATATTAATTGATTTTTGAAATTCTTATAACTAAAAAAGTGAACTTTGAATTTTGGATAATTAATTGTTAATGATTTGAATAGATTCATAAGACAAATTATAATCACCGCAGTTGAAATCAATTCTTTATTTTATGCGTATCTTCTTATGACAATTCTTAAAAACTCTCTATTGAGAACCAGCGAGGACGATGTTCTCACCCCAACAGATTTTCTTTTTCAGGATGCACGAAGAGTTTAAGGAGTTCTTTCTGTGCATCTGATTGTATTGTATATTATTGTATATGTTATAGTTTTCTCTCACTTTTATTATTATATACCCTTGTAAGAGATATAGGAGTTGTAATGACATGTATGTTTATAATATTTGTAAGTTACTTTTATATATATATATATAAAAGGATTTAGTGATTGATGTTGGTTGTATATGCATGTTTGATTAGAATAAAAAAGTATTTCCAGTTTACAAAAGAAAACAGCATACGGTTTCGAGTTAAAGGCTAATATCTTTTTATTAAATATATGAAACTCATCATAACATTCTCACTATCAGAGTGGCGCAGCCAGAAGCGTGACATTCTGACAGTAAGGGTATTACAGTAAATTGATTTTAGGTGATTAGGTTAGGATAATTTGGTTAGATTGATAGGTTCTAATCTCGACTCAATGTGTTTGGAATTATTATCTGAGATTTTCGATTCTTATTGCTGGGATTATTTGAATTAGTCTGAATCATTAATTTTATGTTTTATTGTTAATTTGGCTAAAGAATTATTACTGAATTTGTTTGAGCAATTCTTACTTGTTTTGATGATTCGCTGGTTGTTGTTGCTTTATTGGAAAATTACTATTTTAATGCTTATTTTGCTTATTCATATTGCTTCTGGAACTGTTGGTTTATGCTAACTAATTATAGTGTTTTGCCATATGCATTGCTAGTGATGTTTCATCACGTTATTTTGTGTTTTCTTAAATTTGCATAGGATAATTTTTTGGATTGTTAGAATGCTTTGAAAGTTAGAATGTTTCGAAAAATTGTTAACAAAGTTAGAATGCATTGAGAGTTAGAATGCTTTGTTAGAATACTATGAAAGTTAGAATATTTTTAAAAGAAAATAAGATAGAATAAAGTTAGAATTGTTTGAAAGTCTAATTTAATCATTTTGAAACTAAAACACTATGTAATCTCATTTTTTATTTACTGAACTAAAGCACTTTTCGAATTATTTGTTATTTCTTGAATTTCTTATGTTATTATTTGTGGGTGTTTGTTATGTTATTAATTTGTTATTAATGTATTCGCCATACAGATATGACGATAGGCAGCAGAAGTAGGTCGAGTGGGACATGTGGTCGTGGTAGAGGGTGGGCTTCCACCGAATCCCCCAGGGCTGCCCAGTCATCGCTCTCTACCCTGGCTACTCTGTCGACCCCTGTGATGTCATAGGCAGTTTCATTGGACCAGCAATTTATCAAGGTTCCAAACTAGAACTGGGTGCCTCCTTCTGCTACGCCCCATGTAGATGCAGCAACGACGTCGACAGAGCTAGCAGTGGGTGATACCTCTAATGCCCCCGAGCAGGATGCCCCTCCACCACTACCCGTCATCGGGATGAAGATTTGGCCCGATGGCATGCAGTTGTGAGTTCAATTTTTTAATATTAAGTTTGTTTATCTTATTTGATTGTTATTGTGAAATTGTGCAGTCTGTTCTCTGACAGGTTTGCACTAAACCCCAATGCTTGCACACAGGAGATATCCGAGGTCATTAAGTTCATGTACGACTACCCGTGGCCGACCTACACACCGATCATGGCTGAGACCAGAAAGCGCTAATTTCAAAAGTGAAAGGTAAGAACCCAATTTGGTTAGAATTAATTTACTGTATTTGAACTGTATTTTATTCCAACTAACTAATGTTGGTGAATCACTTTGTGCAGTTAAAATTCATATGGGATGCGGAGTATAACCTCATGATCCGGAAGATCTACGACCATTGGACAGCCAAATGTTTTCAGCAGATGACGAGTGATGTTGGTCAGGGACAATACCACCTGACCTCGTGAATCCGTCCAAACATCAAGCGTAACTTGGAGACTCATTTAAGAGATAACGAGGGGTTCAGGCGTCGCCATCTCACGAACATCGCCAATAGGGCTTCGCCCAAGTCGTCAAGATATACCGGTGAATCAGTGACCTTCATGAAGACGAAGACGAGACTGGTAGGAATTTTGGAATTGTTTTGTGTTATAGTAGTTACTTGAACTAGTTAGTAGAGTTTAGGGTGTTTAATTTTCTTTTTTCATTATCAAGTTACTTAAATAGTTAGTAGAGTTTAGGGCATTTAATTTTCAGTTTTAGCATTTGCTAATAACTGCTGCTGAAATTGTTTGAAAAATGCTTGACTGTAAAAATAATTATGTTAATTTGGTTTAGATGGAACCCTTCAAGGGTGACTAAATCCAAATTTCAGGGGAGACTTTGTCAAAATTTTTATAATATTTTTAGTGAAATCGAAAAAATTAAAATTGTATTTTCGAAATTAGAATTAATATTTCCTGCTTCATATATATTTGTCTATCATTTTTTAATTTTTTGTTTATTTTATTGTTTAGTTAATATATTAGTTTGTAGTCTAAGTCTTTGGATCATGAGGTGACACTAGCGGAGACCTTTAAGTATACCCATACTTTAAAAGCAAACAAGGAGAGATTTGCTAACAAGCGGTCGGCGGCCCACTATGTGAGTTTAAATTAATCCTAAATTTTAGCTTTATTTGGTTTAAAGTCAATTATTTAACTATTATCCTAATCACAACTAACGTGTGTGCCGAGGAGGAGTATCAATAGAGGTTACAGGCTGCGACCTAACAATCTCAGCTGCCTAGTGGAGCCGACGAAGTCAGCTCCGAGACTTTAGTCGTGGTCCCGACAGGATTCGGTGCGAGACTGCCTCTGAACCCCACAAGAATTCCCACTTTGAGCTAGTCTCGTTCTTCGCTAGTGGCCTCCGCTCCTCCGCATTGGTGGCTTCCGCTGCCTCTTCCTCTGCTACTAGCCCTACTGATCCCCATGAAGTTATCGCCCTGAGGAAGGAGGAGCAGAAACTAACACAGGAGTTTCACTAGCAGTAGGAGCAGTCTGAGCAGAGGTATCGAGAGATTCTTGGATGCGTTGCCGCCAGCTCGGATCTGACAGAGAATCTGGAGCAGCTAGATCGGTTGTGATAGCAGATGGAGGAGTACAATCAGCAGATGCAATCTGCAGGCAGCAGCAACACTACTAGTAGGGCACTGATGGCAGCACCTACTCTACTGACTTAGCAGGAGGACCACGATGCCAACGACGACGACAAGGATTATTAGGATCTGTCGGGGTTAGGGTTTTATGCATTTTTTTTTGTTTAGGGTACATTACCCTACTTCTGTGACATCTTATTATATTCATACCATTTATTTTTAATAAAATAATTTGTTGATTTCTGGTAATTTTAGATTTTTTATAACAATTTTGTTAATGAGAGTTTTAATTTGATTTGACTGTTTATTATGACTAAACTGTGCCAAAAAATATATAAACTAAAAAACATGCAGTGGATGTAACAATAAGTTTTGGCACCATTTCAAGTGAAATGACGCCAAAATTGTTGTCAGGTTAATCCAATGGTAATTATCATCTCAGGCTTGACAATCCATTAAAAACACTGATGGACGAAAAAATTTGCCGATAAAAAATTTTTGGTGTCATTTATACCATCAATTACAGAACGATTATAAATCTGACGATAATTTATTTAACGATAAATTTATTTGATTAATCTGACTGTCACTAACGTTTTTCTTGTAGTGATTCAATTTATTTTAGGTTAATTTAAAATCAATTTTTAAATCTTCAAAATAAATTCAATAAAATATTTGAGTCAGATTCAAATCTAATCAAACTTGATCCGATCCGGCCAATTAGTACACCTCTAGTTAGTTGGTATTGGGTGTTCTTCCCACTAATTGTTGTGCTAGCATAAGGGTATTAGGAACTTTTAAACTAAATCATCACATGGTTGTTACGTTTTAGTATTACCATATATGCTCATGCTAAGTTATTGCAGCTTTAAAAATATTAGTAAGCACAAAACTTTGTAACTGTAATAATTTAGTAGGTTATAGCTTTTTAAATATTTCCTGTAAAATTGTTGTAAAATATTATTTACAAAACGTGATACCTAACACTCTATGATTGTTTACATAAATTAAAAGAAAACAAATTTGTAATAAAAATTACTTTAAAATAATATGATAGTAATATCTCATTTATTTTAAACATTTAAAAGGCCCATTGAGATAGCACATAACAATATGAAATTTCTTGTTTGTCGTCATACTATACGTCTTTCGCCACCATGCAGTTTTGTTAATTTTATTTTTATAATACTAATTAATTAAGTAAACTCCATGCATTATGCATGAATCGTCATTTATAGCAATAAAGACAAGCTACTAAGGTAGCTAGAAACTAGCTTGTCCTGACGTGCCTTTTTTTAATATTATCGATTTCTATGTTTTTGGCATGTAGGGTCTGTGGCTAATGTTAGAGGAGGAAATTAATTAATTAAATGATCTAAAAAATGGCAATCCCACTATATATAAAGAACTCCGATTCTTCACAAAACATATAGGAACGACATAATATGTTGTATGCAATATTTCTCCATTTGTAGCTAGGATCTTATGGAGAAATCGAACACACCAATGGACACATCAGCTGCCAGCTGGTTATCTGAATTGGTACGAAACTAAACTCATCTAATTTTGATGTTTTACGTGTTGTGATATTTAGATAGCTTAATATTATCAAACAAATCCTAATATACCGAGTGAAATGTGTAATTGTTTATGTATTTTTATTTAATTATTTAAATTATTATAATAAGTTACTAATGTGTTTTGTTTAGTAATATAAAGTTTTACAATAAAACTACGTGGACAAGTAATTTGTCGACTAAATTTCAATTAATTTAGATATGCACGTTTTTTTTTTTAAATGGTCATCGTTATAGTTGTCGTCCTTTTATTATTTTTTATTCTTATTTTATAACAATATCGTCAACTTCAATAACAATTTTTTTTCTTTTTTTTATTTTATTTTTTTTATTTTTTTTTGCCTTTTCATCTTCCTTTATTATTATTATTATTATTATTATTATTATTATTATTATATTCTTTTTTTATATATATATTTAAAAAATTAGAGTACAAAAATTTTAATTTACAATACAAAAGATTTTAATGCACAACACAAATATTTAAAAAATCATATACCTAGAACGTTAACATTCAATCAATAAAATATATACACATAGTACAAAAATTTTGATATGTAGTATAGAAAATTTAGTGCACAATATAAAAATTTTTTAAGAACTACATGTCTAAAACATTAATACCCAAATAACAAAATGCATATATCACAAAAATTTTGGTGCATATATAACACAAGAAGTTTTGATGCATAGCAAAAAAAGTTTAATAGATAGCAGTAGAAAAAACTTAAAAAGACCATAATTAACTCACTCAACTAACAAAATATATTCGTAACAAAAATTTATGTGCTATATATAAAAATTTTTATATATGTAAAAATTTCTATGCTATGTATAAAAATTTATTTGTTATAGGTTTCTATGCTCTCGAAAAAAATTTTCTGTACTGAAATAGTGTGAAAAAGGGGAAGCGCTAATACATGCGTGCGTATTTTTTTTGTTAGACTTATGTCAAAGTGGTGGTAGGACTTGCCTACAAAAATGTTTATAAGTGTAACATACATCATCAAAATTTTTAAGATAAATACTTTTTTAATATTACCAAAATTTCTATTACAAAAATGTTTGAAATTTAGCTCATATAATATGAAACAAAAATTGAAAAAATTGCAAATTCATGCTTCAAGTTCACAAAGAACTTTTCTATATATGAGAGAGCGTGATAGATACAATATTCATGTACATAACTCTATTTCATAGTTTAAGTTTTGTTTGATCTAAATAGTTCTGCGATATTTATAAAGTAATAAAGATGTGAATTTTATATTTTTTTTCTCAAATCCCACTTTAGTTTTTTTTTTTTTTCATAAAAGAAGTTACAAATTTTTTATACTTGAAATTACAAAATATTTACATTGCTTTATAACAATGAGAGTTAATTTCACATTTTAGATACATTCAGGACTTAATGCATGCAACATGTATTTAACTATAATTTGTATATTAATTTTTAAATGTTAAGAAAAAGTGGTCAGTTGAAATAACATATATATACAAGTAATCAACTAAAAATTGACTAATATAAATATTTGGAGTGGTTGCAAAATACCTTAAAAGAATTGGTTTCGTACATTCGCTAAATGATTAGTTTGTGATGATTCAAGTTTTAGTAAACATTTTTTTATTTTCTTTTAAGTTTACAAAACTATTGATGTGATACTAGCTACATTATTGATAATAATATAGCACTAGAAACTCATACTCGATTTATATATATATTAATTAATAGTAGTCCAGAAACTAAAACACTTTAACAATTACTCAAAAGTCAGCGAATTTGGACAAATAGTAAAGTATTACAATTTCTTTGAAGTTTAACAAATAT
>NC_029772.3:24433009-24456849 GCF_000817695.3 Arachis duranensis | reverse complement strand
CTAATTAATGGTAATATATTATGATTACTTTTTTAAAACAAAATACAAAGGTTACAATTTTATTTTATATTATTAGCCGGCATTTTTATTTAGTTGTTTATTATTTTTAGTTTAATAATTTAATAATATATTTTTTGACAATAATTTTAAATATTATTAATAACTGCCGACAAAAATAATAAATTATACTGATTCTGTAATATTATTTAATTTTTTATTATTTTTAACAACCTTTTTAATTTTCTGTTATGATCACCATCACATTCAACGGCAGGACCAATCTTTATCTGTGGAATGCAAATCCAAAGAGCTAAGCAATTCTTGCACCGATGAAATTACCAGTTTTGAAGAGATGCTAGGAAGCATCAACGATGAAACCTTTTCACCGAAACTTTCTTCATCATCTTCAATTTTATCCTTAAGGTCTCAGATTCTGTCCTTTGATAACTCAGACTCGTTATCATCGTCTCCATCCAATAATACGACAGAATTTTATGAGTTGAAAAACACCTTAAACCAAAGACAAGACTCAGTTGAAACTCCAAATAATAATAATAAAAAGAGTGATTCCTTGAATACACAAAATGTGGAAGCAAAGAGTACCTCAACACTTGGTAAGAGGTCACCATCTCATGCTCACGATCATATCATAGCTGAGAGAAAGAGAAGAGAGAAGATCAGTCAGAGTTTCATTGCTCTTGCAGCCCTTGTTCCTGGCCTCAAGAAGGTACACTAATTTTAATTTACCCCCCTAACATTTATTCCATGCAAACTTTAATCCTTCACATTCAAATTGTTCAGATTAATTAGTTCCTAATTTAGAAACTTTTTAGCGAGATTGTTTTTCAAGAAAAAAGTATAGATAAATAACTCCTAACCAGCAAATTTTAAATAATTGTTATTAATAATCATTAATTTTATATTTTAAAAAAAAATTTAAATAATTACTAATTAATAATGACAATTATTTAATATAGAGTATAGTATAAAAATGTTTATTGACTTTTTATTAGTTAGATCGTTGTTGGTTATTTAACAAAATTGTTTCTCAAACTAATTTTATATGAATACCATAACTAACATCGAGCAATAACTATTTGATAATCAATTATAAAGTCTGATTTAACTAAAAATTTTAATAGCTAGAGATCGATTAATCATTTTAATATTGTCGAGAGACAATTCATCTTTTACCTAAATAGATAGATGCTGAAAAAGATAACTTTTAAATAATATTTTTAATAGCTACTTAATTATAATAAAAAAATATCTAATCTCTAACAATCAATAACGTCGTCAATATAATTTTTTTTAAAAGTACACTTCAATAGTCACTTAATTATAAAAATAACCTGTTATTGACAATACATTTTTAACACTTCATTTTGATCATAAATGATAACCAAATATCATTAAAAGTATTGTCAACTAAGATCTTTTGACACCTAAATGATTATATATAAAAATATTTGAAATATTTATTTATAATTATTAAAATAATTTATTATAAAATTACTCGTCGCAGAAACTTAAAGTGATAGAAATGAGTAATATTAATTGTTATATTTTTAACATTCTTCTTTGAACAAGAATTTTTTTTTTAGTGTTCTTAATTTTTTTTGTATAGGCTAGGCATTCTTAAACATTCTTTTCTCTTTTATCTAAATTTTAATACTCATCAAAGATCGATCTTTAGACTTTTTCAATATAAAATTTTATTACCATGTTATGAAACTATCATTCGAAAAATTTCAACTATTAGAAAAAAATAACATTAATAATTATATTTCTAACACAATTATTCACCACTTGAAATAATACTAAATATTTTTATTATTTATTTTATTTTCAGTACCGTGTCTTATTGTATCCCATCAAAACCAAACTCATCCTAATGAATATGTTCACTCATTGACACAGATGGACAAGGCTTCTGTGTTGGGGGACTCTATCAGGTATGTGAAAGAGCTGAAAGAGCGTTTGGCAGTGCTCGAAGAAGAATCCAAGAAAACAAAGGCGAAAAAAGCAGAACAACTCCATGGTCATGGTGCTGCTGTGTTCTCCTCGTTATGCGAAGAGACCATTGATGGTAGTCTTCCACAGGTTGAAGCAAGAGAGTGGGGGCAACAAGTGTTGCTTCGAATCCACTGCTGGAAGGAAGAGGGCATTTTGGTCAGAATATTGTCTGAGATTCAAAGCCTTCAATTGATGCTTCTTAATAGCAGTGTCTTATCATTTGGAGATTCCATTCTTGACATAACCATCATTGTTCAGGTCAAATCTTCTTTTACCCTTTTTCTTCGTTTTCCACTTACCAATGATATGGTGCCTATCAGTTTTTGCCTAAATATTATCTAACTTATTTTTTATAGTAAATTTTGATTTTTTAAAAATTATTTATTTTTATATCTTTTAAATAAAATAATAACTTTTAATCATTTTTAGTAAATAAACACCACATTATAGACACCATAGCATTCACCTTTCCACTTGATGAACAGGATCTTCACCTTAATCTATAATGAAGAGTGCTTTTAAAGGATATATGAGGCATGTGTATAAATATATGTATAATTTAATTTATTTTTAATATATTTTTTATATTTTAATATATATGTATTTTAAATTAATAATTATTAATTTCAATGATTTGGTTTATACCTAGCTAGGTTGAATAAATAAAGTATGCTAGTTTGGCCTAACCTATTAATGTGGTGGTTTAGTTTTTAAGTATGGAAATTGTCAATTCAGGATGATGTTTAATCGTATTTGATTAATGCTGTATTGCAGGCGGGCGAAGGTTACAACTTGACCCTTAATGAACTTGTCAAGAACCTACGCACCGCTACTTTGAAACTCATGTCATAGTCACAATGCGAGTGACATGTGCCCTACCTTGCAAGAAAAACTCACTGATGAAATGGGTTCTTTAGTTAAATAATTCATCTAAGTGTGTAATTAGACTAGACATTGGTTTTGAAACCAACATATGATTTTGTAAATATGGTTTTCCTTGAGTGTTTTTGGGATAATATACGATTTAATTATTTGAAAACTTATAACATAAAAGCAAATTCGACAAAATAAATATGTTACTAGAGATTCTTCCATTATGATATTATTATTTGAGGAATAAGCAATGTTCAGTAGGCCAACAAATTCTATTTATATTAGCTAACAAATTTAGCTAGTACACACGTTTTATTAGTGTATTTTTACCTGAATAAAAGGAAAATAAAAAATTAATGACAACAATAAAAAAATTTAATTTTAAAAATTATTATAAAAATGTGATGTTTGAAAACTGTGAAAAAAATGCGACATGTATCATGTAAATGTGACCAGAAATACAAAGAATACTACACCTCCATTTAAAACAAGTCCATGTTAAAAGTAAATAAAATTAGAGAAATTTCTCACGTACAAACATTTTTCCATATAAGTCATATAAGTTGTTTATTTTTTCTTCTTTTTCTTTTTTCATGCCTCCTCCTCTTCTTCTTCTTCTTCTTCTTCTTCTTCTTCTTCTTCTTCTTCTTCTTCTTCTTCTTCTTCTTCGTTTTTGAAGTGTTTCATCTTCATCGTCGTGTTTGTCCTCGTTCTTCTTTTGATTTTGTAATATTATATATTTTTTTTCTTCTTTGTTTGATTTTTTTCTCCCAAAAAGAATTATGAGAATATGAAATAAGAAAATGAAGAAGAAGAAGCAGCAAATGATGAGGAAGAGAAAGAAGAAGAGTTCTGAATTATACATAAGGTGTACTTCAACGAACTTTGGGTGTATTTTTTAAATCCTTTGGGTGTATTTCTGTAATTCTTTGGGTGTATTTCTGTAATCGTTTGGGTGAATTACTGTAACCGTTTTGGTGTATTTTTGTAACCTTTTAGGTGTATTTCTGTAATCGTTTGGGTGTATTTCTAAAATTTCACTATCTTCAAAACGATTTCAAAACTTGATTTCAGAAATCATGAAAATCGAAAAAAATGAAGTAAGAATACCAATGATAAACACAGATAAAACAACGAATGAAAAGGCAAAGAGAGAACGCACGAAAAAGATCGAACAAATTTAACAAGAAATTCGTTTTTATGGAGGAAGAAAAAGAAGAGTAGGAGAACAAGAAGGAGAAGAAGAAGGAAGATGAGGAGGAGAAGGAGGAACGCGAAGCACGCCATGGAAATCATATATGGGCCAGCATACTTTTTGTTAAGTTTCTTCCAACTTGTATGACTTGTAAACCAAATGACTTGTATGTGTAGCACTCCTCATAAAATTAGGTGTATGTAGAGTTAGGAATATTGTTATTATTATTTTTTATTTTATTGTCTATTAGTGATACATCAAATTTTCTTTTAATTTTAATGATATAATAATGTTATAATAATGCATTATGTTATTTTCTTGCTATAAATATCCTCGCCTTTCATCTCTAGAAAACTATTCAAAAAATGATGCATAATTGATAGAAAATACAATGAAAAAAAAACAATAATATTTAAATTTTACACCTATTTATATACCTAACTATTTACTTTAACACTAGTATTTAATTTAGGAGAATGCTAGGGGAACAATGAATATCTTGAACAATATGAACAATCACCAATCACACTACACCCTAATTTAATGCTACTAATTAAATTTAAGATCAATTTACTCTTTTAACCCTATTAATTCACATTATTTAAACATTATTTAAAAATATTGTTGGTTCCTATACTTTTCCTTTAATTTAATAATTCTTTTAAGTAGAACACGGTGTAGTGTTCTTTGCAAATGCTTGTCAAGAACTCAAAAGGTATCAGTCGAATTTAATTTCATTATATAAATTGTGTGAAAAATGCAACAAGATTTCTGTCACGTTCTATCGTTTAATCTAAATTTAAATTCATCATATTTTTGTAACCTAATTTTAAATTTCAAAAGTACGTATGATTTTTTTATCAAGAAAAATTTTAATTTTTTCTCAAAGTCAATTTATAAATACGTTGATAACTAAGTGCTGCCAAAAAAAGAGTAGCTTATACTGGCTAAGTATTATTGAAATATGATGGTCTATTATTGAATTATCCTTTTATGAAAGTGTATATTGTAACGTTAATTGTTATGGATTGTTTATTCCAAGTTATTAAGTTTACCCCTTGAACCTAAAACTTGGATGCCAATTGAAAATTTTTAAGTAATTTGAGAGGGTTGAATCAAGGAATCATTTTTGATAGTTTATAAAATAGATTATTATGTAGTACTTACAACTCAAGAAATTATTTTAAGTTTTGTCTTGTCTCAACAGTGTAGAGAAAGAAAAAAGAGAAGGAATGATACAACAATATATCTTAGTGTGGTCTCCAGTACTGAGACTTTACATTGAGTTTAACAAAAATTACAATAAATTTTTTACTATAATCAAAGTTTGATTATTGTTGAGTTTAAAGAAAAATAATAATAATTTGATGATGACAAAACGTTATTAATTAGTTGGGTTAAAAGTCCAAAAGTTTTTGTAATGTGTGTGGTTATTGTGCGAAAAATATACAAATCCAATTGTAAGAGCTAGCACTTATTCTCTTCTCCAGCCCGTAACCAAGCACTCACTTCTCTCTTCTAATCATAACCCATGTGACTAACCTTAAATCAAGGATGAAAAGAAGTTTCACAAATAAAAAAGTATTTTTAGATTGGGTTCAAGCAATATGAAAAAAGTATATCACCAATTCTTGATATTGAAAAGAAAAGAGAAGAAAATTCAAAAGTTGGAGCTAAAGGAAAAATCAAATATGATTTGATGCAGGAGAATCAAAGATGAGTTACCATCTTTATGCAATCACTCTAACTTGTTGAAGCTACCATCTTTCTGTTGCACATTTTTGGGTAAGAAGAAGAAAATAGAGGTTATCTTTATTTATTATAAATCAAAAGTCACAATTGAAACTTAGAATTAAAGAATAGATCAATGGTTCAGATCTTGGAAGTCAAGAGAAAAAAAAAAGAAAGAGAAAAAGTTAGGTAAGAATCTAAGCTAACTCTCCTATCCATGAAATCACTACTATTATCCCATCTCTTCTCTATATCTTTGATTTGATTTATGGGAAAGAAGAACAAAGTCAAAGGTGTTTAACCGAGCTTAAATTTTGGAAGCTTTACTCCTGTATAAAAGGGTAAACAGTCAGAAATTGAAGAAAGGAGAGTGAGCATACTGTTCGGATCTTCATAGCTTTCGAGCTACACCTTCTTCTCCTACATGGTTCAACATTAAATTTTTTATTCTTTATTTTTATCTTTCTTTGTTTAAATCAATGAAAAAATAAATATGTGAGATGTTAGAAAAAATTCATTGAGCGTAAAAGTAAAGAGAGTAATCTTGGAGAAAAGCATAAAATTATGTCAAACTCTTATGTTATCGTTTGTATTTTGTATTCATGAACCTGAGAGGTTTCTCTTGTTAAGTTGGGTGAGTACTTAATGGTTAAAAATTTAGGGAGTAAACCTAGCCAAATTAAGCTTGGTTAGAAGTTTGGTTTCTCGCTTATAGGGTTTGGTTGATTCATTGGAAATTGATGTTTATAAATCTTAGAAAAAGATAATGAAAATTTCACCACAGTTGTGGTGGAGACTAGATGTAAGCCACATTGTACATGATAGTTGAATCAGGATACATGATTATGTCATTTACTCTTCTCATCTCTATTTCTATTTTTATTCGATATGAGGCAAAATGAGGGTCAGTCCAACAATAGACCTCCTTTCTTTAATGTCAAAACTACACTTACTAGAATGAGAGAATATGGATATTTATGCAATCCGTTTATTACAACATATAAAAAATTGTTATGGATGGTCCACAAGTCCCAACAATCACAAGTGCTGAAGGAGTTGTCACTTCTAAAAAAGAATCCAAATGGAACGATGAAGATACAAAAAATATGGAGCTAAACGCCAAGGAAATCAACATGATGGATTGCATAGCTAGCTTTGAGGAATTTTGGAAGGTCTCAAAATGTAAAACATCAAAAGGAATTTGGGATAAACTCCAAGTTACTCATGAAAGAACTCAACATGTCAAGGAAATAAGGATTGATATGCTAAGAAAGGAATATAAAATGTTCACTATGAAGGAAGGAGAAACCATCGATGAGCTGTTTGAAAGATTTTCAATCATCATAAATAGCTTGGATGCTATAAGGATGACTCACACCGAACAAGTGCTAGTGAAAAAAATACTGAGAAGTCTCACTAAAGAGTAAGAAACAAACGCAACTGTTTTTTTTTTAGAGTAATAATTTGGATCAAATAACTGATGATGAGTTGAGAGGAAAACTAGTTGCTTATGAAACCACCCACATGAATTGTGACAAGAAAAAAAAGAGTGGCCTTGAAATACAATATTGATTCATTGAAAGACGATTCTAATGACAGTTTTTCATATGACTGATAAACCCCGTTTTTAGGGTTTATCTTGTGTTGAATTTAGAACATTTTGGTAACCTTTTCTCACATTTAGCCAATGAATTAGCATGATTTTGTAATCTCTCCCGTATTTGTGCTTGAATGTAAAAACATGCTTTTTAAGCCTTCAATTTGGTAATTTCAATTCATCCTTGATTCCATAAGATGCCTTGATGTGTTTGCTAGTAATCTCAGGTTAAAATAGGCTAGGCATGGATCAAAGGAGCAAGAAAGAAAGCATGCAAGTGGAGAGAAGCATAAAAAGGCAAAGAAGTAACCTCGGCCAAGGAAGCGCACGCGCACAGGACGCTCGCGCGCACATTGCGATATTGGCCAGGGACGCGTACGCGTACCGTGCGCGTCCGCGCCGAAGGCCGCACGTGAGTTTTAAACAGAAAACGTGCCTAGCGATTTCTAGAAAGCTGTGGGGCCCAGTTACAACCAATTTTGGCGCCAAAGCTATTTAAAGGACCAAGGATTGAAGGGGAAAAAGGGGATTCTAATCATTCTACCATTCTAGCTTAGTTTAGATGATTCATACACATTAGGATTAGTTTAGAAGTAGTTTCTAGAGAGAGAAGCTCTCACTTCTCTCTAGAATTAGGATTAGGATTAGGTTAATCTCTCCTCTTAGATCTAGGTTTAATTCATGCTTTAATTTACTTTTCCTATATCAATTCTTACTCCTCTCTTCTTCCTCTTTCTAGTTTCGTACTTTAATCATTGTAATTCTTGACTTTGTTGTGGATCTATCTTTGTTCTCTTGTTTTCTTTCAATAATGCAATTTGAGGTAATTCATGATAATTGTGATTTTCTTAATTGTTGTTGTTAATTCTTTGTATTTAATTGTTGTTAGAATTCATTCTTGTTGTGACTTACTATACTTTTCTTTTGTACCTTCCAAGTGTTTGATGAAATGCTTGGGAAGATGTTATAGTAGAATTTTAAGTTCTTGGCTTAGGGAAGGTAACTTAGGAACTCTTGAGTTACTAATGTCCAAGTGATTGATAGTTGATAGCCATTGACTCTAGCCTTCATTAATTCAATTAGTGAGAACTAGGATTTATGGACTTGGATTGATATAACTTACTTGACTTTCCTTTGCTACTTGTTAGAGGATGACTAAGTGGGATTAATCCTTGCAACTATCATAATTGTGGCTAGTGATAATGATATAGGTCCTTGATCATCAAACCTTTGCCAAGACCATTTTGTTAATAAAATTTCATTACCATCTACTTTTCATGTTTCTCATTCAAAACCCCAAAATAAACAACAATAACAAGAACACTACCCTGCAAGTCCTTTGAGAGATGACCCGAGGTTTACATACTTCGGTTTATAGATTTTAGGGGTTTGTACTTGTGACAAACAAATTTTTGTATGAAAGAATTATTGTTGGTTTAGAGACTATACTTTACAACGAGATTTTATTAGCGAAATTCTAAACCGTCAAAAATCTAATCATCACTGACAAAATTGTATTTTTTTCCTAGGAGGTTGAGAAGACTCATGAGAAGCAAAGGAACGAGTAAATGCTTAAGTTCAAAGGAACAGAAGAGGGACCTCATCAAGGTCATATGTCATCATTGCAAGGAGGCTGGCCATTTCAAATATGATTGTCCTATGCTCAAGAAGGAGGACAAGATGAAGAAAGACAAGAAGAAGATTCTAATGGCATCATGGGAGGATCTTGAAAATGACTTTAATGATGAAAATGTGTCCAAACATGAAGCAAAAGCATGTCTCATGGCTAGTCAAGATCAACTAGAAGAGGTAAATTATTCTAATTTATCTAATGAGGATCTACTAATAATTATTGATGACTTAACTACACATATTAGAAACATTCTGGAAAATTATGATAAATACAAAATTAAAATTGATTTCTTAAAAGATGAAAATGATCTTCTCAAAGAGAAAGTGAAGGAAACTAAAATTGTTACTGATTTGGTTGAAAAAATAGAATTTTTAAATCTAAAATTGAAAAACTTAAAAGCAAATAATCGGTTAATGCTTCACTTGATCTCATTGAAGAAAATGAACGATTTCATGAGGTTATTAGAGGTTTGAAACGTGATTTAACACAATTTTTTCAAAGTTCCAGCAATCTGGACAAAATGTTAATTAGTCAAAAACGTATATTTGAAAAATCTGGTTTAGGTTATTTTGTGAAAAGTGATGCTATTTTTGAAAAACTACTTCCTATTATTGTCTTCATTCACTCACTATTTGCTATTTTATTGCCTTTGTTTACACGTTTTCTATAATTCCTCATTCATTCTTCTGTTTCTTGATTTGTCTAATTAGAATAGTTAATTAATCATTGTTGCTTAGGCCTTTAATTCTCGTGAAAATGATAACTCACTCACTGTGATATTACTTGATACGACTCGGTGCACTTACCAAGTTGTGGTATTGCAAAATTTTGCATCATTTTGTCTCCCCTCAATGATGTAGATAAGGAAAAGAGAGAGAAAGTGACATAACAAAATACCTGGTTTAATATCCACCACTGAAATCTACATCTAGTTTCCACCTCAAATTATAATAGAATTTTCACTATAATAAAAGTTTGATTAACACCAATACAAAGTGCTTCACCACTATTTCACTTATCTAAGCTACACCTATCTTACTGCAACTTTAAATTCTAACCCAACTTAGAAAAAGGAGAACCAATTACACTCTCACCTAGTACAATTTTGGATCAAATACTCAAACAAAATCAATAATAGTTTTTGTGTGATCTAACTTCCTTTACCTTTTCTATCTCTTAAATTAAACTTAATCTAGACATAAGAGAAAATAGAACAACATTCAATCTCAAAGAAGAAACTCTAGCAGCAAAGGCTGTGTTTTTTTTTAATCTGATTTCTTGCTCCTTCTTTGGGAAAAAAACATATATATATATATATAGCTTCATCTTATCTTCAATGAGGGAAGAATTTTCTCTTTTATTGTAGTAGTCACTGCATGATTTAAGGTTTAAGACCGTTGGCTTTGATTGAGAAGATTTTCTTTCTTTTGCTTCATATGATTATGCAAAAACTTTTTTTATTGGTTTAGTTTGTTGATATTCTTCATTCATTGCTATTTTAAAATCTTAGTTTTCTTGTTTAGTTGTTCTTTATTGATTTCCAATCAAAACTTATAATACTTAGAGTAACAAATTAGTCATAGAAAATATCAATCATATTTGTTATTAAAAGGGTTAATATCTAAATATTGACTAACAATATATGCAACTTAGAGAGTTCACACACACACATGTAATTTAGAGTGCAAAATATGTGTAACTTACGAGTTAAAATATATGTAAATGCATGATATTTTAGAGTATGTGTAAGTAACCCTTTAAACTAATGTATGCATGTCGACCAAATATTTGTTGGAGAGTGTGTGTGTGTAAATTACAATTGAATTTAGAGAGTTTATACACAACAATTAAGAACGTAAAGAATATAAGCGTATAAAAGGTTACCTAATACAGTTATAGATAAGTTACAATAGCTAAAAATCAGTTTCTAAGTTTTTAGAGTTATAATTGGTAAGACTGTTACATTAATTGGAAAATTGATAGACTAAGTCAATATACAAGTGTATAAATATACTCAGTGTTGTTAACAATGTAATTCAGATATGTAGTATTATTTTTCACAAATTTTTTGCATTACAAATTTTCTTTGTTTTTCTTTTCTTTGATCCACAAGATAAGTCTTTCATTAGTCTTAGTTCATTCCTTTTCTTTTCTAATCACATCAACTTCTTCATGTTCAATCATTTTTTCTTTACAGTATTAACAACCTAATTCAGTGATCCATAGTTGCTACACCAGAATACCAGTTAGTCCTTCCTTCTACTTCTATTATTCTTATCCCAAAGTCTTACCAAATTTCAAGTTCAAATAAATTAGGTAAAAATAACTACAAAACTTGACAGCAACAAGCTCTAACTACCATAAGGGTTCAAGATCCTGACTACCATCTCAATAAAGATTCTATTCAACAATAATTCAATTCTAAATCTGGTAAAACACTAGGACTGAATTTGAGGCATACAAATTAAACAATAGAGACAGAAATATTGCAATGTGATTTCTTCTTGCTTGCTTTCAAGAAACCATCTTCGCCAACAAGATAGTCGATTGTTCTTTTTTATGAAATTTGAAATAAAATTAAAGATTACTTCTACAAATCTACTAAACACAAGGTGAAGCAAGTCAAAATTTAACTAAAGTTAATCAAGAAGCATGATTTAAGTGCTGCAAAGTACATCTCCAAAATCAAGTTTATTGTTGATTTCCTTTATGCTCTAGGTAGTCCTCTCTCTACTAAGGAACATATTAATATCTTTTTTGAAGGGCTAGATGAAGATTATTAAAGACTTTTTATTATGATCAACTCGAAACTAGAACATTCTCCCTCCGTAAAGGTAGAAATTCTTCTCCTTACACATGATGACATGCTAAAAGTGTTTAGGAAACCAGAAACTATTCAAGAACAATAACATTTTACATAAATATCTCTTGGTCGAAGAAGGAGAAAAGGAGGCAAATCCAATAGAGGTGGAAATGGATCTTTTTCAAATAGACCTTAATACTAAGTGTGTAGCAAAGTTGGTCACTCATCTTGGTATGTTTTCATAGATTCGACAATAATATTCCCTCTCTTGCCTAACTATAACCTACTTGTTCTGACTTATATTCATCTTCAAGATCTGTTAATTCTCTTCTCTCTCCTCATGTATCCACTCCTCCACCACCATCTTCTACATTTCACAACGCATATATTTATATTGTTGTGCACTATCATCCATTATTGATGAAGTCTAGCATCTGAGCATTAGTGCTACACATCATGTTACCCCAGATCACTCTAATCTTCTCAACTCTTCATATTATCAAGGACTAGAACATATTCGAATAGGTAATGTTATAAGAACAAAAATTTGTCATGTTGGCCAATCCTTCTTGCTTGCTAAAGATTCAGACAAATTGTTCAAATTATGGAGCCTTATTCATTCCATGAACTAACCAAAAATCTAGTAAGTGTTGCCAAATTGTTGATGATAATCAGATTTTCTTTAAGTTTCATGCACGTACTTGTTTTGTCAAATGTTGATGCACTAGGAAGGTTCGCGTGCAAGACTTCGACATAATGACATTTATAGATTTCATAATGTTGTTGTTCCTAAAAATGAAAAAAAAAATCAATCCAATCTTGTCATTTTTGTTGTTAAAACTGTGCAGTGTTTTCTTTTCAAATTGTAAAATTCCATCCTTGAATATTAATGCTATGAATTCTATTGAACCTCGTATTTGTGAACATTGTGCAAAATCTACAATATAAATCACTGATAGAAAATATTAGTAGACATGCAAATAAGTTCTTTCAAATAGACAGTGATAAGAAATTTACATCTCATATCTTTACTGATTTTCTTATTGAATCTAGGATATCTCATTGTTTTTCTTATTCATACATTCATGAGCAAAGAGAAAGAATATGCTATCTACTGCTTCTATGCCACTATTGTATTGTGGTGATGCTTTTCTTACCTCTACATATCTTATTAATTGACTTCTCACTGAAATATTGGATAACAAATCACCATATGAAGTATTATCTTATCAAAAACTAGATTACACTCTTTTGAGAATTTTTGGAAGTGCTTGTTATCAACACTTGAGACTTTACAATAATAAATAGTTTGATTATAAGTCTCAACCATTTGATTTTCTTGGTTACTCTTCTCAACATACAGGATATAGATGATTATCTTGTTTTGGTAAAATAACATATCTCGAAATGTTAAGTCTGATGGGACAACTTTTTCATATAATTCACTATTTTTACCTCAAAGAAAAAGTTCTACTAGATTACCATCTATTATTAAGTTTAATTCTACCTCTAATCTAGACATACCTCAACACAATTTATCTACACTAATTTCTCTCCTTTAACTAGTTGACAAAGCTATTCCTGCAATTAATTCACCTGCACAAGATACCTTTTAGTACAACTACTCTTAGATTAAAAAAAATTAACGTAATTTCAAGAACCAATTTTCGTAGACCCAATTTGCTTCTTACTTGCTTGGTTGGATGAGCATGAGCTAGTAGTCGATGAGGATAGATATGCTATCACAATAGTCCATGCCAAAATCTTGAGATAACGGAAGAAGATCTGTAAGATGGTGAAGGACATTGTTGTATATATCAGCATGTTCATGTAGTAACAAATTTATTAGCGGTGACTCATCATCAACACTAATATCACCGACGTCGTACAACGAGGAGGATGAATAAGGGTATGATGCAGATAATTACATTGCCCATAGCATCCATTTGCATTTAAGAATTAAGATTTAATATTATTAGTTGTTTTAATTTAAAGTACTAATTATTTTTTGATTTGTCTAATAATCTTTAAGTAAATTTTGAATAAAAAATTTGAAAAAGAATATATGTAAAAGAAATGAAAAATTGAAAATTTTATTATTTAGCCTCAGATTTTGTGTGGGATAATTAAATGAAAATCGGTTTTATTTAGTTTTTAAAAAATAAAATATATATTACTAATTTTATAATTAAAATGTGTCACATGTCATTTTTTTATTCTAATTGAAATGAAATTTTTTTCTTTAAACTTAAAAAATTCTCTCCTCCACTTCCTCCCTTCCTCTATCTCTCTACTTCCACTTATTCCATCTCTCTTATATATCTATTATTAATGACTAATTACAAATTTAACAACCATATTATACAATATAACATTCTCTAATCATAAATGAAATTAAATTAAAGTCAAAATATTAAAATTCAAATTCAAATTGAAAATATATCTATATTTCTATATTATTATATTACTAATTTAACAATAAAAATATAACATATATCACTTTTTCATTACAATTGAGATAAAATTTTTTTCTTTAAAATTAATGAGCTTCGTCTTTCTCCTTTCCTTCCTACTCTTCTCTGTTTCTCTTTATCCTTCCCATTCTATCTATAATTTATATTACTATGTTGATGACCAAAACCTACCATGGACACTCTTTGATTAAAATGAAATTTTTTTCTTCAAGATTAATGAGCTCCATCCCCTCCTTTTCTCTACTTTTCTCTGTCATTCTCTATTTTTCTCTATCATTTTTATTCTACAAAAAATAAAATTAATAAAATAATATAATTTAAATAAAGAGTAAATAGTCATTTCTGATCATAAAAGATTCGAACGATGATATTTCTATCTATGAAAGACAAAAAGTTAAAGTTATACCCATGAAAGATAGGATTTTGCAGACAAAATTATCCAAATCCTATAAATTTTAAATAAAAATTTCAAATTAACTTCTAATATAACTTACTGCCATCACCACTTCTACTGCTTTTGCTCTTCCATGTTCCAGGCCACTGGCACTGCCGCTGGAACTGCCAGCAATGTCAATATCACCAACCTCAAGGGTGACAAAATAGGTTTCGCCTCCAAAGACAATGACAGACTCCACTCCTTTTACGTCAAGTCCATCCAAGAAATTCCTTACATCTTCATCCTCGAAATCAGTAGCGCATCGAGCTTTCCTAAAGCAAAAGCACCCACCGCGGCCCCCAACCAGATCAACATTGTCAACATTTTGTCCAAGAAAAGTTGCAAGTCATTTGCAGACTTGCAAGTCATTTTGGTGGCTTGACCGTGTTCTGTCCCACGTATATTGTCGTGAGCGGTTTCATGTCCAATTACAAGAACCTCACAGACGCGCAGAAGATAATGGTGTTACTGTACCACAGAGTTCTAGTGTATCAGTCGCTGCAGATGCTGAAGTCAAACAATTAAATAAAGAGGCTCCATAAATTGGGTTAGGCCGTAGTGCAGACCCAAAACATGGAAGATCCAACAAATCAAGTCATGTTTCAACACTAACCGTCTGCAAGTTGGTTTACTTTGAGCGTAAAAAAAAAAATAAAAAAAATAGATATGACGAAAATATTTCTAAAGATTAGAACAACAAAAACCGCATCACAAAAGCCTTGGTTTAGTGGTAATTATGTTTGTCTTGCTAACAGGTGCACTTGATTCAAATCTTAGTTATGTCTAGAAAATTGATATATNTTTAAAAATATAATTAAAAAATAAAAATAATTAAATTTCATATATATTTAAAAAAAGATTTATAGATAAGATTTTAAAGTTTTTTTTCAAATGTAATTAGAAAAATAAATATTGTTTACCCTTTAAATTTGCTGATTTTCTACCTAGTGAAATTTTTGTGATTTTTTGTGAATACTCAAAAAGTTTTTTTAAAAATGAAACTAATTGTAAATAGTTATTCAAAATTTTCATAAAAATTCTAATCAAATACGCAAGCTTTATTAGATATAAAGTCATTTCTTACTTATAAAAAAATTGTCACATTTTTATATTTTTTGAAATAATATTGTTCTAATTTTGATCTTCCAAAAAATATTTTTATTAATGCCTAAATCTTTCTAAAAAGTTTTAGTGGTTTACTCTCTATCTCTGCATGCATACGCCTCTGTACACATAAATAAAATTAAGTCGAAAATCCACTAGTTGATCTTCAATAACTCAGATGCAACAACTTAAGCGGTGTAATAAATGCGAAACATATCCTAACACTTAAGTCAGTATTTTTTATTTAAAAAAAAATCTCTCTATAGTAATTAGGAATGTGTATGAGTCGAGTGAAATTATATTTGATGTGATTTAGATCCGATCTAAAATATATACCGAACCTATTTATTAGATTCAATTATGGCCTTGACCCGATGAAACTTATACACTTTTGCGCCACGATTATACTGGATAAAAATCGGATAAAAACTGGACCATTAACATTACATTACTTTGATACTTTCTTATTAGCTAACATGTAATATATCCAAATTTCCAAGACTCTAACCATTATTTGACATGGTAGAATTCACTTAGAAAAATATAACAAGAACCAACTCTTCTATAAAATTAAAGCATAACCATAATCAATACTAATATTGTCTAATAACACCAAATATTTAAATCAATACAAATAGTACAATATTATGCATTAGTCTAAAATCTTATGCATTTTAAACATAAAATATTAACTTATAGTCTTATAATAACTAATAACACAAAATATTAAAGTTTATAATACTTAAATTCCATATAAGAATAGCCATCATCCATCACTAACAACACAAAATATTAATTGTGTATAATGATCGGGCCACTGGATCGAGTTCGGGTGACCCGAGCAATGACCCGAATCCGACCTGAAATAATGACCGGGTCTATTTTTAAGACCCTTATCCGACCCTAAATCAGGTGAAATCACACTAAAATAATCCCTAAAATATTTGAGGCCAGGCTGAATCTTCGGACCGGACTGGACCAAACCATACACACCCTTAGTAGTAATTAAGAATGAAAATTTTGTTTTTTCTTTTTTTTTTTTTTACCTTTTCTTGCCTCACATAATGACCTTATATTGATATTCACAATAGTCAGTTACTGAATATGAAATATTCTGCTACAATTCAGAACTAATAAGGAAATAATGAAATATCCATCACCAATTGGTGATACTTTGTATTGAGACATTATAGCTCATTATTTAAGTGTTTTTTTCCGAACTAGGCCATATCAGAACAAAGTATTTTTAATTTGATTTAATTTTATTTAAAATGAATTGAATTGAAAATCAATTATTATTTTTTGGATCGGAATCAATTATATAAAATAAAATTTAAATTTACTTATAAATTAATATTTATGTTTGGATTACAATTTAATAAAGGTTTAATTACTAAATTCCTATAGTTTTTTTCAAATTTTCAACTAGGTCTCTATATTTTTTTTCTTTTGAATTGAGTCTCCAGACATTTTTTTTCAATTTAGTCCCTGCCGTGACGAAACCGTTTGAGATATCAGAATATTCTGTTCAAAAATAAAATATTCTCCTAATTAGGTTAGAACAGCTAATTGAAAACACCTTCATTCTTTCAAAATACCAAAACCACCCTTAGCATTTTGTTCCAACAGTAAAGAACCCTAGCCGGCGCTTATTCTATGAAGTTAGTGGCATTTTTCTGCCGTTCATTTGTGTCATCATCGTCGTCGTCCTTAGTGGCATGAGTGTCCGTCGTCTTTGGTCTGCATTGCACTGCTTTGAGCTAGTCGTGCGTCTGCTCTGCTCTGCTCCAGGCTGATGCTGTGTCGCTTCCGTCGCGTTCCCTTGTCATGGATCACCTCGGCACGCCTCATGTTGCCACACCACGCCTCGCCTGGCCCTGTTTGAGGTCCTCGATCGCAATTGGTCAATTTCACCTTCAATTGCACTTTTCTTTTTAGCTTTTTACTTCAGATTGGTTATGCTCTTTCCACGTGGAACAAATTTTTGGTGGTAGCTTTAGGTTCTTAGAGGGAAGGAGAAGGAATCAAAGATAAAAAGAGGGTTTAGAAAGGGAGTTGCTCTATTTTCCGATTACATTTGGGGTTAATAATATTTTAGAAAAAAAATATGACGAAGGATTAAGGATATCTATAATATTTGTAAGTAATAGCAAAAATTGATGAGTATATAAGGCTCTGTCTCCGAGTCTGACTTTGGTTGTAGCTGTTAGACTTATTGGTGTCCTTTAAAAGGAAATTAACATGACATGCTGCTAACATTTAATGTTTAGGCAGGTTTTGATGGGTAAATAGTCTTGGAACTTTATTGTGTATATGAACTAGGAGTTGAAGGTTTTGATTTTTGACTTATGACTGGTAGCTTATAAGTGATACTGACTCTGGCCATGCATGAATGTTGCTTTGGGAAATTTTGTTGAATCAATATATTGTGGATATCTCGTTACTGCTTTGTGCTGGCTGTAAATGGTTAGAAATCTAGATGCTTTTGATATTAAAAGTACCCTGATGGTTTATTTGCTATATGTATCATTTTATCATTCAAAGGCATGGCAAACGTTCGGTAAATGGTTAAGTCTTTTAGGATAGGGCCATTTCATTTTGAGGGTCCATAGTTTAATGAATTGTTAAGTCTTTTTATGGTTGATGCTGCATGCAAATGACTTAGTTTATGATATGTTAGTATTAGTATATAGGAGAGATTAAGAGAAACTTATTGGAAACTCTTGTTATGGATTCATAAAGTCTACTATGGCTGATGGTGTAAATGATGACCAACTGTATTACTATGATGATACAGATCTTTTAAATTTAAAGTAATCATGAACATGATAACAAAACAAACTACGTATCTTTCTTGGTATATGTCTTTAGATTATTTAGAGGCATCTTGATTGATATAAAATTCTAAAACTTCTCTGTCTATAAACCATGAATAATTTTGAGTTCGATTTAAGATGACATATTTGTTATTGAAAATGTGGTAATTTTTGATAGCTTTGTAATAAGGAGTTCATTATGACTCTACATGTCGATGTATTCTCATTAATCTTATGGATCAGATTGAGTATTCTTTTACTGCTTTTGGGAAGTAAAGGAAAGAAAAGAAAGTTGGAGTGTGTTCTATATAGTTAACAAACTATGTATGCTGGCTTTGTAGCATGTATTGCCAAAAGTAAGCTACCATGCTTTGATTGAAGCTTTTGGTGGAAAGGGCTATCTTGTTGGGACACCTGATGAACTCAAGCCTATTCTTTCATAGTCCTTCTCAGCTCGGAAATCGGTCGTTATCAATATTATTGTTGATCCCTATGCTGGTTCAGAGAGTGGGAGGCGGCAACACAAGAACTGATTTCTAGATTATCTGTATTACACTAAAACTACATTTTCTATGGTTTTCGTTTTTAGATTTCAAATTTCAATAACACAAATTACATAGTGATACGGTCGTTACAAATTTGATGTCATAACTCGGCATCATACACCATAACTCGGTACTTTACGTTATAACTCGGCACTCTGTGTTATAACTCGGCATTATACGTTACAGTCAGAATTAACAGATGACATCTTGGAATAAAAACGTCCGACCAAGCATTATCACTTATTAAAACCTAATAACTGCTCTTCAATTCAAATGATCAACAGAAATGTAACTGACATATTTTACCTCACCTATAAAGGTATGGTATTTTATCCTCAAAGGATATACTGAATTCACGATACTAACTTAAGCATCAGAGTGCCTTTGCAGGTACACTCCCCCTTTGTTTGTTCATATTCTCCACAACGTGACATTTTCCTGGACAAAGAGCTTGGATCCTCCTAGCCTACAACTCGGTGCTAAAGGCAATAGCTCGGCATTGACTGGTGCACGAAATTGTGATCATCAACAATGGCGCCAAATACTTGGAGCTCTCAAACGTGAATCACACTTTGTCACAACTTCACACAACTAACCAGCAAGTGCACTAGGTCGTCCAAGTAATAAACATTACGTGAGTAAGGGTCGATCCCACGGAGATTGTTGGTATGAAGCAAGCTATGGTCATCTTGTAAATCTCAGTTAGGCGGATTCAAATGGTTATAATGGTTTTTGAATATAAAGATAAATAAAGCATAAAATAGAGATAGATACTTATGTAAATTATTGGTGAGAATTTCAGATAAGTGTATGGAGATGCTTTGTCCCTTCTGAATCTCTGCTTTCTTACTGCCTTCCTCCAATCCTTCATACTCCTTTCCATGGCAAGCTGTATGTTTGGGTTTCACCAGCGTCAATAGCTACCTCCCGTCCTCTCAGTGAAAATGGTCTAAATGCTCTGTCACAGCACGGCTAATCATCTGTCGGTTCTTGATCATATCAGAATAGGATCCATTGATCCTTTTGCGTCTGTCACTACACCCAACACTCGCGAGTTTGAAGCTCGTCATAGTCATCCCATCTCAGATCCTACTCGGAATACCACAGACAAGGTTTAGACTTTCCGGATCTTAGGAATGGCCGCCAATAATTCTAGCTTATACCACGAAGACTCTGATCTCACAGAATGGGAGGCTCTGTTGTTAGGCAAGGCAACCATGTGTCGTTGACCAGGAATCCAAGAGATACACACTCTAGCTCTCGCTTGTAGAACAGAAGTGGTTGTCAGGCACGCGTTCATAAGGACGGATGATGATGAGTGTCACGAATCATCACATCCATCAGGTTGAAGTACGAGTGATATCTTAGAACAAGAATAAGCTTAAATTGAATAGAAGAACAATAGTAATTGCATTAATACTCGAGGTACAGCAGAGCTCCACACCTTAATCTATGGTGTGTAGAAACTCCACCGCTGAAAATACATAAGTGATGGTCCAGGCATGGCCGAATGGCCAGCCCCCCTGAAGGTCTAAAATTGCATACACTGATTAAAGATCTGGTCAAAGACTTCGAATACAATAGTAAAAAGTTCTATTTATACTAAACTAGTTACTAGGGTTTACAGAAATAAGTTTAAGTGCAGAAATCCACTTCCGGGGCCCAATTTGGTGTGTGCTTTGGCTGAGCTTGAGCTTTACACATGCAGAGGCTTCTCTTGGGGTTAAATGCCAAGTTGTAACTTATTTTTGGCGTTTAACTCTGGTTTGTGACGTGTTTCTGGCGTTTTACTCCAGAATGCAGCATGGAACTGGCGTTGAACGCCAATTTGCGTCATCTAAACTCGAATAAAGTATGGACTATTATATATTTCTGGAAAGCCCTAGATGTCTACTTTCCAACGCAATTAAGATCGGGCCATTTGGAGTTCCGTATCTCCAGAAAATCTATTTCGAGTGCATGGAGGTCAGAATCCAATAGCATCAGCAGTCCTTTGTCAGGCCTCCTATCAGATTTTTGCTCAGGTCCCTCAATTTCAGCCAGAAAATACCTGAAATCACAGAAAAATACACAAACTCATAGTAAAGTACAGAAATGTGAATTTCGTATAAAAACTAATAAAAACACCCCTAAAAGTAGCTAGATCCTACTAAAAACTACCTAAAAATAATGTCAAAAAGTGTATAAATTATCCGCTCATCACAACACCAAACTTAAATTGTTGCTTCTCCTCAAGCAACTGAAAACCAAATAGGATAAAAATAAGAGAATATACTATAAATCTCAAAATATCAATGAATATTAGTTCTAATTAGATGAGCGGGACTTGTAGCTTTTTTCTTCTGAACAGTTTTGACATCTCACTTTATCCTTTGAAGTTTAGAATGATTGGCATATATAGGAACTCAGAGTTCAAATAGTGTTATTAATTCTCCTAGTTAAGTATGTTGATTCTTGAACACAGCTACTTTTATGAGTCTTGGTCGTGGTCCTAAGCACTTTGTTTTCCAATATTGCCACCGGATACATAAATGTCACAGACACATGACTGGGTGAACCTTTTCAGATTGTGACTCAACTTTGCTAAAGTCCCCAATTAGAGGTGTCCAGAGCTCTTAAGCACACTCTTTTTGCTTTGGATCACGACTTTAACCACTCAGTCTCAAGCTTTTCACTTGGACCTTCATGCCACAAGCACATGGTTAGTGACAGCTTGATTTAGCCGCTTAGGCCTGGATTTTATTTCTTTGGGCCCTCCTATCCATTGATGCTCAAAGCCTTGGATCCTTTTTACCCTTGCCTTTTGGTTTTAAGGGCTATTGGCTTTTTCTGCTTGCTTTTTCTTTTTCTTTCTGTTTTTTTTGCAAGCTTCTTCTTTTTCACTGCTTTTTCTTACTTCAAGAATCAATTTCATGATTTTTCAGATCATCAATAACATTTCTCTTTTTCATCATTCTTTCAAGAGCCAACAATTTTAACATTCATAAACAACAAGATAAAAAATAATCACTGTTCAAGCATTCATTCAGAAAATAAAAAGTATTGTCATCACATCAATATAATTAAACTAATTTCAAGGATGAATTTGAAACTCATGTACTTCTTGTTCTTTTG
This sequence comes from Arachis duranensis, assembly GCF_000817695.3. NCBI lineage: Eukaryota > Viridiplantae > Streptophyta > Magnoliopsida > Fabales > Fabaceae > Arachis > Arachis duranensis. Next base: position 24,434,512 of record NC_029772.3, on the reverse strand, counting down.
TATTAGAAACATATTTCATTTAAGAAAGGTGAAGGATTCATGAAATTATTCATAGCCTTAAGACATAGACACTAGACACTAATGATCGTATAATAAAGACACAAACATAGACAAACATGAAGCTCAAAAAACAAAACACAGAGAGATAAGAACAAAGAAGTTAAGGAATGAGTCCACCTTAGTGAGGCACCACCTTCTTCTTGAAGGAGAAATGGTGTCCTTGAGCTCCTCTATGTCTCTTCCTTGCCTCTGTTGCTTGATCCCTAGTGATTTTGGTGCTCCTATCCTTAGTTGCTCCCAATAATTGTATGGAGGAAAATGTATCCCCTGAGGTATCTCAGAGATTTCTTGATGAGAGAATTCCTCATGCTCTTGTTGAGGTCCATGAGTGGGCTCTCTTGATGTGCAGTCAAATGCTCTACTACTAAGCTATGGACCCTTGAGATGAATCTCTCCATCTCCCATGACTCGGAGGTGGAAGCTTTTGTCTTCTCTTTCCTCTTTCTAGAGGTTTCTCTGGCCGTAGTTGCCATAAATGGTTATGGAAAAATAAAATGCTATGCTTTTACCACACTAAACTTAGAATGTTGCTCGCCCTCGAGCAAAAGAAGAAAGAGTAGAAGAAGAAGAAGAAGATATGAAGAAGAGGGAGAGAGGTGTGGGTTTCGGCCAAGGGGGAGAAGAGAGGGTAGTGTTGTGTGAGAATGAAGAAGAGAGAAGTGGGGTAGGTGGGATCCTGTGGGGTCCATGGTATGCGAAGTTGTGATCACTACAACTTCGCACAACTAACCAGCAAGTGTACTGAGTCGTCCAAGTAATAAACCTTACGCGAGTAAGGGTCGATCCCACAGAGATTGTTGGTATGAAGCAAGCTATAGTCACCTTGTAAATCTTAGTCAGGCAGACTCAAATGGATATGAATGATGATATACGAATAAAACATAAAGATAAAAATAGAGATACTTATGTAATTCATTGGTAGGAATTTCAGATAAGCGTATGAAGATGCTTGTCCCTTCCGTCTCTCTGCTTTCCTACTGTCTTCATCCAATCCTTCCTACTCCTTTCCATGGCAAGCTTAAGCAAGGGTTTCACCGTTGTCAGTGGCTACCTCCCATCCTCTCAGTGGAAATGTTCAACGCACCCTGTCACGGCACGGCTATCCATCTGTCGGTTCTCAATCAGGCCGAAATAGAATCCAGTGATTCTTTTGCATCTGTCACTAACGCCCCGCCTTCAGGAGTTTGAAGCTCGTCACAGTCATTCAATCATTGAATCCTACTCAGAATACCACAGACAAGGTTAGACATTCCGGATTCTCTTGAATGCAGCCATCAGTTCTAGCCTATACCACGAAAACTCTGATCTCACGGAATGGCTGGCTCGGTTGTCAGGCGAGCAACCATGCATCGTGTATCAGGAATCCAAAAGATATTCACCCAATCGAAGGTAGAACGGAGGTGGTTGTCAGGCACACGTTCATAAGTGAGAATGATGATGAGT
>NC_029772.3:24431191-24432336 GCF_000817695.3 Arachis duranensis | reverse complement strand
AATGCCAAAAAGCGTACAAATTATCCGCTCATCACAACACCAAACTTAAATTGTTGCTTGTCCTCAAGCAACTGAAAATCAAATAAGATAAAAAGAAGAGAGTATGCAATGAATTCTAAAAACATCTATGAATATCAGTATTAATTAGATGAGCGGGACTTTCAGCTTTTTGCCTCTGAATAGTTTTGGCATCTCACTCTATCCTTTGAAATTCAGAATGATTGGCTTCTTTAGGGACTCAGAATCCAGATAGTGTTATTGATTCTCCTAGTTAAGTATGATGATTCTTGAACATAGCTACTTGTTGAGTCTTGGCCGTGGCCCAAAGCACTCTGTCTTCCAGTATTACCACCGGATACATACGTGCCACAGACACATAATTGGGTGAACCCTTTCTGATTGTGACTCAGCTTTGCTAAAGTCCCCAATTAGAGGTGTCCAGCGTTCTTAAGCACACTCTTATTGCCTTGGATCACAACTTTATTTCTCTTTTTCTCTTTTCTTTTTTTTTCGTTTTCTTTTTCTCCCCTTTTTTTTCGAATTTTTTTTTGTATTCACTACTTCTTCTTGCTTCAAGAATCATTTTTATGATTTTTCAGATCCTCAGTAACATGTCTCCTTTTTCATCATTCTTTCAAGAGCCAACATTCATGAACCACAAATTCAAGATACATATGCACTGTTTAAGCATACATTCAGAAAACAAAAGTATTGCCACCACATCAAAATAATTAAACTGTTATAAAATTCAAAATTCATGCAATTCTTTTCTTTTTCAATTAAGAACACATTTTTTTTAGAGAGGTGATGGATTCATAGGACATTCATAACTTTAAGGCATAGACACTAAGACACTAATGATCACAAGACACAAACATAGATAAACATAAGCATAATTTTTCGAAAAAAAGAAATAATAAAGAACAAGGTGATTAAAGAACGGGTCCACCTTAGTGATGGCGGCTTGTTCTTCCTCTTGAAGATCTTATGGAGTGCTTGAGCTCCTCAATGTCTCTTCCTTGCCTCTGTTGCTCCTCTCTCATGATTCTTTAATCTTCTCTAATTTCATGGAGGAGGATGGAATGTTCTTGGTGCTCCACCCTTAGTTGTCCCATGTTGGAACTCAATTCTCCTAGGGAGGTGTT
>NC_029772.3:24429887-24430383 GCF_000817695.3 Arachis duranensis | reverse complement strand
AAATTGGCACGAGTGGACACAACTCCGTTCAACTAACCAGCAAGTGTACTGGGTCGTCCAAGTAATAAACCTTATGTGAGTAAGGGTCGATCCCACAGAGATTGTTAGTATGAAGCAAGCTATGGTCACCTTGTAAATCTCAGTTAGGCAGATTAAATTTGGTTTATGGTTTCGAAAATAGAAATAAGAAAATAAATAATAAAAGGGATAGAGATACTTATGTAAATCAATAGTGGGAATTTCAGATAAGCGAATGGAGATACTGTATGGCTCAAGGACGCCTACTTTCCCACTGCTTCAACTCAATCCTTCTTACTCCTTTCCATGGCAAGCTGTGTATAGGGGTTCACCGTTCGACGATGGCTACTTTGAATCCTCTCGGGAAAATGATCCTCTGCGGCTGTCACTCGCATGGCTAATCGTCTGGAGGCATCACCTGGCCGAAGGCTACATCCCATCCTCGCAGTGAAAACTACGCTCACGGCACTCTGTCACA
>NC_029772.3:24427255-24428400 GCF_000817695.3 Arachis duranensis | reverse complement strand
TCCTTTTTACCCTTGCCTTTTGGTTTTAAGGGCTATTGGCTTTTTCTACTGCTCCTTCTTTTTCTTTCTATATATATATATATTTTTTTTTTTCGCAAGCTTCCTTTTTCACTGCTTTTTCTTGCTTCAAGAATCAATTTCATGATTTTTTTCAAATCATCAATAACATTTCTCTTTGTTCATCATTCTTTCAAGAGCCAACAATTTTAACACTCATAAACAACAAGATAAAAAATATGCACAAAAAGTATTGCCACCACATCAATATAATTAAATTAAATTCACGGATAAATTCGAAATTCATGTACTTCTTGTTCTTTTGAATTAAAACATTTTTCATTTAAAAGAGGTGAAGGATTAATGGATTTATTCATAGCTTTAAGGCATGGTTACATACTAATGATCATGAAGTAGAGACACAAAACATAGATAAACACAATACTAAAAACCGAAAACAGAAAGAAATAAAGAACAAGGAATGAATCCACCTCTAGTGGCGTCTTCTTCTTGAAGGACCAATGATGTTCTTAAGCTCTTCTATGTCCCTTCCTTGCCTTTGTTGCTCCTCCCTCATTGCTCTTTGATCTTCTCTTATTTCTTGGAGAGTGAGGGCGTGTTCATGATGTTCCACCCTTAATTGTTCTACATTATGGCTCAAATCTTCTAAGGAGGTGTTGAGTTGCTCCCAATAGTTGTTGGGAGGAAAGTGCATTCCTTGAGGCATCTCAGGAATTTGTTGATGAAGAGCTTCCTCATGCACTTCTTGAGGGCCGTGAGGAGCTTCTCTTGCTTGTTCCATCCTTTTCTTGGTGATGGGCTTGTCTTCTTCAATGGAGACATCTCCATCTATGATAACTCCAGCTGAGTAACATAGATGGCAAATAAGGTGAGGGAGGGCGGGCTAGCCGTGCCATGGGTGAGGACTTGTCGGCTATTTTGTAGAGTTCATTGGAGATGACCTCATGAACTTCCACTTCCTCTCCAATCATGATGCTATGGATCATGATGGCCCGATCCACAGTAACTTCAGATCGGTTGCTAGTAGGAATGATGGATCTTTGGATGAACTCCAACCATCCTCTGGCCACAGGCTTGAGGTCCAGTCTTCTTAGTTGAACTGGCTTGCCTTTGAAGTCTATTCTCCA
>NC_029772.3:24425162-24427004 GCF_000817695.3 Arachis duranensis | reverse complement strand
AGACACAGAACATAGATAAACACAATATTAAAAACGAAAACAGAAAGAAATAAAGAGCAAGGAATGAATCCACCTGAGTGAGGGTGGCGCCTTCTTGAAGGTCCAATGGTGCTTTTTGAGCTCCTCTATGTCTCTTCCTTGCTTCTGTTGAATGATTCCTAGTAATTTTGGTGTTTCTACCCTTAGTTGCTTCCAATATTTGTGTGGAGGATAACTTATTCCCTGAGGTATCTCAGGGATCTCTTGATTTGCAGCCACATGTTCTACCATTGAGCTATGACGGCTTATAGTCTTTCCATCTCCCAAGACTCAGAGGTGGAAGCTTTTGTCTTCCCTTTGAGGTTTCTCTGGCCTTAGGTGCCATTAATGGTAATGGAAAAGCAAAAAAGCTATGCTTTTACCACACCAAACTTAAAATATTGCTCGCCCTCGAGCAAGAAAGAATAGAAGAGAAGAAGAAGAAGAAGAAGAGAATGGAGGTGAGTGAGGGGAAGAGTGGATAGATGTAGGTGGTGAATGAAAAATAGAAGGAGTGACCATGAATGGAAAGAGAGAGGGCGAGGTAGGTGGGGATCCTGTGAGGCCCACAGATCCTGAGATGATCCTGTAGGGTCCACAGGTCCGGAGGTGTCAAGGAATTCCATCCCTGCACCAAATAGGCATGTAAAATGCCTTGGCACACCATTCTGGCGTTTAAACGCCCATTGGTGCACGTTCTGGGCGTTCAACGCCCATGTAAAGCATGTTTCTGGCGTTGAACGCCAGTTTCATGCTTGTTACTGGCGTTCAGCGCCAGTTTGTCCTCTCTGGGCACATTCCTGGCGTTCAGCGCCAGAATGTTGCTTGTTTCTGGCGTGCAGTGCCAGAATGGTGCTCTGTTCTGGCGTTGAACGCCGGCCAGATGCATCTTACTGGCGTTGAACGCCAGCCCGTGTGTCCTCTAGGGTGAAAAATTTTTTTCTTCTATTTTTGACTCTGTTTTTAATTTTTTGATTTTTTTCGTGACTCCTCATGATCATGTACCTAATTAAACACAAAAATAACAAAGAAACAAAATAAAATAAAATTAGATAAAAAATTGGGTTGCCTCCCAACAAGCGCTTCTTTAATGTCAATAGCTTGACAGTGGCTCTCATGGAGCCACAAGGTGATCAGGTCAATTTATGTGTGGTCCCAACACCAAACTTAGAATTTGGATATGGGGTCTGAACACCAAACTTAGAGTTTGGTTGTGGCCTCACAACACCAAACTTAGAGTTTGACTGTGTGGGCTCTTCTTGACTCTGAACTGAGAGAAGCTCTTCATGCTTACTCTCTTTTGTCACAGAGGGATTGCCATGTGCTTGAAACACAAGGTATTCTCCATTCAATTGAAGGACTAACTCTCCTCTGTTGACATCTATCACAGCTTCTGCTGTGGCTAGGAAAGGTCTTCCTAGGATGATGCATTCATCATCTTCCTTCCTAGTGTCTAGGATTATGAAATCAGCAGGGATGTAAAGGCCTTCAACCTTCACTAGCACGTCCTCTACTATTCCATAAGCTTGTCTCAATGACTTATCTGCCAATTGCAATGAGAACAAGGCAGGTTGAACCTCAATGATCCCTAGCTTCTCCATTACAGAGAGTGGCATCAGATTTATCCCTGATCCTAGATCACATAGAGCTTTTTCAAAGCTTATGGTGCCTATGGTACAAGGTATTAAGAACTTGCCAGGATCTTGTCTCTTTTGAGGTAGAGTTTTCTGAATCCAAGCATCTAAATCACTAATGAGCAAGGGAGGTTCACTTCCCAAGTCTCATTACCAAACAACTTGGCATTCAGCTTCATGATAGCTCCTA
>NC_029772.3:24404753-24405588 GCF_000817695.3 Arachis duranensis | reverse complement strand
CTTGTGCCATCCTGGCGTTAAACGCCCAGAATGGTGCACATTCTGGCGTTTAACGCCCAAAATGCTACCCTTTTGGGCGTTAAACGCCCAACCAGGTACCCTGGCTGGCGTTTAAACGCCAGTCTGCAGCTTTTTCTGTGCAATTCCTCTGCTGTATGTTCTGAATCTTCAATTCTCTGTATTATTGACTTGAAAAGACACAAATGAAAAATATTTTTGGATTTTTAATAATAAGGAATAATCAAAATGCAACTAAAATCAAATAACAATGCATGCAAGACACCAAACTTAGCAGTTTCTATACTACTGTCACTATATGAGACACATAAACACTCAAGTCAAGAGAATTCAAAGATCAAAGCAATGAAATTATCAAGAACAACTTGAAGATGAATGAAGACACGTGCATGAATGCAAGAAGAACAGAAACATGCAATTGACACCAAACTTAATATGAGACACTAGACTCAAACAAGAAATTTTTGGATTTTATGATTTTGTAATTTTTTTTGTGCTTTTTCGAAAATTAAGTGGAAAAAGAAAATAATGATATCAAAATTCTTAATTAGAATTCCAGGAATCATGCCATGTTTAGTTTAAGACTCCAGTCCAGGAATTAGACATGGCTTCACAGCCAGCCAAGTTTTCAAAGAAAGCTTCGGTCCAAAACACTAGACATGGCCAAAGGCCAGCCAAGCCTTAGCAGATCACTGCTCCAATAGCAAGATTGATAGAAATCAACAAGCTCTTGTGATGATAAGTTGAAACCTCGGTCCAATGAAATTAGACATGGCTTCACACCCAGCCAGACTTCAACAAATCATCATGAAACTCT
>NC_029772.3:24399248-24401096 GCF_000817695.3 Arachis duranensis | reverse complement strand
GTAAGCCAATTCTTTGGGTCCGGGTTCACACTTTGATCATGGTTCTTGGTGATCCATGCATTGGCATAGAACTCTTGAACCATTAGGATTCCGACTTGTTGAATGGGGTTGGTAAGAACTTCCCAACCTCTTCTTCGGATCTCATGTCGGATCTCCGGATATTCACTCTTTTTGAGTGAGAAAGGGACCTCGAGGGTTAACCTCCTTCAAGGCCACAACTTCATAGAAGTGGTCTTGATGCACCCTTGAGATGAATCTCTCCATCTCCCATGACTCAGAGGTAGAAGCTTTTGCCTTCCCTTTCCTCTTTCTAGAGGTTTCTCCGGCCTTGGATGCCATAAATGGTTATGGAAAAACAAAAAGCAATGCTTTTACCACACCAAACATAAAAGGTTTGCTCATCCTCGAACAAAAGAAGAAAGAAGAGAGTAGAAGAAGAAGAAATGACGAAGAAGGGAATGGCTTTGTGATCGGCCAAAAAGGGGTAGAAGTGGTGTGTATGTTGTGTGAAAATGAAGGAGTGAAGGAGGGTTTATATAGGAGTGGGGAAAGGGTAGGGTTCGGTTAATTGAGGGTGGGTTTGGGTGAGAAAGTGGTTTGAATTTGAATGGTAAGGTGGGTGGGGTTTTATGAAGGATGGATGTGAGTGGTGAAGAGAAAGATGGGATTTGATAGGTGAAGGGTTTTTGGGGAAGAGGTGTTGAGGTGATTGGTGAATGGGGGTGAAGAAGAGAGAATGTGGTAGGGTAGGTGGGGATCCTGTGGGGTCCACAGATCCTGAGGTGTCAAGGAAAAGTCATCCCTGCACCAAATGGCAAGCAAAATCGCGTTTTGTGCCAATTCTGGCGTTAAACGCCGGGCTGGTGCCCATTTCTGGCGTTTAACGCCAGCTTCTTGCCCTTTTCTGGCGTTTAACGCCAGCTTCTTGCCCTTTTCTGGCGTTTAACGCCAGTCTGGTGCCCCTTTCTGGCGTTAAACGCCCAGAATGGTGCCAGACTGGGCGTTAAACGCCCAACAGCTAGCCTCACTGGTGTTTAAACGCCAGTACGCTCTCCTCCAGGGTGTGCTATTTTTCTTTCTGTTTTTCATTCTGTTTTTGCTTTTTTCATTGATTTTGTGACTTCTCATGATCATCAACCTACAAAAAACATAAAATAACAAAAGAGAATAGATAAAATATAACATTGGGTTGCCTCACAACAAGCGCTTCTTTAAAGTCAGTAGCTTGACAGAGGGCTCTCATGGAGCCTCAGAAATACTCAGAGCAATGTTGGAACCTCCCAACACCAAACTTAGAGTTTGAATGTGGGGGTTCAACACCAAACTTAGAAGTTGGTTGTGGCCTTCCAACACCAAACTTAGAGTTTGACTGTTGGGGCTCTGTTTGGCTCTGTTTTGAGAGAAGTTTTTCATGCTTCCTCTCCATGGTGACAGAGGGATATCCTTGAGCCTTAAACACAAAGGATTCTTCATTCACTTGAATGATTAATTCTCCTCTGTCCACATCAATCACAGTTCTTGCTGTGGCTAGGAAGGGTCTGCCAAGGATGATGGATTCATCCATGCACTTCCCAGTCTCTAGGACTATGAAATCAGCAGGGATGTAATGATCTTCAAATTTTACCAGAACATCCTCTATAAGTCCATAGGCTTGTTTTCTTGAATTGTCTGCCATCTCTAGTGAGATTTTTGCAGCTTGCACCTCAAAGATCCCTAACTTCTCCATTACAGAGAGAGGCATGAGGTTTACACTTGACCCTAAGTCATACAAGGCCTTCTTGAAGGTCATGGTACCTATGGTACAAGGTATTGAAAACTTCCCAGGATCCTGTCTCTTTTGAGGCAGTT
>NC_029772.3:24367368-24397921 GCF_000817695.3 Arachis duranensis | reverse complement strand
GTTAGGTCCTCTATAGAGAGTTGTGCCTTGGCTTCTCTTAGCTTTCGCTTCAAGGTCCTTTCAGGTTCAGGATCAGCCTCAACAAGAATGCTTTTGTCCTTGCTCCTGCTCATAAGAAAGAGAAGAGAACAAGAAAATGTGGAATCCTCTATGTCACAGTATAGAGATTCCTTGAGGTGTCAGAGGAAAAGAAAAATAGAAGGCAGATGTAGAAAATTCGAACTTATCAAAGAAGATGGAGTTCGAATTTTGCATTAAGGAATAGTGTTAGTCCATAAATAGAAGGATGTGAGAAGAAGGGAAGTAATTTTCGAAAATCAAGTAAAAGATTTTGAAAACATTTTGAAAAACACTAATTGATTTTCGAAAATAAAAGTGGGAAAGAAATCAAGTGATTTTTTGAAAAAGAATTTGAAATTAGAAATCAAAAAGATTTGATTGAAAGTCATTTTGAAAAAGATGTGGTTAAGAAGATATGATTGATTTAAAAAGATGTGATAGAGAAGATATGATTTGAAAAATATTTTTTTTTTTGGCGTTAACGCCAGACTAATGCTTGTTTCTGGCGTTAAATACCCAAATGTAGCTTGTTTCTGGCGTTCAACGCCATCCTGATGCTTGTTTCTGGCGTTAAATGCCAGCTTGGTGCTTGTTTCTGGCGTTAAACGCCAGACAGATGCTTGTTTCTGGCGTTTAAACGCCAGACAGCTCTTCCTCCAGGGTGTGCTTTTTCTTCTGCTATTTTTGATTCTGTTTTTAATTTTTGCAATTGTTTTGTGACTCCACATGATCATGAACCTAATAAAACATAAAAGAACAATAGAAATATAGATAAATAAAAATTGGGTTGCCTCCCAATAAGCACTTCTTTAATGTTAATAGCTTGACAGTGAGCTCTCATGGAGCTTCACAGATGTTCAGAGCATTGTTGGGACCTCCCAACACCAAACTTAGAGTTTGAATGTGGGGGTTGAACACCAAACTTAGAGTTTGGTTGTGGCCTCCCAACACCAAACTTAGAGTTTGATTGTGGGGGCTTTGTTTGACTCTGTATTGAGAGAAGCTTTTCATGCTTCCTCTCCATGGTTGTAGAGGAAGATCCTTGAGCTTTAAACACAAAGTAGTCCCCATTCAATTGAAGTACTAGCTCTCCTCTGTCAACATCAATCACAGCTCCTGCTGTGGCTAGGAAGGGTCTTCCAAGGATGATGCATTTATCCTCATCCTTCCCAGCGTCTAGGATTATGAAATCAGCAGGGATGTAAAGGCCTTTAACCTTCACTAACACATCCTCTACCAATACATAAGCTTGTTTTATTGACTTGTCTACCATCTCTAATGAGATTCTTACAGCTTGTTCCCCAAAGATTCTCAGTTTCTCCATTACAGAGAGTGGCATAAGATTTATACCTGACCCCAAGTCACACAAAGCCTTCTCAAAGGTCATGGTGCCTATGGTATATGGTATTAAGAATTTACTAGGATCTTGTTTCTTTTGAGGTAAATTTTGTTGAACCCATGTATTTAGTTCACTAATGAGCAAGGGAGGTTCACCTTCCCAAGTCTCATTACCAAACAACTTGGCATTCAGCTTCATGATGGCTCCTAGATATTGAGCAACTTGCTCTTCTGTTACATCTTCATCCTCTTCAGAGAAAGAATAGTTCTCAGAGCTCATGAATGGCAGAAGGAAGTTTAATGGAATCTCTATGGTCACTATATGAGCCTCAGATTCTTTTAGGTCCTCAATAGGGAATTCCTTTCTGTCTGGAGGACGTCCCATGAGGTCTTCCTCATTGGGATTCACGTCCTCCCCTTCCTCTTTGGATTCGGCCATTTTGATTATATCAATGGCCTTGTACTCTCTTTTTGGATTCTCTTCTGTATTGCTTGGGAGAGTACTAGGAGGAGTTTCAGTGTTTTTCTTACTCAGCTGACCCACTTGTGCCTCCAAATTTCTAATGGAGGACCTTGTTTCACTCATGAAACTTAAAGTGGCCTTAGATAGATCAGAGATTATGTTTGCTAAGCTAGAGGGGCTCTGCTCAGAATTCTCTGTCTATTGCTGAGAAGATGATGGAAAAGGCTTGCTATTACTAAACCTGTTTCTTCCACCATTATTAAAGCCTTGTTGGGGCTTTTGTTAATCCTTCCATGAGAAATTTGGATGATTTCTCCATGAGGAATTATAGGTGTTTCCATAGGGTTCACCTATGTAATTCACCTCTGCCATTGCAGGGTTCTCAGGATCATAAGCTTCTTCTTCAGAAGATGCCTCTTTAGTACTATTGGATGCATTTTGCCATCCATTCAGACTCTGAAAAATCATGTTGACTTGCTGAGTCAATATTTTATTCTGAGCCAATATGACATTCAGAGCATCAATTTCAAGAACTCCTTTCCTCTGAGGCGTCCCATTACTCATAGGATTCCTTTCAGAGGTGTACATGAATTGGTTATTTGCAACAATGTCAATGAGTTCTTGAGCTTCTGCAGGCATTTTCCTTAGGTGAATGGATCCACCTGCAGAATGGTCCAGTGATATCTTGGAGAGCTAAGATAGACCATCATAGAATATATCCAAAATGGTCCATTCTGAAAGCATGCCAGAAGGACACTTTTTGGTCTACTGCTTGTATCTTTCCCAAGCTTCATAGAGGGATTCACCATCTTTTTGCTTGAAGGTCTGAACATCCACTCTGAGCTTGCTCAGCTTTTGAGGAGAAAAGAACTTCGCCAAGAAGGCCGTGACAAGCTTATCCCAAGAGTCCAGGCTATCTTTAGGTTGTGAGTCCAACCATGTTCTAGCTCTGTCTCTTACAGCAAAAGGGAAAAGCATGAGCCTGTAGACTTCATGATCTACTCTATTAGTCTTAACAATATCACAGATTTACAAGAATTTAGTTAAAAACTGATAAGGATCTTCTGATGGAAGTCCATGGAACTTGCAGTTCTGTTGCATTAGAGCAACTAGTTGAGGCTTCAGCTCAAAATTGTTTGCTCCAATGGAAGGAATTGAGATGCTTGTTCCATAAAAATTGAAAGTAGGTGTAGTATAATCACCAAGCATCCTCCTTGCGCCTCCACCATTGTTATTGGGTTCAGCCATGACTCCTTCTTTTTCGAGATTCTCTATAAGGTTTTCTCTGGATTGTTGTGCTTTATCTTCTCTTAGCTTCTTCTTCAGAGTCCTTTCAGGTTCAGGATCTGCTTCAACAAGAATGTCCTTATCCTTGCTCCTGCTCATATGAAAAAGAAGAGAACAGAAAAGAAAAAGAATCCTCTATGTCACAGTATAGAGATTCCTTTATGTGAGTAGATGAAAATAAGAATAGGAGAAGGAGAAGAAAAAATTCGAACACAGAAGAGAAGAGATGGTTCGAATTTTAAGATGACGAGAAGTGTTAGTAAATAAATAAAATAAATAGAAAGAGATGAGAGGGAGAGAATTTCGAAAATTATTTTTGAAAAATAGTTAGTGATTTTCGAAAATTAAGAGAAGAAATAAAATTAAAATTAAAATTTGAAATAATTAGTTAATTAAAAGAATTTTGAAAAAGAGTGAGGAATTTTCGAAAATTAGAGAGAGAAAAGTAGTTAGGTGGTTTTAAAAAAGATAAGAAATAGTAAAACAAACAAAAAATCAATTAGTTAGTTGAAAAAGTTTTGAAAATCAATTTTGAAAAGATAGGAAGTTAGAAAAGATTTTTGAAATCAAAGTTTGAAAAAGATATGATTGAAAAGATATGATTGAAATTTATTTTGAAAAAGATTTGAAAAAGAAATTAAAAAGATTTGATTTTTAAAATTAAAATGGATTACTTGACTAACAAAAAACTAAAAGATATGATTCTAGAATTTAAAGATTGAATCTTTCTTAACAAGAAAGTAACAAACTTCAAATTTTTGAATCAATCACATTAATTGTTAGTAAAGTTTTCGAAAATTATGAAATAAAATTAAGAAAAAGATTTTGAAATTACTTTTTAAAATTTTCAAAAAATAATAAGAAAAATGAAAAAGATTTTGAAAAGATAGGATTTTTAAAATTGAAATCTTGACTTGACTAACAAGAAACAACTTATTTTAAAATTTTTTGACTAATTCAACCCGAAGATTTCGAAAATTATGAGTAAAACAAGGAAAAGATATTTTTTGATTTTTTTTGAATTTTTAATGATGAGAGAGAAAAACACAAATATGACCTAAAACATGAAAATTTTGGATCAAAACCAATGATGCATGCAAGAACACTATGAATGTCAAGATGAACACCAAGAACACTTTGAAGACCAAGATGAACATCAAGACTTATTTTGGAAAAATTTTCAAGAAAAGAAAAACATGCAAGATATCAAACTTAGAAATTTTCAATGTTTAGGCACTATGGATTAAAAAATGCATATAAAAAACAACAAAAGACACAAAACAAGAAAATATGAAGATCAAACAAGAGGACTTATCAAGAACAACTTGAAGATCATGAAGAATGCAATGCATGAAATTTTTGAAAAAATGCACAAATTTTAAAAATATGCAATTGACACCAAACTTAAAAATTGACACTAGACTCAAACAAGAAACACAAAAATATTTTTGATTTTTTTTATTTTATTAATTTTTTTGGATTTTTCGAAATTTTTTTTTGGAAAAACGAAAACAAATAAAAAATTTTTGAAATACTTTTGAAAACTTTTTGAAAAGAAAATAAGAAGAAAATTACCTAATCTGAGCAACAAGATGAACCGTCAGTTGTCCAAACTCGAACAATCCCCGGTAACGGCGCCAAAAACTTGGTGCACGAAATTGTGATCATCAACAATGGCGCCAAAGACTTGGAGCTCTCAAACGTGAATCACACTTTGTCACAACTTCGCACAACTAACTAGGAAGTGCACTGGGTCGTCCAAGTAATAAACCTTACGTGAGTAAGGATCGATCCCACAGAGATTGTTGGTATGAAGCAAGCTATGGTCATCTTGTAAATCTCAGTTAGGCGGATTCAAATGGTTATAATGGTTTTCGAATATAAAGATAAATAAAGCATAAAATAGAGATAGAGATACTTATGTAAATCATTGGTGAGAATTTCAGATAAGTGTATGGAGATGCTTTGTCCTTTCTGAATCTCTGCTTTCCTACTGCCTTCCTCCAATCCTTCATACTCCTTTCTGTGGCAAGCTGTATGTTCAGGTTTCACTGGCGTCAATGGCTACCTCCCATCCTCTCAGTGAAAATGGTCCAAATGCTCTGTCACAGCATGGCTAATCATCCGTCGGTTCTCGATCATGTCGAAATAGGATCCATTGATCCTTTTGCGTCTGTCACTACGCCCAACACTCGCGAGTTTGAAGCTCGTCACAGTCATCCCATCTCAGATCCTACTCGGAATACCACAGACAAGGTTTAGACTTTCTAGATCTTAGGAATGGCCGCAAATAATTCTAGCTTATAGCACGATGACTCTGATCTCACGGAATGGGAGGCTCAGTTGTCAGGTAAGGCAACCATGCGTCGTAGACCAGGAATTTAAGAGATACACACTCTAGCTCTCGCTTGTAGAACGGAAGTGGTTGTCAGGCACGCGTTTATAAGGACGGATGATGATGAGTGTCACGGATCATCACATCCATCAGGTTGAAGTACGAGTGATATCTTAAAATAAGAATAAGCTTGAATTGAATAGAAGAACAATAGTAATTGTATTAATATTCGAGGTACAACAGAGCTCCACACCTTAATCTATGGTGTGTTGAAACTCCACCGTTGAAAATACATAAGTGATGGTCCAGGCATGGCCAAATGGCCAGCCCCCCTGAAGGTCTAAAATCGCATACACTGATTAAAGATCTGGTCAAAGACTTCGAATACAATAGTAAAAAGTTCTATTTATACTAAACTAGTTACAAGGGTTTGCAGAAATAAGTCTAAGTGCAGAAATCTACTTCCGGGGACCACTTTGGTGTGTGCTTGGGCTGAGCTTGAATTTTACACGTGCAGAGGATTCTCTTGGGGTTAAACGCCAAGTTGTAACATGTTTTTGGCGTTTAACTCTGGTTTGTGACGTGTTTTTGGCGTTTTACTCCAGAATGCAGCATGGAACTGGCATTGAACACCGGTTTGCGTCGTCTAAACTCAAATAAAGTATGGACTATTATATATTGCTGGAAAGCCCTGGATGTCTACTTTCAACCCAATTGAGAGCGTGCCATTTGGAGTTCTATAGCTCTAGAAAATCCATTTCGAGTGCAGGGAGGTCAGAATCCAACAACATCAGCAGTCCTTTGTCACCCTCCTATCAGATTTTTGCTCAGGTCCCTCAATTTTAGCCAAAAAATACCTGAAATCATAGAAAAACACACAAACTTATAGTAAAGTCCAGAAATGTGAATTTTGCATAAAAACTAATAAAAACACCCCTAAAAGTAGCTAGACCCTACTAAAAACTACCTAAAAACAATGCCAAAAAGCGTATAAATTATCCGCTCATCATTGACTCTCATTGCCGAGGTTACATCTAGGTTATTCACACAAGAACAATTGGCGCCCACTGTGGGGCCGAAGACATAATTCTTTTCTTTTTCATCGGCCTCTAAATTTGCCCATGGTTGATCTCCCTCCACCTACACTGTTCGAGCTTCTCCGGATGGTATCTGAGTTGCAACAAGCCAACCAGCGCATGGCAGAAGAGAATCAAAGAATAGAAAACCAAATTGCCAAGTTAACTAATACTCGGATAAAAAACAATGATGCTCGTTAAGAACGAACTGAAGAACACCAATCTGGCCCAACACACGTATTCGAAACTGCTCGGAATGAAAGAAGGTCGACCTCAACAAAATGAAAAAGCTCGGCTAGAAAATGAAAATATTGAGCCCGACAATTCTACTGGCCCATTCACGGCCAAGGTGATGAATTTTGAGCTTTCCAAAAAGTTCACCTTACCGACTACATTAATCCCCTACGACTACATTAATCCCCTACGACAGGTTAGGAGATCCGAAGAAATATATCAATAAGTTCAAATCCATAGTGATAGTAAACGGTGCATCAGATAAAGTTTTATGTCGTTGTTTTCCATCTTATCTAGACGGTCGTACACTTGATTGGTTTTGTTCTTTTCCTGTAGATTTTATTTCTCGTTTTCGAGACCTATCAAAGCTGTTCGAGGAGCATTTTGCTGGATTAGCTATCTACCTGCACGACTTCGACTACCTAAACACAATCAAACAAGGTCAGAACAAAAGCCTCAAAGACTACATGAGTCACTTCACAAAGGTGGCTATGAGCATACCTGACCTCCACCCCGAGGAGCATTTACAAGCCATCAAAAGCGGACTCTTACCATGGAAATTTCAGGAGGCTATTGCTGTCGCCAAACCAAAAACTTTGGTCGAGTTTCGTGAAAAGGCAAAAGGTCAGATTGACATTAAAGAACTCTGACAAGCTCGAAAAACAGAAAAACCCTAGTACAAAGAAGAAGATAAACCACAGGATAGTAAGAAAAGTTTTAAACTAATCCCTCATTATGAATCCTATACTCAGTTTAAAACAAAGCGCGACGATATCATCAAGGAGATCTTAAATTCCAAATTGATCAAGCTTCCACGGAAGGCCAGAAACTATCCATATTCAAAGGGTGTAGACAAATTAAAGTATTACACTTTTCACCAGAAGCATGGACATACCATTGATGAGTGTGTCATCGCCAAAGACCTCTTAGAGAGACTAGGTCGGCAAGGCCATCTCGATAAATACATCGGTAGCTATATACAACGGCGTGCCCCTCCCTCTGACGACCATACCTCAGTAGGACATCACAGCCGAGACAAAGAAAGGGTGAGCACAAGTCATCCTGAACAACCAAGAGAAATTATTAGTTATATTTCTGGAGGTTTTGCAGGTGGAGGCGCAACAAGCTCGGCAAGGAAACGTTCTTACTGAGCTATGTAATCGATAGAAGCCAGCCCAAACAATCCTCAAACGCCTTCACACTTTCCTTAGATGATGTTTCAATCCTCCGACTTCGA
The DNA here is from genome assembly GCF_000817695.3 of Arachis duranensis. Taxonomy (NCBI): domain Eukaryota; kingdom Viridiplantae; phylum Streptophyta; class Magnoliopsida; order Fabales; family Fabaceae; genus Arachis; species Arachis duranensis. The sequence continues at coordinate 24,389,891 of NC_029772.3, read as the reverse complement.
TACAACTATAACAAATCTGGGTGACCCTATTGTAATCTCCATCCAGTTAGGAGATCTTTTGGTATAAAAAATACTACTGGATCCAGGGAGTAGTGCTGACGTTCTTTTCTATTCAACATTCCAGAAGATGAAACTAAGTAACAACATACTACAACCTTCCATTGGAGATTTGGTCAGATTTTCAGGTGAATGAGTCCTGGTTTTAGGATTTGTGTGGTTACAAACCACATTGGGTGAGCCTCCTTTATCAAAAACATCAGATGTTCAATATTTAGTTGTAGATTGTTTTAGCCCTTACAATTTGATACTTGGCCGACCTTTCTTGAATAAGTTCGGCGCAATCGTTTCCACAATTCATCTTTGTGTTAAGTTCCCTATGCAGGATGATACTATTGCAACAATTCACAGTAACACCCGTGATGCCAGACAATGTTATAACAGTAGTCTCAAAAGACCCCACCGAAGTATAAATGCACATGTACACAACATTAGTGTCAAGACGACCTCCCAGTTTTGGCCAACCTTGATCCGAGGGCAGACGTTCTCGAACGAACAACCCCAACGAAGGACTTACAAAAAATCTATTTTGCAGATAACTCGAAAAAATTCACTTATGTAAGAACTATACTAAGCTCGAAAGAGAAAGCCTCATTTCAATCATTCCTACAACAAAATGCCAACTTATTTGCATGGACACCTGCAAACATGCCTGGAATTGACCCATCAGTGATCTCTTATAAACTGATGTTGGACCCTTCTATCTGAATTATAGCAGAGAAGAAGTGAAATCTAGGACTCGAAAGAAAGCAAGCCTCGTTACAAGAGACTAAGAAGCTCATCAGTGCAGGCTTCATAAAAGAAATCAGATTCACAACATGGCTGGCAAACGTCATCATGGTAAAGAAACATAATGGTAAATGGCATATGTGTGTTGATTTCACCGATCTCAACAAAGTGTGCCCAAAAGATTCCTATCCCTTACCATATATTGATTGCTTAGTAGACAATGCTTTAGGTTATAAAACACTGAGTTCCATAGATGCATATTCTGGCTATAGCCAGATCCTAATGCATCCATCCGATCAAAGTAAGACTGCATTATTACTGAATATGAAAATTACTGCTATAAAGTTATGCCATTTGGACTTAAGAATGCAGGAGCAACATACCAATGCCTTATGGACAAGGTATCTGCAGCATAGATCAGAAGAATCCTCAAAGTTTATGTTGATGACATGGTAGCCAAAACAAAGCTTGGCAACAATCATCTTGACGACCTTATAGAAATATTCAACCAAATCCAAAAATATAATATGCGGCTTAATTCTGAGAAATGTGCCTTTGGTGTACAACGAGGCAAATTCCTCGATTTCATGCTCACCAACCGCGGAATAAAAGCCAATCCAGAAAAATGCCGAGCTGTCTTGGACACGGCGAGCCCGCAAACAATCAAGGAAGTCCAACAGTTAACAGGGAGACTTGCTACACTCTCTAGATTCCTACCTTGTCTAGCTTCTAAATCTTTCTGTTTTTCTCAAACATTAAAATAGAAAAAAGCTTTTCATTGGATTGATGAATGTGAAACTGTTTTCACAACTATAAAAAACACTCTTTGAAAACCACCTATTTCGCAAACCCCCTTTCAAGGAGAACCACTTTACTTATATTTATCTGTCACTGATTGGGCCAAAAGCTCTGTTTTTATTGCAGAGAGACAGAAACAGCAATAGCCGATCTATTTTATTAGCAAGACTTTACAACACGCCGAACTTCGCTATCCTAAGATCGAGAAGCTAGCTTTAGCTTTGGTGTTCTCAACCCAGCGACTTCGGCCATATTTCTAAAGCCATGTCATCTATGTTCGCACAGATCAACCTTTACGACAAGTTCTTCAGAAACCAGAATTAGCTGGCCGACTAGTTAAATGGTCGGTTGAGCTCTCCGAATTTGACATCAGATACCAGGGGCGAGGTCCCATAAAGTCACAATATTTGGCATATTTTATCGCCAAATTCACAGTCCCAATTGCCATTGATGATTCAAAGCGAGTAATGGTGTGGTGCTGGGGTTTTACTTGAAGATGGTAATGGTTATGTTATAGAGCAGTCTTTATACCTTTCTTTCAAAGCGAGTAACAATGAAATTGAATACGAAGCTCTAATTGCCTGTCTCAAACTCGCTATCGATCTAAATATTACCGAACTCAAGGTATAATGTGATTCCTTGCTCGTCGTACAGCAGGTGAATAACTTGTACCAGGTAAAAGATCCTTTATTATCCAAATACCTTGCTATTATTCAAAGCTTATTTTCAAAGTTTTCCAAAATTAAAATTCAACATATACCTCGTGATTATAATAGCCAAGCTGATATTCTATCCAAGCTCGCCAGTTAACAAACAACTTCTTCTTCCCTTCACCGATTCACACTACTTAAACCAAGTATAGATCTAACCAAAATTCTAAGTGTCATGCAGGAAGAAGATTAGAGAGCACCCTATATAAACTATCTCAGGACTGGAATATTATCAGACAACATTGAAAATACTCGGCAATTTTGCTGACAAGCTTCATTTTTTATAATATAAAATAACTGCCTATATAGACAAGGATTCTATCGTCCTCTACTTAAATGTCTTTCCAGGTCGGAGGCCGAGCTTGCGCTTGCCGAGGCACACGAAGGAATATGTAGCACACAACTCAGAGCCCGCAGCTTATCCTCCAAGATACTCCGAGCTGGTTTCTTTTGGTCGACATTGTAATAAGACTGTAAAACAAAAGTAAAAAGCTGTGACAATTACCAGAAACACAGTCCAATTACACACCTACCAGCCGAAATCCTCCACAATACCAAGGTAAGTTGGCCCTTCAATCAGTGGGGGCTTGACATCCTCGGCCCTTTCCCTTTGACGGCAGGGCAAGTAAAATTTTTAATAGTAGCAATTGATTACTTTTCCAAATGGATAGAGGCACAGCCTCTAGCAAATATCACATCACAACAAATGGTTTCCTTTGTATGGAGGAATATTATCTGGCATACCTCGGTACATTATCACTGATAATGGTCGTCAATTTGCCGATTATAAATTCACCTCCTTTTTGTAGGAATTAAAGATCAGATAACATTTCTCATCGATAGAACACCCGCAGACAAATGGCTTAGCCGAGGCCACAAACAAAGTTATTTTACATGCCTGGAGAAAAAAGCTTGACAATGCCAAGGGTTTCTAGGCCGAATTAGTACCAGAGGTCATATGGGGGTACAACACCACCATCCACTCAACAACAAAGGAAACGCCTTTCCTACTGGTATATGTGTCAGACGCAATGGTACCTGTCGAGATCTCCCAAGCATCACTCCGAACTCAATTGGATGACCATAGTACAACAGATATAGCTCGTTAATATGACTTGGACATGTTAAAGAAATTCGATCTTCAGCAGCAATCACACACCGAGCTATGCAACAGCATATAGCTCGGTGATACAACCAGAAACTCCATCCAAGATCCTTCCAGGAAAATGACTTGGTGCTCAAAAGAACCGAACAGGCTAGAAGACCCCCAAACCATGGCAAAACTAGCAGCTAACTAGGAGGGCCCTTTTTGAGTTATTGAAGTACTCGGCAACGGAGCCTACTGATTACAGTCTGTATAGGGTAATACTTTGCCTAATACTTGGAATGTATCATCTCTTAAGTTATATTACAGTTAAAAGTCAAGGCCAGGCGAGTACTCTTTTTTCTATTACTAAGATTTTTCCCAAAAAAGGGTTTTGCTTAGAAAGGTTTTAATGAGACTTGCCTACCTGCACCTTTGTAACCAAAGGTCCATCAATACATATATAGGATCTTATATTTTTTACTCTATCTTGCTTTAAGCATTTTTTATTTCTTTTCGACTTAAAGCTGTTATCCTGCAGACTTATATTCAGCATCATAATATTCGGATTTCGCCGATTAAAAAACAAAATACCGATCTTTATTAAACAACCTAACTTTTCAATTATATCTTTATCAGATATAACCAATCTCAACATTCACGTCAAATATTTTGATTTGACCTATACAAATCCTATCCTCTCAATTATCATTTTAGGGATATAACAATCAAACAACTATATACTAAGGTCAAGCAAACACAAGCACAATCAAACGTGCTACCATCAGCAAAATTATACAAACGCCTTTATCAAACAAACATCAATAAAAGGTAAATCCACATAAACACATCTAATCATTCATATTGTGTTTAGACATCAAAATAATATAAAATCCAAACTAGCTCTATTAAGAGCAAACCAAATTCAAAATAAATAAACATAGTTTAGTGAAAGCAAATACATAAATCCAATCAAACACCAACGCTATTCAACATTCTCATCTTCTTCTTCAGCAGCACCATCATCCTCCACCATAGCTCTGATACGAAAATATTAATTCTCCGTAATAACTACCGGCAAGTGCATCAGGTCGTATCAAGTAATAAAACTCACAAGAGTGAGGTCGATCCCACGAGGATTAAAGGATTAATCAAGCAATAGTTGATTAATTATTCTAGTTAGATGATTCATAATTGTGATTATGAGCAACAAGAAAATGTAAATGACATGAAAGTAAAGGAAAGCAGTAAAGTGCAAGAAAAGTAAATGACAAGAAATTAAAGTGCTAAAAATTAAAGTACAATAATGTAAATTGCAAGGAATGGAAAGTACAAGAAAGTAAAGTACAAGAAACTAAATGACTAGAAAGTAAGTGAAGCATTTCTACAAACACTTGGAAGGCACAAATGTGCAAAAGTAAATAAAGCCATAAATGTGCATAAGTAAATGATGACCGGAATTTACTACCCACATATAGTGAATCCGTTCTTTGGCAAGCGTACCAAATTATCGTCAAGTAATAACCCATAATGGAGTGGGATCGTATCCACAGAGATTAATTGGATTAAGCAAGCAATAGTTGATTAATTAGCCTAGTTAGACAAGCATAATTGGATGATAAGCAACAAAAAATATGAAAGTAAAGGAAAGCAATAAAGTGCAAGAAAGTAAATGGCAAGGAAAGTAAAGTATAAGAAAGTAAAGTGCTGGAAATGTAAAGTGCAGAAAAGTAAATGACTATAAAGTAAATAAAAGAAAGAAAGATAAAATAAGCATTGGGATCAAGAGATATTGCATTCTTAGGATCAATTGTTTTCATCTCCTCTTCAATCATGCAATCATTGACCTCTTGGAAATCATGAGTGATTGAATCCCAATCCCTTGGTAATTCAATCTCTCTAACCTTGAACAATTGCCAATTCTTTGATCTAATTGCTCATGAGAAGAGATGAAGAATGGTCCCTGATTGTACCACACATCATCATAGGTCCAAATAGTGGGTGAATTATATGTCACCATATCCAATCCCAAAACCTAGATTCTACTCAAGTGTGAGAAGGAATTTCAAGCATGGTTTTATGATTCCTTTTTCAAGGTTCCGATGAAACCCATTTTGCATTCAACCTCTTTCCCAACATGATTAAACACTAGCATGAAGAACGAAATTCCTTCTAGTAAATCAAAGAGAAATGAAGAGAAGAAGAAGAATAAAAATAATCTAATCCATTGAAAAACAATAGAGCTCTCTTTCCCAATGGAAAGAGTTAGTGATTCATAACTAAAATATTTACAAGTAAGAAAATGGAAGAGAAAAGAAGTGTGGGTGAGAAGAGGGAGTCCGAAGATCCCTCTCTAGTAGAATTCAGCCAAGAGTCCCCGTATTTTCTCTATTCTTTAAAACTAAGGCCTTTATATAGGCTCTTCCTAAATTACAAACTTAAATGAAGTTAAAAGCAAATTACAATAAAATAAAAATAAACTATTCTAGATGCTTCTTGTGGCCTTGATTGGTTGATAATTATGGCTTGAATGAGAGTTGGAGTGGGCTTGATTGAAGGTTGGGAGTTGCAGGAAGAAGTTGGCGTGTGGTTCCAAGTGCCACTCCCACTCGATTTTGCTCTTTGGATTGTAACCCATTTGACACGATGAAATTATGGAGTTCTTTGGGTCTCAAATTGAATGTCCACTATGAAGTATTATATGTTGCTGGAAATCCCTGAATGTTATCTTTCTAACACCTTTAAAATCAACTTATTTGAACCTCTGTAGCTCAAGGTATACTTAGTTGAAGGTGAAGAGGTCAGTCTGTCAAGTACCCCAGCGTGCCACGCCCACTCCTTGGCGTGCCACGCCCATATGTTATGAAACTGGCGTGCCACGCCCACTCGTTGGCATGCCACGCCTTCAATGATGCACAAAATCTTCCTCTCTGGCCATTAGAACTGGTGTGCTATGCCCAGAACCTGGCGTGCCACTCCCATTATGAAAATAGAGCTGGCGTGCCACGCCTTCGATATCAAGTGGCACGCCCAGGTTTTGCAATGCTGAAATCATGGCCTTTTTCTCCTTCAGTTTTAGTGTTCACCCTAGAGTGTTATATATTGTTGGAAAGCTCTTGATGTCAGCTTTCCAACAGCACCAAAATCGGATCATTCATACCTCTAGAATGCAAGTTATGTTCCTTTGAAAATGAAGAGGTCAGGCTGGTAACTCTGCAGTGACGTGTTTTTCTTCTTGTATTTTCGGGGTCAATATCTTCCTCAATTCCAGTGTCCATTATAAAGTGTTATATATGGTTGGAAAGCCCTAGATGTCTACTTTCTAATGGCACTAAAATAATTCCATTTGGAGTTGTGTAAATCAAGATATATTCATTTGAATAAGAGAAGGCCAGGCTAGCATATGCCCCGGCGTGCCACGCCTAATGCTTGGCGTGCCACGCCGATAGTGGGGCTCAAAATTACTCCTCTGTAAGTTAAGCCTGGCATGCCACACCCATAGCACCAAGTGGCACACCCTCTTTGAGACTTGGCTTCACAAACTTGGTGTGCCACGCCCAGAGCTCCAAGTGGCACGCCCATTGTTGAGAGTTGGTTCAAAAGCTTGGCGTGCCACGCCTAGAGCTTCAGGTGGCACGCCCAGCTTTATTTGTTATTTCTTTCCCCTTTTGTTGCTCTTTTCACTTAAAATTCAGCACAAACCCATTTCAAAGCAATGTACCATAATATATATCATTTGATTCATGAAATTGCATTGATTCAATGAGATTATGCTCTTTTTATGGTCCTTTTAGATAAGAAAAAGGGGTAAATGATGCAATTCATCACAACACCAAACTTAAACTTTGCTTGTCCTAAGCAAACAAAGAATCATGCAATAGATTTTGGCAAAACAAGGTGAGAAGAATAGCAATATTTATGTTCATGGTTGGCTAGTTTCTTATGCATGCTACAATCACAAAAGAAATTCAAATGATTGATGCTTCTATCTAGCTCATTTTATGAAATTTTTTTCTTTACGTTCTTTCCTTGAAACAAACTTTTCATTCTTTTCTTAGCTTAGCTTCTTGGGTGCTTTGCACCATGTGTTGAAAGCTACGACTTTAAATACTTTGTTTTCAAGTATTACCACTTGATACATAAGCACCACAAGCATTTAATTAGAGGGCTCTTTAAGCTCATTTATTTCTTTTATTTACTCTCTAATCATTGATGCTCAGAACCTTGAGCTTTGAAGGAGTGCTTTGCACTTGAGCCTAGCCTTGACTCTAAATTTTTTGTTTTCAAACTTTTTGCTTGATATATAAACATCATAAGTACTTAACAAATGAATTGTCATTAGTACTCAGAGCCTTCAGCTTTCTCATTCTTTCCCTTTTCTTTTTCTTGCCTCATTTGTATTTTGCATCTTCAAGGTTTTCATGATTTCAAAAATTTCATAAACTGTCCTAGATGAAAACTTCAATTAAACAAATTCAAATGTAATTGTGCAACAATAGTCGTGCTAGCTTCTCAATACTTATAAGCTCATGCTAACTTCTTCTTTAATTACCTTGTTTGTTTATGATCATGATTCTTAATTACTTTGAACTCACAAAATTTAAGATGGTAGTCATAATGTCATAGCACATGTTATAATTCAGCAATCAAGCTATGCTTATTCACAACACACATGTATACAAGGAAATAGAAGACAATCATGTAATTTAAAATACTGGAAATAAGTAAGAGGAAAAAGGAACTTTACCACCTTGTAGTTCATCTTCATTGTTGTTGTCCTTTTTCTCCTATTCTTCCCTTTCACACACCGAGTCTCAAAGAGGGCGTGCCACGCCCAGAGCTTCAAGTGGCACGCCCAGCTTCACACGCCCAACTTTATTTGTTATTTTCTTCCCCTTTTGTTGCTCTTTTCACCTAAAATTCAGTACAAACCCATTTCAAAGCAATGTACCATAATATATATCTTTTGGTTCATGAAATTGCATTGATTCAATGAGATTATGCTCTTTTTATGGTTTTTTTAGATAAGAAAAAGAGGTAAATAATGCAAGTCATCAGTAAATGACAAGAATTAAAGACAAAAAGTAAATAACAAGAATTAAGAATGAAATTAACATTGGGATCAAGAGATATTACATTCTTAAGTTCAATAGTTTTCATCTCCTCTTCAATCATGCAACTCATTGACCTCTTGGCAATCATGATTGATTGAATCCCAATTCCTTGGTAATTCAATCTCTCAAATCTTGATCAATAGCCAATTTCTTGGTCTAATTGCTCATGAGAAGAGATGAAGAATGGTCCCTAATTATATCACACACTTTTCTAGACCCAAATAATGGATAGATTAAATGTCACAATATCACATCCATACCCAAATCTACTCAAGTGTGAGAAGGATTTTCAAGCATAGTTTTATGTTTCCTCTTCCAAGGTTCCTATGAAACCCAATTGCATTCAATCTCTTTTCCAAGATAATTGAATACTAAGCATGAAGAACGAAAATCCTTCAAGTAAATCAAAGAGAGATGAAGAGAAGAAGAAGAATAAAAACAAATTAATTCATCAAATAGCAATAGAGCTCTCTTTCCCAATGTTGGAAATTAGAAACTCATAACTAAATATTTACAAAAGTGTATATGAAAGAAATGGAAGAAGAGAAGAGAATGAGAGTGAGAGGGGAGTGGAGTCACCTCCATCCCTCCATGGTGTGTCTAAAATGATGAAGCTAAGGTCCTATTTATAAGCTACCTAAATTACAAATTCAAATGAAATTAGAATCAAATGCAAATTTCCTAATTACTTCTAGATGATTCTTGTGGCCTTGATTGATTGTTAATTGTGGCTTGACTTGGGCTTGTGAACTTTTAATTCCCTTTATAGAAGCTTGAAACTTTGAAGAATAAATGAAGGGATTGGAGTATTTGGAAGTGGCCCAATGTGGAGTGTCATTAAAGTGGCATTTTGGGCTTGTGAAGGTTTGGGAAACCTTGCACGTTGAAATATTGGTCTGCTGTATCCTCAAGATGAATGCCCACTATAAACTATTAAATATCATTAGAAAGCCCTAGATCTTAGCTTTCTAACGCTGCTGAAAGCATGTCATTTGGACTTTTCGTCCCCAAGTTATGATCATTTGAAGGTGAAGAGGTCAGTCTGGTGAAGTGCAGGGATTTGTTTTACGCTGAAATTGTGAAGCTAAACGAATAGAAATTTGTACCCTCAAATCCAATGTACACTATAGAGTGTTATATATGGTTGGAAAGCTCTAGAAGTCTGCTTTTCAATGGCACTGAGATCACCTCATTTGGAGCTTTATAGCTTGAGTTATTTTTATTTGAGTATGAAGAGGTCAGGGTTGCAAATTCTCTTTGCTTCTCCTTGAGTTTGTTTCCAACTATTTTGCCACCTTGGGAGTGTGCTTCCTCTATTAGTACTTTTATTGCTTCTTTTTCCACCATTTTCTATAAAATTCATTAACTCAAGTAATCAAAGCAATATTCAACTTAAGCACAATAAATACTCAATAATTGGGCATTATAAACTAATTTTTTATATGAAAAACCATAGAAAAACATAACATGATGCGCAGTCATCAAGCTCCATCTTGGATGATCTTCCCTGGATCTATCTGAGAAAAACCAACCTCTGGAGCAAGAAACTTGGCCTGTTGAGACACTCGCTCAAACCCTTCCACAAACGAATCAAGGATTTCTGCTTCCTTCTGTTTCTCCATCTCTTTCAACTTCGTTGTCACCTCAATTACCTGAGCACTCATGGTAGAAAGGTCGGCTTCCTTTTTCTTCAAATCCTCCACTTCTTTTGAATAATTTTCCTTCATCAGCTTCAACTCCTTCTCAGTTTTTGATAACGTACTCTCCAATTTGGCTACTTTCCTATTTTTTAAAGCCAATTCTTCTTTCAAAATCGGGTCTTGCTTTTGCTCGGAAAATTTTTTATATTTCCTTTCTTGGCTACGCCCTTAGCTCGCTAGTCGAAGACCAATCACCTTAACAGACCAAATAGATACCAAAAAGGACTATTTATACATATATTGGTATGCAAATCACAATCAACAATAACATACATTACCTGCATATACTGATTAATGGCGACGTCCCTAATCTTGTCTGCCAGAGTCACATCTGCCGACGTCTGGCAAACCTCGTCGGCAATGACCATATAAGGAAAATCCTTCCCCCACAGTTACGAGCCATCACTTTGATTGGCAACGTTATGCAACTTCTTTTGGTTCTCATAAAAACTTTGTATTTCTTCAATCGGGATCTCATCCCTATCTTCCTCAGAACCTTCAGAAAGGTCCACCACATCAGTCTTCCTCTTCTTCAAAATAATTTTCTTCCTCCTCGGCTTAGGCTGGTTAACCTTGCCAGCACCAACAGTTTTTTCGGCTTTCGAGGTCGAACCCTCCTTTTCCAAATTTTGGCTCTTAACCCGAGCGCTTAGGGTAGCAGCAGATACCCCAGAATATTTTTCTCCTAAAAAAAACACAACAGTTAGTAACATATCGTCTCAAAGCATACAGAGTTACATTTTAGAGTCTCACCCAAATATCCACAACAGTTTCTTTATTCTCCTCCCATTGAAGCAAATCAAACACAGAAATCAATTTTTTCCAATCAACAACTTCCACCAAATACTCAATAATACATTCATCTCTTGCACTAATAGTTTGTGGCCCCAGAATATTGTGAGGCTCCGAACACCACCAAAGAGAAAATGTTTCCCCCAAATGTTCATCCATATAGAATGGAAAATCACTTTCATCATTAGAGACCTTCATATATATCTCTTTGAAGTCTTTAAACGACGACTTGTATAACTTAAAGATAAAAAACTTCAGCGAACTATTCAAGTTCACCCAACCCCCTTTTCAAACACCTTTGGCCTGAAATAAGGAGAAGAACAACTCAATAGAGGGAGTCTCTTCTAGAAACTCCATTAGAATCTCAAAACTACACAAAAATGCCCACCCATTAGGGTGGAGTTGGGAAGGCGCACAGTTTAGTTGCCTCAACACTTGACATTGAAACTCTGAGAATGAAAGTTTCACTCTCAGTTCCTCTATGATAAAGTTATACATGAAGAAAAATTCAAAATTCTTTGCTCTATGATACACACGGTCATCGTTGGCACTCAGTAATAGTTTCACATGAATCCATGAACCTAGCTTCACTATCTTCCTCAAATCTATTTCCTTCATAGCCTCTACATCCATGAACAGTGATGTACACATTTTAACATCCTTACTCACCCAATCGTATGACTAGTCCACCGTCTCCCTCTTCTCTTTCTCCCTCTCAAAACCCATACTAAACACACAAAATTCAAAAGCTATAAAAGCATAATACAAAAAAAATAAATACTAGTACGTACCTTGTACCTTGTTTACTCATTTCTTTCTCAGCAACTTGCACAGCAAACTTTTATCCCAAATGAAACAATAATTTGGAAGCATAACTATTTGCATTCCAATGCAGTTACCCAAAGGTTACCACCGCCGGTTAAGTTCCACCTCACCCACTAATCAATCAAATCAATGGTTCAGAAGGCATTGGAAATGACAAACTATTTATTACCATCATTACTTATCTCTCTCTTCATTTAAAATCAATTCTTTTTATAGTAATTATTTCATATTATTTTAATAAAGCATCTTGAATGGGGGCTCCAAGGCTAATCCAAATAGCCGAGTTATGAACTCAATGGCCAACTTATGTTTCATTAAAAGCTCAACCTGCTTCATTAAAACACATTCTCGGGCTAAGCTTGGGGGGAGGCTATGATACGGCCATTACAAATCCGATGTCATAACTCGGCACTTTACGTTATAACTCGGCACTCTGTGTTATACGTTACAGTTAGAATCAACGGATTATATCCTGGAATAAAAACGTCCGACCAGGCATTATCACTTATTAAAACCTAATGAAGCATGGCTAAGTGATCCAACTCACATTGGACCTAGTGCCCAAGTGGCTCTTCAATTCAGATGATCAATAGAAACGTAATTGACCTATTTCACCTCACCTATAAAGGTATGGTATTTTATCCTGAAAGGATATATTGAATTCACGATAGTAACTTAAGCATTGAAGTGCCTTTGCAGGTACACTCCCCCTTTTGTTTGTTCATATTCTCCACAACGTGACATTTTCCTAGACAAAGAGCTCGGATCCTCCTAGCCTACAGCTTGGCACTAAAGGCAATAGTTCGGCGTTGACTCTCATAGCTGAGGTTACATCAAGGTTATTCACACAAGAACACATAGCCTTATGGTTTTCTATGGTGTACCATGATATGATAAAGACACAAACTATATTCAATGAATCCACACAAACGTAAAATGTTACATGATCATAATGAATACTTGAATGATGAAAACTAAATTTTATATATACTTATTACTATTATTTGTGTTTCATTTTATTCATTCCTTTTTTTTCTATATGTTCTTAAGATAAGGTATTTTTAAAAGTTAAAAAAAAGAGAAGGTATCTTTGGTACAATTTGTATAAAATAAGCAAAAGAATGATAGTGACAAAATAAAATGGATTATAGGAATATCTTTCATGTTATAGAATTATTGAATAGGATTATAGAAATATCTTTTAATGAATATTTATTGTTTAATCAAATTTTCAATTAAGTCTCCATACTTTTTTTTATTTTCAATTGGATCCCTAAGGGTATACAAGTAATTTTACAATTTAGAGTAATTAAACCTTTAATAAAAATTCATTTGATTTAAATAAATAATTTAAAATTTTAATTTATCCTTTATTTATATATAAAACAAGGTGATTGTTATGGTGTCTAAAAAATATTATCTAATTGTTAAAATAGATTAAATAATTAATTATAAATTTAAAAGTATAAAAATTAAAAAATATTAAATATTTTAAAATTATTATAAAAAATAATTCAAACAAAAATTAAATACCAACAAAAGATACCATAAAATTAGCTATAAAACAATCCATTAATTAAAACGAAAAGTTGTCAGATTGACCACTGTTACCACTAGCTGCTGCGCGCTATCTCTTTCTCTTTTGTACTAATATATCAATGGCAAAAATTGATTTTTTCTATTTTTTAGTTTATCAAATACTTTCAGTTCCAATCAAATTTTCTTGAAAATAAGAGGATTTGATGTTAAATATGAAAAAATCTTCTGTAAATTCCAAACACATCCTAACACACATCTATAACTCAGCTTAAGGTGATTGTGCCAAAACCCAAGCTTTACCCCATGTATGATCAGCCTTATAAACTTTTATGTATCACAAATTGAATATATAGAAATCATCACTATACCAATGTGAGATGTAAGGATTCTTTACATCAATTACAATATTACGTTGACTTGAAATTCTATTTTGATTTATGAGAATTTTAATGGAATGCTGAGTCATAACTTCATAATTGTGAAGTTGAAACTGTAAATGATGGCTAAATTATAGAAACTACTGTTCATGCTTAGCTTGTTAACACTACTTGACACCAACCAATTATTACCACATGTATCACGCCATATACATGATATAAGTTAACCCATGTTCTGCCTTTGTTGTCCTTAGACAAATTAGCATGCACAAGTTACGTTGTAAGACTTTGTCATTGATGATGTGCTTAATGTTAAAATTCAAATTAAATGGACTAACGCGTAACATGGTGGTCTCTGAGCTGGTTGATTCCTTAATAAACAAACCATTTAATTGTACTATATATATTAGTTTATGTTTAATTTCATGTAACACCATCTCGCCTAGGTTATCTAAGTGTGGTAGAAGATGTCAAAGATTAGCAGGAAGACCGGAAAAGGCATTCTTAGTAGTTATATTCCTATTTTAGAAAGAATACCGTAACACCCACTACTATATACTTGATTTTTATTGATGTTTAAAAAATATTACTAAATTATATTAAAATATTATCTATATATATTAGTAATATTTTTATTAAATATTAAATATACTTTATATTATTAAAGAGTTTTACTAACATTTTTCTAAAGATTTAATAACATTTAGTAAAAAATATTACAAAAGATATTTTATAATAATACTATAAGAAATATTATAATAGATCATTCATGATAACACTTAAAAAAATGTTACAATTGATATTTTTTGTAACACTTCAAAAAATATTATCATAGATAATTTTGTAACACTTAAAAAATATTACCATAAATATTTTTTGTAACACTTAGAAAAATATTATCATGGATATTTTTGTAATACTTCAAAAATATTACCATAGATATTTTTGTAACATTTAGAAAAATGTTACCATAGATCTTTTTTGTAACACTTAAAAAATATTACCATAAATATTTTTTTAACACTTAGAAAATATTACAATAGATCTTTAGTAATACTTTCTTTATTATATTATACTATTTTTATTTTATATTATACACAATATAAATATACTAAAATTAATTACTACGTTACAATATGAAATATTTCATTAAATTCCCAAATTCACAAAATAAAATTTTTATAGCATCTTTCATTAATCAATAATCATTGTACAAGTTTGCTTCTTTCATTAAATTCAAAAATTCACAAATTTATCTCAATATTACAAGCACACCACTTTCTTCTTTTTTGATCTTTTCTTATGTTGGTCATGCATCATTCTCTCTATTTTCAAGTCAAGAACTTCTTGAGTAAGAATTACACTACAAAAAAAATTACTTTTAGCGGCCATTTATTTTATTTTTAGTGGCAATAAAAATAGCCGCTAATACATTTACCGGCAATTAGACATTAGCCGTATTATGTTTTGTCGCTAAAAGGTTTTAGCGGCAATTATAACATTTGCCGGTAAAGACCTTTTTAATGGCCGCAAAAAGTAGGTAACTTTTAGTGGCCATTTTCTTGGCAATTTATATAGCCACCGAATGTAATTCTAAAATTGCAATGTTATTAACTTTTAGCGGCCATTACTATTGCCGCAAAAATCTATTTTACTGGCAATTTATATGACCACTAAAAATAATTCTAAAATTGTAATATTATTTACTTTTAGTTGCCATTACTATTACCGCTAAAATCTTAAAGACTTTTTTTAGTTATATTATACTTATTTTCTTAGAAGTAATAAACTACCCCTTTTTTTTTCTAAAATCTCAATTATTTGTGCCAACAATTATTATTATTATTATTATTATTTATTAAACTCAAAATATTGATACACAAGTTTCTCTTGAAAAGTAATAACTCATGTTACAAATCTAAAAAATAAAAAATGCTACAAGCTTATAACTATGTTACAACAAATTAGGCTATAAACCAATCCTAGTGACAGATCCTAAGACACATTGCCATGACATGAAAGGTTGTTGCAAGCATTCCCAACCTGTAGTATCATTAATACAGAAAATTAAGAATACAACATTATCATCTACAATTTAATCAGATTTTGTATCACAGAACAAAGATATTAAAATTGACGATGCATACCAATACCATGTCTTTACTTCTAAATTACGTATCCGAAGTTTCTCAATTTTCATTCATTATTTCAGACTGGTCTGAATCTTCTTACTACCAACACGAGCAGCGATCAATTCGTTGTTGACAACAACATCTCACCAAATTCACACGAAAAAAGACCCATCCATGATCAGACAGTTGTATTCTGGTAGAGTTGGAGCGAATGAAGGTGGAGAATCAATGGAGAGAGAGGCTAGATTGTGTAACCGCGGAATACAAGGCCCTGCAGATGCAAGGTGGTGGCTTTGATGCAACAACACAAGCCAGAGGAGGAGGAGGAGGAGAAGAAGCAAGACGCAGTGCCAAGACAGTTCATGGATCTTCGATTGGCCACAAACGGTGCTGAGATCGGAGAGGAGGCTTCGCTTTCTTTGTCAGAGAAGTCCGAGTCTCCAGAGAAGAAGAATGGAAACAGTTATGATCAAGAAAAGAATAGTAGAGAGAATAGTCCCTCGGCTCCAAGAAATGTTGATCAAGCTGAAGCCACTATGAGAAAAGCCATAGTCTCTGTTAGAGCTAGATCAGAGGCTCCAATGGTATGTCAAATTAGTTATGTTATTGCAAGAGAGGGTCGTGTGTTAAAAACATAATGAAACATGTAAATATTGAAAGTGACCAAGTGCAATGATTATATAAACAGAAGAGATAGAACATTACCTTCCAAAATCCTCCCCACCAAAACCTGTAAAGCGCAAGAACTGAAGCACAAAATATATGCATGCATAAAAACAAATGAGATACATGAATAAAAATAAATAAAGTCAGGGGAAAAAATAAGTAAAGAACATTCAGTTATATATTGTACAATAAGTGGTTTCATCATCACAAACTAATTTTACTACACAAAAGAAGATAGAGGAGTCTAAGTTAGTCGTCCATTATTGATGGTCTCAACTCTCAACTTATGCAAGTGATCTAAAGTAATACCAGAAAGCATTGTCTATCTTCTACACTCTATCATGTTCAATACAAATTGGTCATAAGATGTTATTGAAAATCAATCTACTTTCCCTATTTTGCAGGAAGTGAGAAAATAACCACGAAGGGAATAAACAACATCTAGATATGAAAATTCTTATTGAATGGCATGTATAATACAGAAAATTCTCACTCTCAAGAAGATGATTGCTATAAAATTTCTCTTTGTCGGATTGGTGTTTGTTAGGACATATAACATTTGCTTTGTATGCCTGAAACAAATGCAAATAATTAAAAGGAAAACAAGTAACATGGAAATGAAAAAAGAAAAAAGAAAAATCAATTTCACTGAATATGTGCATAAGAGCCCACCTGAACCATGAGTAACATTTCACAGAGGGTCCCATTGCCTTTGTGCAAGACTTCATCTGGTGACATGAGTATAATAGTAGCAAGGGAGCAAATAAAGGGATGAACATAAGTTGTATATAAGTAATAAGTTGCCACTGCATCAAAAACAAAATAGGAAGTCATTGTCTGCAGTAACAATTCAAAATAAACAAAATAAATAAATGAATAAAAAGAGAATTCAAGAAGCCATCATTGGCAATGACAATTAAAATTAACAAAAATTAAATCAAGAAAATTATCAATATATTTCAGGACAAGCCGGTAGCATAAATTATCAAACTAAGAACTCCAATCACAAACTATGGCATACCATAAAAAACAGGGACAAAAAAGAATAGTCCCTTCCAACTAGAACTAAGACTGCACAATTGCTTTGAACATGGAAAAAAAATGGCACGGCACTTAAGAAACTTCCCCATCCATCTTTTCTTGATAATGTTCATTGATACATTGCTCCAGTATGGTTTTCAGAAATAGTGCTCGTTATAAAAAAACACCACGTAGGATGTATCTAAATGAAGTGAACAAAAAACAAAATGCAACTTTTGATGCCTATCCAAGTTTTATTAGGGCATTATTTTTGCACATAGCAGTTTAGTGCACTAATAATTTGCTATCTTCGAAGCATTTGTCATTTCCAAAATTAAAGTTTTGTTTTAGATCATAGCACATAAACTCAATTGTGAATTTGTGATGTCTTGTCCTAACAATATAGCATAAAGCTAACTACTTCATGATCAAGATTCTCCACTAGTTTAGCATGTTACTTAACTAACTAAATAAAATTCTCACTTTCTTTCACTTTTATCCCACTCATTACTAAAAGTTTTGCTTTAATCTTTTTTAATCTTTGCCGGTGACATATATACTTTCTAGCACTATGTATGAAGGTCCACTACCATGTCATTCCATTAAATTACAATTGCAAATACGGATAAAGTTATTTTAAGTAAAAAGTTTATAAAATAAGAAAGTAAAAATTTAATAATTTTTTAATCGAAGTATTGAGATTTACAAATGAAAGCAATTATAAATCAATAGCAACATTTCACAGCAACTAACCAGGAGTTATAGTAGCACATTTCACAGCAACATTATACCTGCAGCACACAAAATCTTTAATAAATCAAAAGGGTGCCTAAACATTATACAAAAAAAGGTTATTAGAAATAAGAGAGGGAGTGACGACTAAAAGTAGGATAAGAAATCTTCCAAAGCAGAGAGATACAAACAAATCAGGCAAGAAAGATAGTAAAGAAAAGCAGAAACATTAAAACAAAAAAGCATGCAACAAAGCAGTCCGATCTCTATACAAGCTACTCCAATTTTTATAGAACTTCTATGGAAGACTGACTAATGCAAAGCACAAGGAGATTCCTAAAATATAAATCCATGTAGAGAGCAGAGACAAATACCTACATATCTCTTGCCCAAAAATAGGCTCTCCACAAGTTTTGCCATTTTAAAACTTAAAAATCCAAAATGAATATACAACAGAAGCAGTCTCAATGGAAATATTTAATCTGGTAGCCCATGGTAGTTTGTTTCCAGAATTTCAATGGAGATAGGTTGATAGAGAACCGTTGGAGACATACTCGTAAACTAACAGGAGTTCATCACTGTCATCAGAACTGCAGCCATACAGCTAGACCAGATTCTGATGGCGCATGAGACTTAGGATCTCAACTTCTCTCATGAATTGCTTTTTTGTCTTCTCCTTCTTTTCATGGAAATGTTTGATTGCTACCTCATATCCTTGTGGGAGCTTTCCTAAACAGAATTGTAATTTTAATTGTAAAAATACACAATATAACTCTAAATAAGTTACACTATAAAGTAATGTCTCTTGAAACTTAAAACTAAACTCAAATTATAAAGTTAAAGAGAAAGTGTTATTGCAACCATTCAACACCTACCAAACAAAATTAAGCCACACACTTAAAACTAAACCACTAATTGAAGTAAAAAGTTGCTTTGAACACAAAAAAAAATTAAAAATTAAATATCCAACATCTCTTACCATAGTAAACACTCCCAAAGCCTCCTTTCCCAACATAATTCTCGAAATGGTTAGTTGCTTTTGCAAGGACATCATAAGAAAATATTTGGAATGGTGACTTCATTGAATCCCAGAAAAATGCCAATGTCAGAGTTTTCGGACTTGTAATCTAATTATCACAAAATAAATAAATAAATAAATAAAGAGAATGCAAACACTTGAACACCAAAATTAGAAGCATGAAGAACAGAGCAATATAGGATAAACAAACATTTAAACCAAAATCCAAATATAAACGGAGAAAGCAAGAAAGAACGGCACAAGCAAGCAAGAACGGAGAAGACAGATCAAACAAAAAATTAGGATCTGAAACACTTACACACTTCGATTTCAACTTGATCTGCCAGATTGATTAGGATCAAGCAAGCAAACAGAGCAAAAGTAATAATAGAGAGAGAATCACATGCTTCTTAATTCAAACCAAAATTGAAAAAAATAATCAGAAAATACCTACCACGGGGACGATCTTGTGCGTCTATGCGCAAGAACGGAGGCGGTGCAAGTGGCGGAGGTGTGGTGTTGCAACAAGAGCAGCACAGTGGCTGGAAGACCTTGGCGACGTAGATTTGAGACGAACAAACGATGAGAGCAATGCGGATCTGAGGCAGATCGGATGGAAATGAAGTCCAAGGACTCGTTCGCGGAGGAGATGTGTTGACGAAAAAGGCGCTTTCTCTCGAACTCATAGGCGGAAGAGGAGCCTTTGCTCGATTCCAGAAACCTTTGGAACTGAAGCGGCGATGCCGACGGCAACGAGTTTAGAGTTTCGGCGGTGGGCTCTCTCTTCTATATCTGTTTCAGGCAATCTCTCCTCCTATTTGTTAATTAGCCCATCTACTTAATATACTAAAATTGGGTTTTCTCCCAATTAATAAAAGTGAGGTGTCACTTTTTGGTAAACCCATTTTCCCTCCAAAATGAATACATTTAATGAATAATGCATGATTATACTAATATAGGAAAATATCTTTATTATAATTATATAAAATCAATATTTAATGCATTATTAAACTATTTATCAATTATTAATCAAAAATATTTTTAATTATTTTAATGAATAATACATAATTATACTAATTTAGGAAAATATCTTTATTATAATTATATAAAATCAATATTTAATACATTATTAAACTAATTATTAATCGAAAATATTTTTAAACATTTTAATTATATTCATTTTAATTATATTTATTCCTAATGTAAAAATATAAAATTTAATTCCTTCTATTTTTATTTTTTCACTATAAAAGACCATGTATGCTAGAAGAAAATATCATTCGTTTACCAATTACTATTTCATTTGATAGCTTTTACAACAATTTTTTTTCTTCCTCTGGGGTGTCGTTACAAGAAGGCAACTATCGTGGACACAAACTACCACACTCTCCAACTTAGGTGCTTATCATTCGGAGCTATATAAGATATGTTATCTATGAAATATTTATAGACCATGGTGTTATCATGTATGCATAAATAAAAAATATTTCGTATTTAAATTTAAGTCATTTACCTGTTTGTGGTATATTGTAGTGTGAAATTACTTTCAATATGTGTTGTGTAATGATATTCTGTTCTAATTTAAGCTTTTACTTTAGAATGATATTGTGTTCTAATTTAAGCTTTTACTTTATAACTGTATTATGATTTTATCTCATTATTTTTTCTTAGATATCAAGTTGACGTATTTTTATTTTTTATTATTACTGAAAAACGGATGTGATATGAAATGTACCAAAAAAAACTCTCACATTCAATTTATTTTATTGTAGTTTTCTATCTATTTTATTTATTTTTATTTTATTCTTATTCATTTTATTTTCTTTTTAAATGTTGTGTAATTTATTATAATTTATACAAATCTACTTAATTTAACTATTTTAATTATATTAATTTTAATTATATTGATATAATTATATTTTTTATTCATTATCCTAAAATTTTATTAGTGACAAGTTATTATACCTATATAATAATAATAATAAGATAGAAAATTATATTTTAGAGAAATATAAATTAATTATTAATAATAGGTTATTAATAATGATAATTATATGATTAATTTTTAATAATCATTAAATATATTTAATATAAATAATCAAGTTTAAATATATATATAAATAACTAATTTAATATTAATGATAATTCAATATATATATTAATAATCAATTTAATATTAATAACGATAGTTGTCGTTATTCTTCAATAATAATAATAATAATCTTTTCTTTTATTAAAACACTTATTTAATTGAATTAATATAAATATTTAATGAAAATAAAGGATGAATTTTTTGACTTGAAGGATAATACAATCAAATATTCTTGAAGATTTTAAAACTGTGAGTATATATTCTTCCTATATTAATATACGCATGCATGTTACCTCATTTTTTCATAAATAGAAAATAACATTTACCCATTAAATTTGTTAGTTACTCAATCGATCATTGATGAGAAGGGGCTGGGGAAAGCTTGAACCCAATTCCTACAGTGATGAATATAAGCGCAATTGAGATTCTTGGGGAGTTATACATTTGTGTATTGATAAGACCATTCACTATTTCTTGAAGCTCGATCTCTCTCCCAGATGAACCATAGAGTCAAGAGAAACCATGAACCAGAATAGAAGAGCTTGCCCCATTAAAACACTTATTTAATTGAATTAATATAAATATTTAATGAAAATAAAGGATGAATTTTTTGACTTGAAGGATAATACAATCAAATATTCTTGAAGATTTTAAAACTGTGAGTATATATTCTTCCTATATTAATATACGCATGCATGTTACCTCATTTTTTCCATAAATGAAAAATAACATTTATCCGTTAAATTTATTAGTTGATCAATCGATTCATCTTATTTATTGTGATTGAGATTGATATATAATCATAAAGATTTTTTTCCTCCATTAATTTTAGTAAAAAATTTCATGACGTAAAATAAAATAAAATAAAGTCAGTACCTACTTTTTTTCTCATATTTTTTATATTTACGATAAATATTAAATGTAAAAAAAATAATATTAATTATTATCACTTTTATTTATTTACATTCATAATTAAATTTAATATAATTATAGTAAGTCTCTATAATTATAACAATTTATATCTGTTACATATATAGCAATTATATTATATATAATTATATATCTCCTCTTTTATATATATACTTAGCAAGTATTTCTATTTATATAATCTACTTAATATATTAAAATTGGTTTTTTT
>NC_029772.3:24330197-24366972 GCF_000817695.3 Arachis duranensis | reverse complement strand
GTACTATTCTCTCTTCTAAATTTATTTTAGAAATTAAAATTCCATGCTGAATATAGGTGGCAAGTTAAAAAAAAATAAGCAAGTTAATGGAATCAAATCATATTTCTATAATATATATAAGAATATATATTTTTATTATATAAAAATTGAATTTCTGCACTTCATGATGAGCGTGGCATACTTCTATATCAACTAATTGATTTGATTAGGTATTTAAATATCACACAATTTATTATAATTTATATCAATCAAATAATTATAATTTATTATATCAATTATTTTAAGAAGGAGTCACGTATAGTAAGGAGTCAATTATAATAAATTATTGATACATAATAATTATAATAAAAATATTTATTATAATTTATATCAAGTGTGTAGAATAACTTTTAAGAAGGAGTAACGTATAGTAAATACGGTCGATGATTGTAAAACTGTATACTAACATTGATATAATATTATTTCGGGTATATGTTTTGCAGACATAAAAAAATGTTGAGTTATTTTTTAGTAGATTTAAATTATTTATTATTTATTAGAGAATTTTGTGCATTAGAATTCTCTAATAATTTATTATTTATTTTGAGTTAATTTTGATATATTCTTTTTTGACAGTAAAACAACATATAAAAATTTGTTGGTAGGTCTAAGTATTATTAAGTTACGTATAGTCATATTGAGTATATATGTTTGATTTATTGAAAAAAGCAGATTACTAAAACCAATTAATAACTATTTTAGAGTGAATATATTTAACACTAGATTAAGAAAAAATAAATAATACATAACATGTTATATTTTTATTAATCAAATTATTATAATTTAAATTAATCTTAACAAAATAATTTAAAATCATAATTTTAATTTTATCGCGTGCATGGCACGGGTTAATACACTTGTTGTTATGAAAAAAAAAGGTTTTAGTAAGAAAACTAGTAGCCATAAAACTATGGCCAGTAAAAATTTCTAACTAAAAGTATTTTCTATGTATTTTTTAGTGGCAATAATAATAATTGTCAGTATAATATATATTATTAGTGGTAAATATATAATTGTTATAAAAACACAATTTAAATAAAACAAACAACAATCATTAAGTTATTGCTGCTAAAAATTAGTCGCTAAAATTAATATTTCTTGTAGTGTTAAGAAAAGAATATAGAGTCTGCAAAAAAGATAATAACTATTTTAAGGTACAAATACTAACATTTTCACAATAAATCTCAATATGATTATTATAAAGCATGAATTATAAATGCCACTACAAGAAAATGAAGCATTTGTAACAAAAATTTGTATTAAATTTAAAATTTTTACAAATTATGATTTTTTCGTAACAATAACTAGTTATTGTTATTTTGTAACAACGTGATTCTTTTTGTTACAAATTTTTTTGGCTTTCGTATCGAATCGTTGTTTTGTTGCAAAATGTTATAATGTTTTGTAACAAAAGATTATATTGTTGCAAAATTTTAAAATATTTTGTAACAAAATATCTATTTGTCTCAAAAGCTCTAAATATTTTGTAAAAAAAATTAATTTGTCACAAAATACAATATTTTTGTAACAAATTATTTATTTGTCTCAAAATTCAAAGATTTTTTGTAACTAATAAAAAATTTTGTTTCAACATATTAAATCTAAGACTTCGAATTTTTAAAAATTAATATAATGAGTTATTTATGATTTATTATATTTATTTAAGATTTTATATTCAAAAATTTATTTTACTAAAAATATTTAAGTCAAATTAATGATACTTTAAATTTAAAATTATTTTAAAAATTAAATAATAAGTCATTTATGATGTCTCTTTGTTGTTCTAGCATGAAGGTACGGAGAGCTTCATCAAAAGTTAAATAATATCTTTATATAATTATTATTAAATTAAAATTAATTTTCAATTACTATACTACCCTTATTTTTATTAAAAATACTTAAATTATTCAAACATTAACTCTAATACAACTCTCTTTCATCCCACCGCCTAAACCTAGCCTCCAGCCCTCCCCCTTCTCAAAACACTTGCCCAGCGAAAAGAAAAGAAAGAAAGTAAGTGAAAGGAAAAATGAAACAGGGGAAATTGGGAAAGAAGAATAAGAGAAGGAGAGGGGGAAGGAGGGGAGGACGATGCCGGCGGGCATCACTGCCGCCGCGCCGTCGTGTCACACCCAAAGGAGAGAGGGCGCCGTCGGGCAAGGGCCAAGGAGAGAGAGAGCATCACGCCTGCCACGAGCCCGCTGTCAGAGGAGTCGTCGTTGCGCCCAGCCATCGTCATCGCTGTTTAAGTCGCCGGACTGCCTCATGCAAGGAGCTTCCCATTTCGCCGCCGTCTTGCCGCGTTAGGGGAAAGAGCGCCATTGAGAGAGGAGACACTATAACACCCTAATATTCAAATCCTTATGCTTGAGTCATAAGTCAATGATAATAAGGTTGTACGACTCTCAAGCGAGATTTTTAATACATAATTATAAGTAAAATTGAAAGTAGTATTAATCGAGAAGTCTGAAAAGAGTAAAAATAAAATCGCGAAATCGTATCACTCACGCATCAACAACTAGAAGATAAAGCGTGAAGTTGAAAGCAATATACAGAAAAAAGCCTTAAGGAGAATAAGAGAAGAACGCTATATAGATGTATAACATAAGTAAATAGCCACTAGTCATGACCCGTAAAGTTTAGGCCCGTTAGGGTACAGTATAAAAGCAGTTTGACAACCATATCTCCTAATCTCTCCCAAATGATACACAAGGGCCTCTATAGGCAAGTTTTCAAAAGGATTAAATACATAGCATGAGTTCTTTAAAAACAAAAGCGGAGAGAATCTAAGCAAAAGTAAATAAGAGATCTTAGAGGTCTTCGCTGTCTTTCAGACAAACCACAGTTCACTACTGAGCACCTGGACCTGCATCTGAAAAACAAGAGTTATTACGGAATGAGAATCCCCGACTCATGGGTTTCCAGTACGGTAAAAGTGCCAAATAAATACAATGCGTTGTAATAAAAAATCACTAAGCATCATAAACTTCCCTTCACCAAATATTCATCCTATGTTCTCGCTAATCCATGAATAGGCAACTGTCATAAGGGAATGCTAAATCTGATTAATGTTCCTCATGCTTCCCAACTTTCTAACTCCCCGACAATTCACAATCAAAATTATAAACAAAACCATCCCCAGCTACTCTGTCTCAGTAATTCTATATCATTAC
The DNA here is from genome assembly GCF_000817695.3 of Arachis duranensis. Taxonomy (NCBI): domain Eukaryota; kingdom Viridiplantae; phylum Streptophyta; class Magnoliopsida; order Fabales; family Fabaceae; genus Arachis; species Arachis duranensis. Next base: position 24,363,760 of record NC_029772.3, on the reverse strand, counting down.
CTCATATCCTCACCTGGAGCAAGTGAAATCACTTTACTGCGTCTACCTAGGGAGCTCAAACTATCTCATTCTTTACCTGGAGCAAGTGAATTCACTACACTGCATCTACCCAGGGAGCTCAATTACCTCGTTCAATAATCATTATCATTATTCAATTTCATCATCAACTCATCTCATCAATAACAACCCTCAGTGTCAACCGGCACCAGCATGAGGGACCTCTCAGTTGTACAAACATAAGCAATACAGGCAAGTAATACACAACAAGGTACAAGTAGAACAAGTAGCACATAATCAGGTAACATAGCATATATGATATAGCAATCCAAAACAAATAGAAAAACCCAAACAATTCAAACATATGCAAATGATGTATGCCTATCCTATGGCTGATGATATCATCTGTCGGTTATATAGCCAATCCGACACATCCTGGTAGCTAACCTTGGACAGAAACACCCATGTAGAGCAAGTGGGCTTGAGCAACAATCCCTTTAATACTACCCGCTTAACCCAGAGCCAGTGAAACAACCACTACTGTGGATACTACCCAGGTGGGTGTTTAAAAGCTCAACCTGGAGCGAGTGAAATCACCACTACTGCCGCTACTATCCAGGCGTCACAATCTCTGACCTGGAGCAAGTGGGACGAACCACAACCCTTGCTATTGCCCAGGATCTCAAAATATACATTCATTCAGTTTAAAATCAATCATCATTGTTATCAAATCTCAAATATTAACCTGGAGCAAGTGGAACGAACCATAACCCTTGCTACTACCCAGGTATCACAAATACACATTTATTCATAATCACTCTTCATTATTACCAATTCTCAAAGAATGACCCAGAGCAAGCGAGACGAACCACGACCCCTTGCTACTACCCAAGTATCACAAATATACATTCATTAAAAACTCCATAATTAAACTCATTTATCATAATTCTCTTTCCCCATCTCATACCCGGAGCAAGTGGACAACGTCATTGCCTACGACCCAGCGTCACACGTCACATTCATTTTCAAACCATCATTTCTGCACTTCCTCAATCACAATTCATTACTCCAAGTCTTTCTTCATCAATAAGTTATCACATTTCCTAGCTTCTTCTCATTACTAGGCATACTATAATAATTTAGGACTTAAAGGATGAAAATGGAGGCTTAAAAATCTGAAATTCGGCTTTAAAAACTCAAAAATCAATTTTTGCTGGAGACGGGGTCACGCGTGCACGTCGCCCACGTGCACGCATGGGAAGCAGGGAAAAGTGGGTGACGCGTAAGCGTCGCCCATGCGCACGCGTGGGAAGTAGAGAAGTAGGGTGACGCATGCGCGTCAGCCATGCATACGCGTGGATGCGTTTTGTGCTCCTCGCACAAAACTGGCACATTACCATCACAACTCTCTGGAATTTATACCACGCACCTGCATCAATACAGTGATGCATACGCATCGGCCAGGCACATGCGTGAGAGAGTAAAAATCGTGAATGACACGTGCGCGTCGGCCATGCGTGCGCGTCGGAGTACATTTTACCAAAAATTTTACTAACTTTAAAAAGCTGTAGGATTAAGTTTTCAAACCCCAAACTTCCGACAGGCATAACTTTTTCTACAAAATTCCTTTTTTAACCATTTCTGAACCGTTGAAAATATTGTTGGATGAACTTTCATAAAAATCTATTTTTGAAGAATTCTTAACTCCGAGTACTGCGTTACAGACCATCGAAGTTGGTCAAAAATTAGTTTTTATCCAAAAGTAGAAATCACCAATTATTCTAATGTTCACAAACCAAATTTGTTTTCGCTCAACCAAATGACCACAACCCAACCACATTCACATAATTACATTCAACCAAAACCAAACCTACCTCATATACTCAATTCAATTCAATTTCGTCACCTTCCACTCCTAAATTCCTAATTTCTTATTATTCCACATTCTTCCCATTTATTCACACACTTAATATCTAATATCCATTCAATCTCATATGACATCACACGATACTCACATCACTTACCTTCCTTATCTCTTTTCGGTCTCCGGCCCAAATTTACAATTTAAATGCATATTCGGCAAACCAGTATTCATTATCCAATTCATCAAATTCTCAACACACCAAACATACAAATTCACATAATTCTCAATCCAATCATTAATTTACATGACATGTCAACTATACATATTAGTGTCAACCATTTACATAATCCAAACTTAATCCTAAGGATATCTAGCCTAGAAAATTCTCATCACACCACACCGTACTTAAATGAAACTTAAACTGTAACTCTTGGAGCTAAACCAATTGAGCCTCTTCTTTGGAAGTTTTCACCAACCTTAGCTTCAAACCTCACCAAAGCTCCACAAGCAAAACCAACCTTCCAATTGTGCACCAAAATCAATCAATACTCTAACATAACCAATTTCACACTTACAATCAACCTAGGATTCATGAAAATGATAAATCACAAGGGTTGGAGGATTTCTTACCTTAATCCACTGAAGTTTGTGATGAATATCACCCATGGTTCATACTAAAGCACTTCTAAACAACCAAAATCATAAAATTACTAAACACCCATAACCAAATTAGAATTTAAGAGGGAAACAAAAACTGGGCAAAGAACAGTGGAATAATCACCACAAAACTTAGATAGAATTGTAGAGGATAAGAAGAGCGACGCGTGGTCGCAAATGGCTCGTTAATTAGAGTTCCGAATCAAAAGTTATGGTGATTTGAAGTTTGATGGAGTTAGGATTTTCTCTCTTCTTCCTCTCTTCTCCATAGCTGCGGCTCTTTCTCTGAAATGCTCATAATTAATGTTTATATATGTTGGGTCTTGGGCTCACTTGGCCCCAGTTCATTCGGTTTAACCCGTTGGCCCAACTTTGGGCCAAAACCTTTAAGATTAGAGTTTTAAATCATATTTTAAATATTTCTAACTTCCCAAATTATAATTTCTCATTTCATAACCTTATTCACTTATAACTAATTTATTCAACTGCAGTACCGGACAGATCTCAGCCGGTATTGCCGGTCAAATTTCCAGTGCACATATTTATGTAGAAAACTCTATTTTCTGACTCAGAAAAATTCACTGAGTCCAAATATAATTCTTGAATTATCAAATTCCAATTGCTAAATTTTCTAACCATATTTGCTTCTATTTAATTTATTATTTAATTAATTATGGTTTGACCGGATTTTATAGATACCATGATAGAGAAACTGCGCCGTGAAGGATATGACCGTTGTCACCGAGACTTCGCCGCTGCCCAGCCGCCGTCGCCGAAGCTGTGATGCCGTCTCTGCGCTAGCAGGGGGGAAGCAACCTCTGAGTGTGTAAACCCCGATAATCATTTCTTTCCCATTTAATATCAAGTTTCTTATTTTTTTTTTCAATTTTTGTGGACGAAATTTCTTTTGTGATTTAAAGACCCTAACTTTGATTTCTAATGAACTGTTTGGCTGCAAGCTCTAATTCATGCCATTCTAAAGAATGAGTTTATTACTGATGATGAGTAGTAAACATTATTGAAGACTATTAAACTGTTATTATTATGAGTAATGATTTTTTCTATTATGAGTAATTTAGATTATTTTGTTGTACAGTAATTATGGAACTGTTCTTGTTGTTCACATGTTGTATTTTTTCATTTAATTATGGAATTGTTCTTGTTATGTTTATTCAGTGTTGTGTTTATTTAATTATTCAGTGTTGTGTTTAGCTTGATCTGATATGGCCTAGTATATCTTTTGTCCTAATTCTGAAGATGATCTTGAACTTCAAGTTTATTATCACTGCAAGAATTTGATAAATTAGCAACAAGTTTTTTTGAGAAATATTTTTTGTCATTAATCCATCACTAACTTATGAGGAATTAGTGACACACTAACGACAAAATTAATGAGTGGTCACAAAATATCCGAACTTGAGAAAAGCGACTGATTAGCGAGAGATTTATGAGTAAGTTTGTTTCTTGCAAATTGAGTTTCGTAGCCAAAAAAGAGCGGAAAAATTTTTCTCTTTAATTTGTCACAAAATAATTAGCGAGTGACAATGTTTTAGCAAATCAGTCACTTAGAGGCTCAATCAAATAAAAGAAAAATAGCGAGGGATATTATTGTCACTATTCCGTTGCAAGTGTTTGATATACAATTAGCGAGAAACAATTCACACACTAGTTCATCGATAAATAAATTTTGTGCGAAAAGGCTAATTAGTGAGAAACAATGTTACCAGCTAATCCATCACAAAGACACAAATTCCTACCTAATTTATCACCAAAGTTTTTATTTTAGCGAGCAACTAGTTTCTTGCTAATTTGTCGCATAATCTTGTAAAAATTCAAAATTAGGGTAGCGACAGAAAACTGTTGTCACTAACCCATCACAACGGATAAATCATTCAGCTAGGGAAGTGTTCCTTGCTAATTAGTCACTAAAGGGAAAATACAGATATTGAGTGCCTAGCACCTAAGTAGCGAGAAATTTGCGACCGTTTAACAACCGACACACTTCGTTTGCTAATTTCAAGTCGCTGATTAGTGAGCGAAATACATTTGTCGCTAAGTTGTCGCAAGTTTAATTTAGCGAGCGACTTGGCAACGGCAATATTGTCACAAAGCAAAAGCTATATCTTACCTATTTTGTAGCAAATTACTCGCTAATCTCGTTGGAAATCCGTCGCAGAGTTATAACAAATCCAAAGCTAACCGAAAAAATGTTAGAAGTAATTGGTCACAATTAAGTCACTAATCAAAAGCTTATTTAGTGAGGAATTAGCGACCGCTTAACTACTGATAGACTTTTTTCATTTATTTCATGTTGCTACTAATTTGTGAGGAAACACGTTAATCCTTATTCCGTCACTACTTTAACTAGTGGCTCATGTGCTTGTTCAACCACTTTTCTATTGAGTTTGAGAAATTAATTTTATATTTTTATTTTTTAAATTATAAATTTAATATTAATAATTAAAAATAAATTATAAAAAAATAAATATAAAGATTAGTTATTTATAAATATTATTAAATTTATTTGTTTTCTCAGTCCTGTTTAATTAGAAAGAAATTTAAAAATTTATATCCAAATTATTCTTTATCTCCATCGATATTCTAATAGCTAAAAATATATATATTTCTTTAATCTTATCTTGAACATCTTTCATTTTCTTTAATTTTATTATTTTTTAAAATTATTAATTTTTATTTTTATTATATCATCTCATCATATTATACACTATCATTTTCTCTTATCATTCTTTATACATGTATAATTATTATTGTCTCTAATTAATATAAATGTCATCTTAAAAGTTGGTCAAAAATATAATTATCAGTTAATTTTTCTTCCTTCTTACAGTTATTTTTTTTATTTTACGCATAACTTCTATTCTTGTTGTCTTCTTCTTTATTCTACTGAATACATGTAGTACTATTTTCTATCTTTCTTATACTTAGTGAAAAAAATAATGATAGATATGTGTACGGAGAATGATAAGAAAAAATAATAAAAATAAAAATTAAAAAATTTGAAAGAATAATGAAACTAAAGATGATGTAAGATATTAAATATAAAATTAAAAGAAAAAATTTTTTAATGATTAAAATTATGCAAAAAAATAATTAGTTAAATTTAAATTTTTATATCTGTTTCAAATTAAATAAGATTGAAAAATAAACAAATAAATAAATATTTATAAATTTTTTTATCTTGATTGTTACCTATAATAATAACGTAATGCTTTTAGTATTATACTTAAATTAATTCAAATTTTATTATTATATACATTAAAAAATTAAATAAATCATAATTTTTTTATTTTTATTTATTAATAATTTATTATTTACAAAAGTTTTTTTTATCTCAAATTTATGATTTAAAAAATAAAAAAATTAATTTTTATTCGTTTCAACTCAGGTTCCCTTTCCCCTCCAAATGTGAATAAGTACACCAATCCTGAGCCTCAACGTCTGACGAACGGACTTTCGTGTGGTCTAGAATTTCACAAATAAGTTCTCGTTGAAAGTATAGTTTCTAAGCCAACAAAAATCCTTTCGTACAAAAGATTGTTTGTCACAAGTAACAAACCCCTAATAAATAATAACCGAAGTATTTAAACCTCGGATCGTCTCTCAAGGAATTGCAGGGAAGTGTGCTTATAATTGGTTATGGAAAAGTATCCTTTTGAGGTTTTTTAAGATAAGAGCAAGAATAGTAAATGGTAATGAAAATCAAATGACTAGAAAAGCTCTTGGCGGGGTATGAGAACTGGAAATCCTATCCTAGTTATCCTTATCAATTGTGATGAGAATTGTTCATTGCTCCCACTTAGTTAACCCTCAACGAATGAAGGAAAGTCAAGTGGACTAATCAATTTGATTCCTCAAGTCCTAGTCAACTCCTAAGGAAAGAATAGCTTTAGTAGAATCTAAATTAATCAGCAACTTTCAATTATCAATCAACAAGGAGTTTGATAACTCAAGTGTTACCAATTACTCAACCAAGCCAAGAACATAAAATCCTACTCTAACATCCTTCTAAGCATTTTGTCAAGTACTTGGCAGGTATAAAATAAAAGCATAGAAAAGTAATAATAGAATACTAAATCCAAACAAATACGAAATACTTCAAATTGCATTAAATAGAAAATCAAATCTAACATGAGAGTAGAAGAGAAACTAAATTAAAGAAACATTGAACCTGAAATTGAGAAGAAGAAGAAATCCTGATCCTAAAATGTAGAGAGAGGAGAGAGCCTCTCTCTCTAAAAACTACATCTAAAACCTAAAATTATGTGAATGAAAAGTGAATGATCATTGAATGGATTCCCCCACTCTGTAGCCTCTAATCTGTGTTTTCTGGGCCAAACACTGGGTCAAAAACAGCCCATAAATTGCTGGGGCGATTTCTAATACGTCCAGCACGTCGCTCTGTCATGCATACACGTCGCCCACGTGTACGCGTCACTTGTTTGCGGCACAATCTACGCGTACGCATGCTTCACGCGTGCACGTCATCTAAAAGCAATGCAACTATGGAAAATTATATATTGTTGTGAAGCTCCAGATGTTAGCTTTCTAACGCAACTAAAACTGCTTCATTTAGACTTCTATAGCTCAAGTTATGGTCGATTGAGTGCGAAGAGGTCAGGGCTGACATCTTTGTAGTTTCTTCAGCTTCTTGTATTCCTCCCACTTTTGTATGCTTCCTTTCCATCTTCTAAGCCATTCCTGTCCTGTAACTTCTAAAAACACTTAACACACATATCATGGCATCAAATGGTAATAAGAGAGGATTAAAATTAGCTAAATTAAGACCAAAAAAATATATTTTTAATCATAGCACAAAATCAAGAAGGAAACTGTAAAACATGCAATTTACATGAATAAGTGTGAGAATAGTAGATAAAATCCACTCAATTAAGCACAAGATGTACCACGAAATAATGGTGCATCAACGTCTCTCTTCTCTAGGTCTCGTTCTCGCCACTCTCTCCCTTAAGCTCTCTCACCTCTCTCACGCCACTCTAAGATTTTATATTGCCAACGAGATATAGCTCAAATGGTATAGTTTCTCCATATTTTTCTAAAGGTCGCAAGTTCGAGTCTCTTTATTTTTGAAAAAAAATGACATTATATTATAATTTTATAATATACTATTATATATTATATTATATTAAATTATAAACTTTTAATTTTTTCCTCATCCTATTGGACGTCACGACCAACCCGCTGAAAAAAGTAACATACAATTAACTTAAAAGTGACTCTTTTTGTTCTAGAAATATTTTGTAAACTCATCCTCAAATTGATTTTTTTCCAATAAAAAAAGAACTTTAGAATGTTATACGACTCAACCTGTTTAACTTGTTGGGTTATTTTAATTTACACATATTTTACCGTAAAAGAGCTTATTTACTATACTTTAAAAAAGAACTTATCTCTTTATAGATTTTTTATTTAATCAGTTATTGCAAATGGAATATAATTTATTTTGAATTAAAGTAAAACCATTATTAGAAAAAAAAGACAACATTTTAAAGTTGTCGTCCATTAATTATATATATACCCTTATTGTTTTTGAATTCTCAAAGTATCCCTTCACCTCATATGCAGGTCAAGGATTAATTCGTCGCGAATAGGAGTTCCATAATTACCACTAGCTAATAGCTTGCTGTATGCAGAAAGCGAGATTCAAATTTTAACACTTAGGCTGCATTTGATTCTCAAAAAAGGATAAAAAATGACATTAATTTAAAAGAGAACCCAAAAGACAAAGACACAAAAATTAATATTCTTAAATTTTATTCGCTGACAAATTAGAATAAATTGAAAAAAGTAATATTTATTCTTACTTTTTTCATTAAAAAAAATCAATAAAAAAATACAACTGATAAACTTTTTTCACTTATTTCATGTTGTTAGAAAATTGTCAAAAAAAATGTTAATCCTTATTCTGTCCTTATTTCATTTTGCTATAAATATATTAGAGCATATGAGTCAAATTTATACAAATTATTAAATATTTTACATAAATAAAGTAAAAAGTCAAAATATTTTAAAGTGGTCGTCCATTCATCATATATACAGACGTTACATACAAAGAGATGAGATTCAAATGTCGAGTACTTACTTACTAATAATTTTGTTAAAAAAATAATTTGTCACAAAATACAATATTTTTGTAACTAATAAAAAATTTTGTTTTAAAATGTTAAATATAAGATCTCGAATTTTTGAAAATTAAAATAATTAGTTATTTATGATTTATTATATTTGTTTAGAATTTTATATTAGAATTTTTTTACTAAAAATATTTAAGTCAAATTAACGATACTTTAAGTTTAAAATTATTTTGGAGTCATATAAATTTCATATTAATGCGGTATTTTTTTTATATAAATTTTAAAATTTTAGTAACTAAAAAAACAAAAAATTGATAATTTAATTTTAAAGATTAAGATTTTTTGTTTAATTTTATGAACTAAAAAAATAATTAGATTATCTCTAATTTTAAATTAAAATATTTATTTAAAATTAATTAATAAATAATTTTTTAAAAATAATTTTAATAAATTATATTTAATTTTCAATTACTATTCTACCTCTAATTTTAAACAAATTTTTACCTTAAACTTATTCTTTTAACTAATTCTAATCTTAATTTTACTCCCGCACTCATCCCTCACCATTTTTCACTCAGCGGCACACACACTCAGTGGAGAAAAAAAAAACATAGAAGAAAGCTAACCCTAATCCCTATTTGCATCTTCCCCAACGCCACTCTCCCTTTTCACCTGCGCCGTCAACCCTCTCTCTCATTGCGCCGCCATCCCTCGTCACTCTCCCTTCTCATCTGCGCCGTCACCATTCTCTCTGTTTTTGGCGTCGTCAATTCTACTCTCTACCGTCATGTCGATTCTTGTCTCTGTCACCTCCTCCGTTCTCCACTCCACTGCGTACCCATACTTCTTGGTCCCTAGTTCATTGCTCTATGCTCTACTTTGCATGTTCTTTGCCCGCCCGCATCCAATAGGAAGAAGCCGCCGTCTGCCATTGATAGCACTCGCTGCAGCCGTCGGTTGTCCCTCCTCCAGTCCTCCTCCACTTCCACTTGACTTCAGGTGTGATACTCTCTCCTTCCTTGTATAATATATTGCACTTAAGGGTTTATCCATCTCTGTAATTTATTGCAAGATTTTGTGCTTGTGACCTAGTATATAAATCATAATTTGTGCTTCTATGTATAATCACTTTCTTTGTATAAATCTTAATCCACCCCACACTAGGTTGGTTATATTTCTTATTGTTGATTATTATTCTTTTATTTCTTTACTGATGGATTCTGCTATTTTTTGAAATTATAGTGATGATTTAGGGTTTTATTTTTGTTTTGTTTATTTTTTTGCTCCATTTATTTTTTGTTCTGTTTATTAGGGTTCTAATTTTTTTAATTCTATTTTGAATTTCTACTTTTATGATTCTAATTCTTGATGTTCTCTTTGTAAGTTTGTTGTTACAATTCTAATTCTTGAATTTGTTCTATCATGATTTGTTTTTTGTTCTGATTTTATTTGTTCTTTCTGATTCAGTTTGGTTCTATTTCTTATTTGGTCTCTTGCTTTTTTTTTTGCTTTTTGATTTTTTTGAGTCACGTTGATTATGGTTCCATTTGATTTTGCTATGTTTGCAAAATTGTTAATTATTTTAACTTGTTTGTGCTTCTGTTAATTTTTTCGCGTGGCGTGTGGAAACTCTATTTAGCGGTTCGGCCCTCTTCGATTCGTTCCTCCTATCGTCGCCATCGTAGGAAGCTCTCCTCTCATCCAAGTGCTCTCTCTCTATCTTCGCAGGCAGTTCCCATTCCTTTGTCACTGTCACGAAGGTCGAGCGTGGCGTCGCTGAGACCAACAGCCCTCCTTCTAGCTCTCTTTTGCTCTTTCTGTCCGAGCTCACTTCTTTTTCTCTGTCGCTGTCACTGTCCATTCCTCTGTCACCGTCACTACCCTTCTTTCCTCGCGCCGGTAAGCTCTCTATCTTCAATTTATTTTTGCTTGTTTAATTCTAATTTGCCAAGTTAGGTTTAACTGTGAGTTGCTAGGTTTAATTTTGATTTGCTAAGTTTATAATAATGATTTTTTTATGTTTGCTTATTCTGAGTTGCTGATTTTCTGAAATGGTGTTGCTGATTATGGGAAATGAATGATGATGTTGCTGATTTTCTGATGGTTAAATTTTTTTTTTCCTGTATGTTGAACATTATGTTTGTCATTTACTTTGCGATTTGATCTTCTTGGTTAATGAGATTTGTTCACATGAATATGTAGGAACATGAGGATCTGGACTTTTTATTTCATCCATGGATAACTCATGGATTTAAAATAGTCATAAAGAGAGTGGGCGAGGGTGTAAGAGTGGGAATTTAAGGGAGTGGGTGAGGGTCAGGAAGGGCATTGAGAAATTGGAGATATATTACACAGATGATAGTGATATGGAAATGTACTAATCTTTGCCTGCCCCAAAGGACAGAGGTATTGATTAGTTGATTGCATTATTATTGACTTTTGTTAAAGCCAATTCTTTTCTGCCTTTTCCCCTTCCTTGTGTTATTTTTTTCTTGTTTATTTTTTTGAGTATATACCCATTTTGGTCCTCAAAGAATTTTAAACTAGACATTTTAGTTCCCAACTAAAATTAATTACTTGATTGGTCCCTAACAATTAATTCTATCAGTCACTTAGGTCCTTTGCTCCGTCAACTCTAACGGAAGACAAAATGGTCCCTGAAAACTCTAACATGAGACAAAATGATCCCTGACAACTCTAACAAGGGACAAAATGATCCCTGACCCTTTTATTCAAAAACGACACTGTTCTTCCCCAATTTTTATCATATCTCGCATAACCCTAACATTCATACTCTTATTCTTCACCTTCAGAGTATTCTTTTTCATCTTTTCCTTTTCCTCTTTAGCTCCAAAATTAAGTCATGGTGTAATTGTCACAGATATCGCACCTACCTCAACATGTCATGGACCACACACTTCCTAAATCTTTGTGACTGGTACATCCACCTCCTCTGTACTTCACCCACCAAAAACATCCACTTCTACGTCTTTGATAACTGATGAGCAGATAATTTATATGCTTTTTGGCATTATTTTTAGGTAGTTTTTAGTATGATCTAGTTACTTTTAGGGATATTTTTATTAGTTTTTATATAAAATTCATATTTGTGGACTTTACTATGAGTTTGTGTGTTTTTCTATGATTTCAGGTATTTTCTGGCTGAAATAGAGGGACCTGAGCAAAACTTTGATAGGAGGCTGAAAATGACTGCTGATGCTGTTGGAATAATCTGACCTCCCTGAACTCAAAATGGATTTTCTGGAGCTACAGAACTTTAAATGGTGCACTCTCAATAGCGTTGGAAAGTAGACATCTAGATCTTTCCAGCAATATATAATAGTCCATACTTTATTCGTGATTAGATGATGTAAACTGGCGCTCAACGCCAGTTCCATGCTGCATTCTGGAGTCAAACGCCAAAAACATGTTACAACTTGGCGTTCAACTCCAATAGAAGGCTTAGCTCGTGTAAAGTTCAAGCTCAGCCCAAGCACACACCAAGTGGGCCCTGGAAGTAGATTTCTGCATCAATTACTTACTTTTGTAAACCCTAGTAGCTAGTCTAGTATAAATAGGACTTTTTATTATTATATTTTCATCCTGGATCCTGGATTGTATTTTTGATCCTGTGATCACGTTTTGGGGGCTGGCCTCTCGGCCATGCCTGAACCTTCATCACTTATGTATTTTCAACGGTGGAGTTTCTATACACCATAGATTAAGGGTGTGGAGCTCTACTGTACTTCGAGTTTCAATGCAATTACTATTATTTTCTATTCAATTCGACTTATTCTTATTCAAAGATTTTCATTGCACTTCAACATGATGAATGTGATGATCCGTGACACTCATCATCATTCTCACCTATGAACGCGTGACTGACAACCCCACTTCCGTTCTACCTTTTACCGGGCGCATATCTCTTGGATTCCTTAATCAGAATCTTCGTGGTATAAGCTAGAATTGATGGCGGCATTCATGGGAATCCGAAAAGTCTAACCTTGTTTGTGGTATTCCGAGTAGGATTCCGGGATTGAATGACTGTGACGAGCTTCAAACTCGCGATTGCTGGGCGTGATGACAAACATAAAAGAATCAAGGGATTCTAATCCAACATGATCGAGAACCGACAGATGATTAGCCGTGCTGTGACAGAGCATTTGGACCATTTTCATTGAGAGGATGGGATGTAGCCATTGACAACGGTGATGCCCTACATACAGCTTGCCATAGAAAGGAGTGATAAAAATTGGATAAAAGCAGTAAGAACGCAGAGATTCAGAAGTAACACAGCACCTCCATACACTTATATGAAATTCCCACCATTGAATTACATGAGTAACTCTATCTTTATTTTCTGTTTAATTTATTATTATTATTCGAAAATCCAATAATCTCTTAATATAGTTGAATCCGCCTGACTGGGATTTACAAGATAACCATAGCTTGTTTCATACCAACAATCTCTGTGGGATCGACCCTTACTCATGTAAGGTTTATTACTTGGACGACCCAGTACACTTGTGGTTAGTTGAGCGAAGTTGTGAAGTTATGTTAAGACCATGGTATTGAGCACCAAGCTTTTGGAGCCATTACTGGGACAATCAATTTCGAACAACAATTTAAGTATGAATCACAATTTCGTCCACCAAATTTTTGGCGCCGTTGTCGGGGATTGTTCGAGTATGGACAACTGACGGTTCATCTTGTTGCTCAGATTAGGTAATTTTCTTTTCAAAAAGCCTTCAAAAATTTTTCAAAAAATTTTTTGCTTTATTTTAGTTTTTCAAAAGAATAATTTTCGAAAAAAAATAATAAAAATACAAAAAAAATCATAAAATCATAAAAACCAAAAATATTTTGTGTTTCTTGTTTGAGTCTTGTGTCATGTTTTAAGTTTGGTGTCAATTGCATGTTTTAAAAATTTCTTGCATTTTTCGAAAATTCATGCATTCATAGTGTTCTTCATGATCTTCAAGTTGTTCTTGGTAAGTCTTCTTGTTTGTTCAAAAATAAAAAAATATCTTTTCCTTTTTTCTCTCAAAATTTCGAAAATTTGGGTTGACTTAGTAAAAAAATTTTAAAATTAGTTGTTTCTTGTAAGTCATTTGGGTTGACTTAGTCAAAAATTTTTAAAATTAGTTGTTTCTTGTTATTCAAGTCAAGATTTCAATTTTAAAAAATCTTATCTTTTCAAAATCTTTTTCAAAATCAAATCTTTTCTTTTTCTTTTTATTATTTTCGAAAATTATTTAAAAATATTTTTCAAAATCTTTTTCTTAATTTTATTTCAAATTTTCGAAAATTTAGCTAACAAGTAATGTGATTGATTAAAAAATTTGAAGTTTGTTACTTTCTTGTTAAGAAAGGTTCAATCTTTAAATTCTAGCATCTTATCTTTTAGTTTCTTGTTAGTTAAGTAATTAATTTTAATTTTAAAAATTAAATCTTTTTCAACTATATCTTTTTATCATATCTTTTTCAAAATTTTATCTTTTTCAAAAATTTGATTTAAAATATCTTATCTAACTTCTTATCTTCTTATCTTTTCAAATTTGATTTTAATATCTTTTCCAACTAATTATTTGACTTTTTGTTTGTTTCTTATCTTTTTCAAAACCACTAACTACTCCCCCCTCTCTAATTTTCGAAAATACCTCCTTCTTTTTCAAAAATTATCTTTTCAAAAATTCTTTTTAATTAACTAATTGTTTCAAATTTTTAATTTTAATTCTATCTCATCTTTAATTTTCGAAAATCATTAACTCCTTTTCAAAATTAATTTTCGAATTCTCTCTCTCATCTTTTTCTATTTATTTATTCATTTACTAACACTTCTCTTCACCTCTTTTCATCTCCAATCACTGCCTCTATCCTCACCATTGTGTTTGGATTCTTCTTCACTTTTATTCCTTTCTTCTTCTACTAATAATAAGGATCCTCTTTACTGTGACATAGAGGATTCCTCTTCTTTTCTTGTTCTCTTCTCTTTTATATGAGCAGGAAGAAGGAAAAAAGCACTGTTGTTGAAGCTGATCCTGAACCTGAAAGAACTCTGAAGAGGAAACTAAGAGAAGCTAAATTACAACAATCCAGAGGCAACCTTTCTGAAATTTTCGAACAAGAGAAGGAGATGGCAGCCGAACCCAACAACAATAATGCAAGGAGAATTCTTGGTGATTTTACTAAACCCACATCCAAGTTTGATGGAAGAAACATCTCAATTTTGAGCTGAAACCTCAATTAGTTGCTCTAATGCAACAGAACTGCAAGTTTCATGGACTTCTATCTGAAGATCCTTACCAGTTTTTAACTGATTTCCTGCAGATTTGTGAGACTGTTAAGACGAATGGAGTAGATCCTGAAGTCTACAGGCTCATGCTTTTCCCTTTTGCTGTAAGAGACAGAGCTAGAACATGGTTGGACTCACAACCTAAAGATAGCCTGGACTCCTGGGATAAGCTGGTCACGGCCTTCTTGGATAAATTCTTTCCTCCTCAAAAGTTGAGCAAGCTTAGAGTGGATGTTCAAACCTTCAAGAAAAAAGATGGTGAATCCCTCTATGAAGCTTGGGAAAGATACAAGCAGATGACTGAAAAGTGTCCTTCTGACATGTTTTCAGAGTGGATCATATTAGATATATTCTATTATGGTCTATCTGAGTTTTCCAAGATGTCATTGGACCACTCTGCAGGTGGATCCATTTACCTAAAGAAAACACCTGCAGAAGCTTAGGAACTTATTGACATGGTTGCAAATAACCAATTCATGTACACTTCTGAGAGGAATTTCGTGAATAATGGGACGCCTCAGAGGAAGGGAGTTCTTGAAATTGATGCTCTGAATGCCATATTGGCTTAGAACAAAGTGTTGACTTAGCAAGTCAACATAATTTCTCAAAGTCTGAATAGATGGCAAAATGCATCCAACAGCACTAAAGAGGCATCTTCTGAAGAAGAAGTTTATGATCCTGAAAACCCTGCAATGGCAGAGGTAAATTATATGGGTGAACCTTATGGAAACACCTATAATTTATCATGGAGAAATCATCCAAATTTCTCATGGAAGGATCAACAAAAGCCTCAATAAGGCTTTAATAATGGTGGAAGAAATAGGCTCAGCAATATCAAGCCTTATCCATCATCTTCTTAGCAACAGACAGAGAATTATGAACAAAATACCTCTAACTTAGCAAATTTAGTCTCTGATCTGTCTAAGGCCACTTTAAGTTTCATGAATGAAACAAGGTCCTCCATCAGAAATCTGGAGGCACAAGTGGGCCAGCTGAGTAAGAAAATCACTAAAACACCTCCTAGTACTCTCGCAAGAAATACTGAAGAGAATCCAATAAGAGAGTGCAAGACCATTGATATAATCAATATGGCCGAATGCAAGGAGGAGGGAGAGGACGCGAATCCCAATGAGGAAGATCTCATGGGACGTCTCTCAAGCAGGAAGGAGTTCTCTATTGAGGATCCAAAGAAATCTGAGGCTCATGTAGAGAACATAGAGATTCCATTAAATCTCCTTCTGCCATTCATGAGCTCTGAAGATTATTCGTCCTCTGAAGAGGATGAAGATGTAACTGGAGAGCAAGTTGCTCAATATCTAGGAGCCATCATGAAGCTGAATGCCAAGTTATTTGGTAATGAGACTTGGGAAGGTGAACCTCCCTTGCTCATTAGTGAACTTCATACATGGGTTCAACAAACTTTACCTCAAAAGAAATAAGATATTGAAAAATTCTTAATACCCTGTACCATAGGCACCATGACCTTTGAGAAAGCTCTGTGTGACCTAGGGTCAGGCATAAACCTTATGCCACTCTCTGTAATGGAGAAACAGGAGATCATTGAGTTACAGCCTGTCTTATTCTCATTACAAATGGCAGACAAGTCAGTAAGACAAGCTTATGGATTGGTAGAGGACGTGTTGGTAAAGGTTGAAGGCCTTTACATCCCTGCTGATTTCATAATCTTAGACACTAGGAAGGAGGAGGATGAATGTATCATCCTTGGAAGACCTTTCCTAGCCACATCAGAAGCTGTGATAGATGTTAACAGAGGAGAATTAGTCCTTCAATTGAATGGGGACTACCTTGTGTTTAAGGCACACGGCTATCCTTATGTAACAAGGGAGAGTAAGCATGCAGAGCTTCTCTCAGTACAAAGTCAAACAGAGCCCCCACAGTCAAACTCTAAGTTTGGTGTTGGGAGGCCACAACCAAACTCTAAGTTTGGTGTTGAATCCCCACAACCAAACTCTAAGTTTGGTGTTGGGATTATACAACATTGACCTGATCACCTGTGAGGCTCCATGAGAGCCCACTGTCAAGCTATTGACATTAAAAAAAGCGCTTATTGGGAGGCAACCCAATTTTTATTTATCAATTTTTATTTTTTATTTTATTGTTCTTTTATGTTTTATTAGGTTCATGATCATGTGGAGTCACGACAAAAATATTAAAATTAAAAATAGAATCAAAAACAGCAGAAGAAAAATCACACCCTGGAGAAAGGACTTACTGGCGTTTAAACGCCAGTAAGGAGCATCTGGCTGGCGTTCAGTGCCAGAACAGAGCATGAATCTGGCGTTGAACGCCAGAAATAAGCAACACCCTGGCATTCAAATGCCAGGAATGCACCCTGAGGAGAGCTGGCGCTGAACGCCAGAAACAAGCATGGAACTGGCGTTCAACACTAGAAACATGCTGCACATGGGCGTTGAACGCCCAGAACATGCATCACTTCGGCGTTTAAACACCAGAATTGCATGCAAAGGCATTTTACATGCCTAATTGGTGCAGGGATGTAAATCCTTGACACCTCAGGATTTGTGGACCCCACAGGATCATCTCAGGATCTGTGGACCCCACAGGATCCCCACCTACCATATTCTCCCCTCTTCTCAACATTCATCCTCTCTTTCCAATAAACACTCTTCCCCAAAACCCTTCATCAATCACCTTAATCTCTCTTCCCAATCACCCCTTCACCACTCACATCCATCCACTCTTCCCCAAAAACCCCACCTACCTTCAAAATTCAAATTTCTTTCCCACCCAAACCCACCCTAAATAGCCGAACCTACTCCCTCTCCCCTCACTATATAAACTCCTCCATTCTTCTTCATTTTCACACAACACAACCCTCTCTTCTCCTTCTTGGCTGAATACACCTCTCCCCCTCTCCTCCATATTTTCTTTTTCTCTTCTTCTCTTCTTTCTTCTCTTGCTCGAGGGTGAGCAATATTTTAAGTTTGGTGTGGTAAAAGCATAAGCTTTTTGTTTTTCTATTACCATTGATGGCACCTAAGGCCGGAGAAACCTCTAGAAAAGGGAAAGGGAAGACAAAAGCTTCCACTTCCGAGTCATGGGAGATGGAGAGGGAGATGGAAAGATTCATCTCCAAAGCCTATCAAGACCACCTCTATGATGTTGTGGCCAAGAAGAAGGTGATCCCTGAGGTCCCTTTCAAGCTCAAAAAAAATGAGTATCCAGAGATCCGACATGAGATCCAAAGAAGAAGTTGGGAAGTTCTGACCAATCCCATTCAACAAGTCAGAATCTTAATTGTTCAAGAGTTCTATGCCAATCCATGGATCACTAGGAACCATGATCAAAGTAAGAACCTTAACCCAAAGAATTATCTTACAATGGTTTGGGGGAAATACTTAGATTTCAGTCCGAAAAATGTGAGGTTGGCGTTCAACTTGCCTATGATGCAAGGAGATGAACGCCCCTACACTAGAATGGTCAACTTTGATCAAAGGTTGGACCAAGTCCTCATGGACATATGTGTGGAAGGAGCTCAAAGGAAAAGAGACTCAAGAGGCAAGCCAGTTTAACTAAGAAGACTGGACCTTAAGCCTATGGCTAGAGGATGGTTGGAGTTCATCCAACGCTCCATCATCCCTACTAGCAACCGATCCGAAGTTACTGTGGATCGGGCCATCATGATTCATAGCATCATGAATGGAGAGAAAGTAGAAGTTCATGAAGTCATCTCCCTTGAACTCTACAAAATAGCTGAAAAGCCCTCTACCATGGCAAGGCTAGCTTTTTCTCATCTTATTTGCCATCTATGTTACTCAGCTGGAGTTATCATAGAAGGAGACATCTCCATTGAGGAGGATAAGCCCATCACTAGAAAAAGGATGGAGCAAACAAGAGAGCCCACTCATGGATCCCAAGAGACGCATGAGGAAGCTCATCACCAAGAAATCCCGGAGATGCCTCAAGGGATGCACTTTCCTCCCAACAACTATTGGGAACAACTCAACACTTCCCTAGAAGATTTGAGTTACAATGTGGATCAATTAAGGGTGGAACATCAACACAATGTGGAACAATTAAGGGTGGAACATCATGAGCACTCCATCATTCTCCATGAAATAAGAGAAGACCAAAGAGCAATGAGGGAGGAGCAACAAAGGCAAGGAAGGGACATAGAAGAGCTTAAGGACATTATTGGTCCTTCAAGAAGAAGACGCCACTAAGGTGGACTCATTCCTTGTTCTTATTTTTTTCTGTTGTTCGGTTTTTATGTTATATGTTCATCTATGTTTTGTGTCTCTACTTCATGATCATTAGTAGTTAGTAACTATGTCTCTACTTCATGATCATTAGTAGTTAGTAACTATGTTTTTAAATTCAAAAGAACAAGAAGTACATGAATTTTGAATTTATCCTTGAATTTAGTTTAATTATATTGATGTGGTGACAATACTTTTTGTTTTTTGAATGAATGCTTAAACAGTGCATATTTTTGATAGTGAAGTTTATGAATGTTAAAATTGTTGGCTCTTGAAAGAATGATGAACAAAGAGAAATGCTATTGATAATCTGAAAAATCATGAAATTGATTCTTGAAGCAAGAAAAAGCAGTGAAAAAGCAAAAGCTTGCGGAAAAAAATAGAAAGAAAAAGAAAAAAAATCAGAAAAAGCCAATAGCCCTTAAAACCAAAAGGCAAGGGTAAAAAGGATCCAAGGCTTTGAGCATCAATGGATAGGAGGGCCCA
Source organism: Arachis duranensis (assembly GCF_000817695.3). Taxonomy (NCBI): domain Eukaryota; kingdom Viridiplantae; phylum Streptophyta; class Magnoliopsida; order Fabales; family Fabaceae; genus Arachis; species Arachis duranensis. Next base: position 24,344,107 of record NC_029772.3, on the reverse strand, counting down.
AGGAAATAAAATCCAGGCCTAAGCGGCTAAATCAAGCTGTCCCTAACCATGTGCTTGTGGCATGCAGGTCCAAGTAAAAAGCTTGAGACTGGGTGATTAAAGTCGTTATCCAAAGCAAAAAGAGTGTGCTTAAGAGCTCTGGAAACCTCTAACTGGGGACTCTAGCAAAGCTGAGTCACAATCTGAAAAGGTTCACCCAGTCATGTGTTTGTGGCATTTATGTATCCGGTGGTAATACTAGAAAACAAAATGCTTAGGGCCACGGCCAAGACTCATAAAAGTAGCTGTGTTCAAGAATCAACATACTTAACTAGGAAAATCAATAACACTAACCGAAATTCTAAGTTCCTAGAGAAGCCAATCACTCTAAACTACAAAGGAAAAAGTGAGATGCCAAAACTGTTCAGAAGCAAAAAGCTACAAGTCCCGCTCATCTAATTAGAACTAATATTCATTGATATTTTGAGATTTATAGTATATTCTCTTCTTTTTATCCTAATTGATTTTCAGTTGCTTGGGGACAAACAACAATTTAAGTTTGGTGTTGTGATGAGCGGATAATTTATACGCTTTTTGGCATTATTTTTAGGTAGTTTTTAGTATGATCTAGTTACTTTTAGGGATGCTTTTATTAGTTTTTATATAAAATTCATATTTCTGGACTTTACTATGAGTTTGTGTATTTTTCTGTGATTTCAGGTATTTTCTGGCTGAAATTGAGGGACCTGAGCAAAACTCTGATAGGAAGCTGACAAAGGACTGCTGATGCTGTTGGAATCTGACCTCCCTGCACTCAAAATGGATTTTCTGGAGCTACAGAACTCCAATGGCGTGCTCTCAACGGAGTTGGAAAGTAGACATCCATAGCTTCCCAGAAATATATAATAGTTCATACTTTATTCGTGATTAGATGACGTAAACTGGCGCTCAACGCTAGTTCCATGCTGCATTCTAGAGTCAAACGCCAGAAACACGTCACAAACCAGAGTTGAACGCCAAAAACACGTGACAACTTGGCGTTCAACTCCAATAGAAGCCTTAGCTCGTGTAAAGTTCAAGCTCATCCCAAGCACACACCAAGTAGGTCCTGGAAGTGGATTTCTGCATCAATTACTTACTTCTGTAAAGCCTAGTAGCTAGTCTAGTATAAATATGACTTTTTACTATTATATTTTCATCCTGGATCCTAGATTGTATTTTTGATCCTGTGATCACGTTTTGGGGGCTGGCCTCTCGGCCATGCCTGAACCTTCATCACTTATGTATTTTCAACGGTGGAGTTTCTACACACCATAGATTAAGGGTGTGGAGCTCTGCTGTACCTCGAGTTTCAATGCAATTACTACTATTTTCTATTCAATTCGACTTATTCTTATTCTAAGATATTCGTTGCACTTCAACATGAATCCAACATGATCGAGAACCGACAGATGATTAGCCGTGCTGTGATAGAGCATTTGGACCATTTTCACTGAGAGGATGGGATGTAGCCATTGACAACGGTGATGCCCTACATACAGCTTGCGATAGAAAGGAGTGATAAAAATTGGATAAAAGCAGTAAGAACGCAGAGATTCAGAAGGAACACAGCACCTCCATACACTTGTCTGAAATTCCCACCATTAAATTACATGAGTAACTCTATCTTTATTTTCTGTTTAATTTATTATTATTATTCAAAAATCCAATAATCTCTTAATATAGTTGAATCCGCCTGACTGGGATTTACAAGATGACCATATCTTGCTTCATACCAACAATTTCTGTGGGATTGATCCTTACTCACGTAAGGTTTATTACTTGGACGACCCAGTACACTTGCTGGTTAATTGAGCGAAGTTGTGAAGTTATGTTAAGACCATGGTATTGAGCACCAAGCTTTTGGAGCCATTACTGGGACAATCAATTTTGAACAACAATTTAAGTATGAATCACAATTTCGTCCACCAATAACATCACCTTCAACCCCGACAACGTCTTTGATAACAAAAACAGAGCAATAACTACAAAGAAAACATAAAAACTAGCATAAAATAGCAAACAAGGAGCAAAAGAATATAATGATTTTAGCTCCTCCAAAGACACTTCAAGATGAAGCCAATCAGTTATACAACATCAAATCATGATCATTCTCCTTCCAACTTTTACTCTGCAAAATTATTGGCCTTTTTCATAGATTAGTAAATCATGCATCAAAGGTTAACTTCATATGTCTTCTTATTCACCTTAGACTTGATATTTGCACTTATAAGTACATCAATTACTCCTATATTGTCGATCTTGACACCATCGATTTGTGCATTCTACAACTTCCTCCGTTAACTTCTCTAATACCAACACTCCATTATTAAAGACAATGTTATTTCTACATCTCCATGTGCACTATATTACAGAAAAAATAACACCATCCACACTTTCTTCATATCTTTTCTTATTTTTCTATCCATTCACACTTCAAAGCATTTTTTGGTGGTTCCTAGCCAAACCCAAATCACACTCCAATCCACCAAAATTGATTCTCATAACTTCCATATATGATCACATGAAATAAGTGATGTACCCTCTCTAATCTATCCTTACATAAGACACAAAAGGATTCCGCTTCTAGTACAATCTTAAACTTACATAATCTATCTCTAGTATTCAATCTTTCTAAAATTACAAACCACATTAGCAACTCAACTCGTGGAGGATTTTTTTTCTTGTGAACATTAAATTTATAGAGTGTGCATTGTGTAGTTTGAAGTTACGGTGTTAGACTGTTAGTGTTATGCGAGATATGATGGAATTTGGGAGAGAAGAGTGTCGTTTCCGAACAAATGAGATTAGGGACCACTTTATCCCCTGTTAGAGTTGTCAGGGACTATTTTGTCCTCCGTTAGAATTAACGAAGTAAAGGACTTAAGTGACTGACGGAGTTAATTGTTAGGGACCAATCGAGTAATTAATTTTAGTTGGGGATTAAAATGTCCAGTTTGAAATTCGTTGAGGACCAAAATGGGTATATACTCTATTTTTTTAAAATCATTATGTAGTGTTCTAATTGATGCATATACAAAGTAATAGCAATTATTTTGTATTGTGGCATGAAACTTCTTGTTTATTTGCGTATTCATTCATGTTGTTTACAAGTAGCAAAGACAGTGGCATTTTATTATTATTGGCTAATTGCATTTAATTAATTATAAAGTTAGAATTAAGGTAATAGTAGATGATGAAATGCCTGAAAATGAAGAAGATTCAGCTCAGAAATTAAAGAAAAAGAAAAAGGAAGCTCAAATGAAAGAGGAAGATTACAAAAAGTTCTCAGCTTCCAATAGTTATTAGGGGTGAGACTGGTCATCCTATTCTGAAACATGAAGAAGATGATAGGGAAAGTGAAGATGAGGATGATTTTTCCATTTCTGCTGCTGAGAAAGGTAAATCTGAAGTTAAAGGAAACAAAGCACATAAGACAGCTGAGGAAGTTGGCAAAAATGTAGGTGTTAATCATTCTCTAAGCTTAAAACAAAAAGTCGAAAGTGCTGATGGAGATGAATCGCAGCAGCAAGACAGGTGAGATAAATATACTACTTTAGTGACCACTTACATCTTCTCTGTGCCAACTAGCCTTTGTTTTTTTAAAGGGTCACTGAAAAAGAACACTTTGTGCCTTTTGTTTAATTTATACTAACTGTTTTGCACTTCTTTTTCTCTCCTGATAATGATTTCATATAATTTTTAGAAAACAGAAGAAGAAAAAGAACAAGTTGAAAGAACCTAGTAAAGGGGAAAGTGCTCAAGCACTAGGCAAAAGAGTAGCTCTTGGAAAGAAGGTTAACATCCTCTACTGATTGAGTTGGTTTAACTTGCACAAATTACTACTGTAGACTAATGTTATTCAACCTATTTTCTAATGCAATCTCTTTTAATGGGAATCAAATGTTTGGTTTCAGGTCAGTGTTGAATACTCAATTATTTTACTCTCTTTTTTAAACATCTGCTATCAATTACTCAGCTATTTGCTAGCTCATGCCACAGCTAGAAAATTGCTTGATACAGATAGATTTATAGACAGATTTAGTCTTTATTACAGACAAATTTTTGGTTACTCACGGATTTTGTCCCTCTGTAAAAACCTCGTCAAAAATTATTTACCAAAGGATTTTTACCAGTTACCGACAGATTTTCCCTCAGTAAGTTCTCACCACCATTTCCCTGGAACGTGTCGAACTTTCCGATGGATTTTCTATCGGTAATTAGAGATAGATTTTTCGACAAATTTTTCGTCGGTAATTACAGATAGATTTTCTGACGGATTTTTCGTCAGAAATTGGCAATAGATTTTCCAACAAATTTTCTATCTATAATTGGAACCTTAGAAAATCATCCCAAACTCTGAATACAGACAGAAAATCCGTCTGTAAATTTGTTAGGAAGGTAAAATATAATTTTTTTTTTAGATTTTTCCATTGCAAAATGAATACTATTTTAGGTTTGTTTTCTAAATTTACTCTATCAAACATTGTAAATTAAAAAAAGAAAGCCAAAAATCACATAGATAAACATAATATTCATTACATGATACTTATAAAATTGGATGTTATTTTTCAACATCATTGGCCAATATCTCACTGTCTTAATAAAAAGATACCCAAAAAAATAAGATGACCATCCCAATGTTACATGAATGTCACAAATTACACTTAGCACTTAAAGATAGGATAATCTAAAATATTAATAGATAACTAAGTTGCATTGGCAGCATCAAGCTCCACATTGAAAGTTAATCTTGGCATCTCCTGAATGAAATAGAATTAAAACCCGAATTGGAATTGGAGTGAATTGAAATGCTTGAATAAAAATAAAGCACATTATTTAAAGCATTTTGCACTCAGGAAGTAGTCTCTTTTGCATGAACAATTTTCTATAAAAGAATCATTACATAGAGAATCACATCTCTTCTTAGAAAGCAAGAACCATGAGCTTCTTAAAAGAGGGTAAAGGAGGAACTCTAGTAAAATTTGGAGACACAATACCTCCACATAGTAGCTGAATGCAAGCTTGCTAAGTAGTAGCATTATCCAAAATAAAGTATATCTTCCATAACAAAGTACAATCATATACTTTAATAACAAAATATACAAAGAGCCAAACTTTATTATAGAGCCCTGAGGGGACTCCCAAAAGGAAACCATAGAGTGAAACAAGGCTAATTTACAAAAATTTATAGCAAAATAAATCAATCCAAAGAAAAGGAAGAAACCTCCTTTTTAGATGACGAATCACCAAGCTCACTGAAAGATTTGTTGCCAATTTTGTAGGTATAAACTAACTTTCTTTCCTACCCTCTAAAGTTTTAACAAAAAGAAGAAAAAATAAGGCAATTATTGCTGAGTTAAAATCATATGAATTTATTGATATTATCTCCAAAATTAAGCAAAAAAATATTATAACCTGTTGAAGTTTGACCAATCCAAGGTCTGCTAGATCCCTAATTATGCTCCTTTGGAAATCAGTCAATGAGTTTATATTATATGCCTATACATTGAAATGAAGTACATCAATGTCCTGTTACACTACAGTTACATATAATAGGAATACTGTTATAGAAAGAAAGTAACAAGACAAAAAAATGTTTCTAATTAGACCACTACTTTTTCAACTAATACAGATTACCATAATATTATCCTTATGCAAGAAAATTCCCACCATTTACTAAGCACCAAGGACCAGTAATATCTTACCTCCCCAATGACATGAAAACTAAGTTCCAGCATGAATGAGATTAAGTTAGCTGCATCAACACCTCTCTCTTGCACCAAAAGAGATGATGAAGAGCGTGTAGAAAACAAATAACAAAAATATTCGAAGAAAAGAGGGAGGAAATTAGTTATCTTAGAATTAGAGATATATTCCCTGATGATGTACCAAAGTTGTGCATTTGTTTCCATCAGCTATAGTTGACAAGGGATACATTCAATATATAGGCCAATCATCACAATAAGTGCATGTAGCTCATAAATCATTTAACGCATACTAGGAACTGGAAAGCACTCAGTTAGTTTTGGAGCTTCTTTGTCTCTATATCGAAATGAAAAATAAGAAAAAAGTCCGCAAATGAGTATTATGTTAAAATTGAGAGGTTGCCAAGTAAACTAAACCTTTGACTTATGAGCCGCCTCTGAAAAACTTTCATCAAAGAAGAGCTAAACGAAAACTCTCAATTGAACCATTATCAAATAGTGGTTGTATACTTTAATTCCCCATTATCACTGCCAACTTCACTTCTCTATATTAAATGTACACATGACAAATTTTGCTTCACTCACAAAGGTACCTCTAGAACAATCTATGCTAAAGAATTAAAACAAAGAAAAACAGAGAAAATAACAAAAGCAAATAGAGATCAGAACAAAAATAGAATAATTAAAAAGTAAAAAAAAAATTCAAAGTTGAGGCTGAGATTTTGCTTCTCTCCTTTGCATAGAATAATTCTTGATAATTAGAATTATTTATCATTGGTGAGGTTGAGATTTTGCTTTGCTCACATGAGGACACAATTAAAAAATTCAAATAAGTCTTACTACTCCCCACGTGAGAAGAGTTGAAGGATTCAGCTTTGGTATGGTAACAACTTAAATTGCAAGAAGAAAAAGACAATGAAGATGATTTTTTGGATGACAAAAAATAGAATCAAAGAGCAATAATCATATATGAAACCTAAATCAAAGAGCAAGAATCATATATGGTCAAGCAAGATTCATTTTTTTGCATGCTATTTTCAACTCACCCTGTTTGCTTCGGTTGAGAGGAGCTGAAAATGAATTATGTTTGTATTTCTTAGTAAAGTTTCTGCTTTAATTTCTCATCTTGCTTTCTTCTATTTGATTCTGTTGTTTATCTTGATTAATTTCTTTTGCAATGCAAACAAGAATCTCATGATGATGTGTAGTGTAGTACAGTGCCGTTGATTTTAACTATTGTTAGATTCTTTATGATTATGAATTTTTTTTCTTTTTGTTGAATCTCTTACTACTTCTTTGGTGATCATCTTCTATGAATTCATTTGTGGAATTCTGCATCATGGGTTAGTTTGGTTTATAGTTCTATGACATCATGTATGGACAAAATTTCTCATTTTTCTATTGATTTGTGTTGCTTTTTTGTAATATGCAGAATTGATCAGGTAATCAACACTCAATTGATGGTTTCTCGATAAATTTACCAAAAATGGGTCAAGCATTTTTCGCCATATTTCATCTTGAAACAAAGGTGGTTATGGCTTATTGGCATTACATTCATATTGTGTAAATTAAATTATTAGTTTTGTTATAGAATTGTAATTTTTTTATTATAATTATAGCATGTAAATAATTATATAAATCAATAAAAAATTAATTCTTTTTATATTTTCTTATTTTCTCCCTTCAAAAGCATAGGTGTATGTCTCCTATTGGTGAAGTGTAGCCAAAACCAACTTAACGACATGTTTTTAAAAGTGTGGTTATATCTCCACTTTTTGGCACGCTTTAAATGCGTTGTGAAAAGATATCACTACACTTTTTTGCATTTTTGGATGGCAAAAGTTATTTTTTCTTGTAGTATGAGATATTATCGATTTGTTACTAATTTTAAAGGAATTTGTGATGACATTTTACGATAGCATTGCAACTAATTGACTACATATTATTTCCTAGTAAGTTAGCGATTACTTCATAACTTTACTTTATCATTTAGAATACCTCTGGTTTAGTGACAAAATTCCTACAAATTTAATTAAGGATTTTCCAAGATTAGCTATAGATTTTCTACAAAATGTGACAGATTTGCAACCATATTAGTGGACAACTTGTGACGAGCTTGGTTTGGAAAAATTCTTCACTAATTAGTGTCAACTAAGCATTCCATTTTGTCTATGAAGTTAGCTTGCATTTAGCGATGAGTCTGCTGCAGTAGAGTTTGTCGCTAATTAGCGACTATCGTTTAGTCTGTTTCTTCTATGAAATTAGCTTTTACTTTAGTGATGGATTTGCGACTATCTATTCGGTAGCTAAAAAATTTTCTGATGAATTAGCGACTATTGTGTTTGTCTCACTGTTCTGCAACTTGTCATTAGCAAGGAAAGCATTAGTTGCTAGGTGGTAGCTAATCCGTCACAAATTATATTTTGCGTCAGATTAGCAATGATTTTACGACCCTTTTTGTGGTAGCTAATCAGCCATATTCTTGTAGTGTATTAAGTTACTAGATAAGTAATCAGCATATATTATATATTGTTATAATTGTGAGATGATTGATTTTATTGTCATCATAAGTCAAATCTGTCTTATGAAACTTTATAGTATGATTTTGTAAAAATATGAGAAGAATCAAATTTTGTGGTTCATCTTATTCTTATTCTTATTCTCATTCTCATTTATGTTTATGTCAACCATCACACCTTGGCTGCTTTGCACCAAGTGATAAAGAGATTTTGTTTGAGGGAGGGGGATGATTTACATTATTTGTTTACCTGAAAGGACTTTGATATTGCAAACATGTTGACTTGTGTGTTTCTTAGCTTTCTTTTCCTTTATTAAGTGTGCACTATGAAGCTTTGCATTTTGTCCCTATATTATGCTGCTTTATGATAAATAATTGTTATTGAGAATAACATGTTATTTTTCTTCTGATAGTTTGTAATATTATCTTTCACATCTTATCCCTAATTTATCTACATATTTTTAACCTTGAATAAGGTCTAGTTATATATTTTGTTTTGCATGAAAAACTTAGTACAAGGGAGAAGTTGGCTAGACTTGACATTATTTGAAGAGTTCTCAAATTTTGTTTTGCGTGGAGAGGTCATAAAAACTGTCTACTGTCTCTTTTTTCAGATGCAAAATTTCATGGAGTATTTTGGGAGTAGTATTGAAGGAGAGAAATCTGGTGTGGCTATGGTTAGGGAATGCTTTGTTATGTTTTAAAACATGGCTAGAACTAAAAATGCCAAGTAAAGTAAAAGAGGTATGGTGTTTTCTCTTTTATGCTATAATTTGGTGTGTGAAATGCTAAAAATAGTTATATCTAAAGGAAGTAGATTAAATTTGGACGAGATGAATGAAGAAATAACAAGTTTAAAATTTGGTTTAAAGGAAGTAATTTAAATTTGGATTAAATTTGATTTCTTTTAGTTGTTCTGCATGTTCTTGTTCTTGTGTTTTGACATGAATCTCACTTTTCTTGTATGGAACTTTGTGAGTGTAAAAGCATGAAAAATATTATTGGAGTTTACGTTATGTTATTTTGCACGTTTAATATTGTGTTCATGGTGTCATGGAGCAGAGTTTCTATAATGTTATGATCGGGTTTATCTGTTTTTTCGGGGGAAAAATGTTGGACTGGGTTTCTTGAGGGGTAAATTACTGCAATATGCGATATATGGGAGTTTATGGGGAGGGGGTTAAAGGATGGAATATAAGCTTGACAGTGTATTGGATTTTCTGTTGGTGCAATATAGATTGAGATTGGGGAAGTACAAGAGAGGTTTGTATTCTTTGCAAAAGGAAGGGAAAAACTTGCAGGCCGTATGGAGCCCTGATGGCAAATTAATCGCCATTTTTGTAAGTTCTTCTAAATGTTGATATGTGCATAGTAAATTAGTGAGCATTTTGAAAATATTTTGATTATATATGGTTGATTAAGAGGTAATAAGTAATCCTGCATATTTGTTGATGATTATGAAATATGGCTTACAACCTTTGGAGGATGTATGCAAGTGAAAAATGAAGCTGCCAGTTAGGATTCATATTATCTGATTATTAGTAGGCTATATTATGAAATGAAAAATGCTGCTTGCCCAGTCTATTCTAGATTTAGAAAACTTGTTGGATTAGCCTTTGTATCTAAAATAAGAGTAGTTAAAACTTTTATGGTTATTTGTTTTTTCATGTCTATATCCAGGTACTAGTGACATATCATATGTTCCATTTCATCTAGAGTCTTTGTTTTGTTCCCAAATTCACAATCCCAGTTCTTGAAATTACTATATTGTGTACTAGCTGAGAAATAAGTAATAAATTGGCTATTTCTGATGGAACCATAGACGGTGGAAATATCCAAGTTTTAGGGGAGGTTTCTAAAAATTTTGGATAAAAGTTAATGGAAAAAATTATAATTGGTGTTATATCTTATTTCTAATTTTTTGTTTCAGTTTTTCTCATTTACAAGAGTGCTAAAATTATGATAATATGCTACCTAAAGGACTCAAGAATATTTTGATTCATAGAGACACTAATCTATGTTACACTTTTAACTTTTGGTTGAACTAGTATAAGAAATATAACTTGTAGAACTAATCAATGTAGACAGTAATGTTATTTTGTTTTAAAACAATTTTAGTTAAATGAAGCATATTTGAATTATCTATATTTTTACATATTATATAAATGTCAATTTACTCAGTAAAATAGTTAATATATCAGTTAATTCAAAAAATAAAAAATTATTACAAAATAAATATTATGCTTTTGTAACTAAAAAAATGTTACAAAATCAAGTTATACTTTGTAACAAAATTTTATGATAGGAAAAAATATTTTATCGCCAAAAATTTTTTGAAGATCAAAATTTGTTATCATTTTTGTAACGAATTTCGGTTTTTGTATAAAAAAATTTGTTACAAAATATTACTTTGAATTATAACAGTTCTATTTTTTGTTACAAAAACGTTTTGTAACGGAACATGCTGCAGCGACCCCTTTTTTTGTTACAAATTCTTTTTTTTCAAAATTTCAGTTTTTTGTAACAATTTTTTTTTGTTACAAATATTGCTTTTTCTTGTAGTGTGCTATTTTAACTTCTTCAATTTTAGGTATAAATATACCTGCTTCTTTCTAGGTGAAAGAATCACACTTCTCCTTTGTTTGAGGTAATAACTTAGCATGATTCTTAGAAATACCTTCTATTATAGTAGATGATTCTAGAATATTTCTACTATCTGACTTTAATTTACTTGGAACCTAAAATATAAAAAAAATATTATTAGACCACCCACAATATAAGTGACTTTGATTTACTATAACTGTTAAGGGAGCAATTAATATACATCTGTGCATAATGATACATATGCATATAGCTACAAAGTGTAAATGTTCTGTGTGTGTGCATGCATCTATATATTTCATATTATAGCTAAAATCAACAATTTTAATTTAGACAAACTTTAACTTATTTTCAGGCATTATGTTTTAGCCAAAAAATGATAAAATCAGAGTATCATACACAAATATGTCACATGACATAACTTTCACTACCAATCATCAAATATTCTTCCTAAAGTCTAGTTCAACCTTTTAAATTCTCCAGAGAAACAATACTTCTTTATCCCTTGACCATAATGTAATTGGAGAATATAAATGCATTGCTTTATCTATACAATCCATGGTTTTTGGGTCTTGGTAATAAAAGTATTAGAAGAAAACAGAGTACAAAGACCATGGAGGATAAGAATCCTCCGAAACCAGATTTTTGGTTAGCATTATTGATTATCATTTGCAATTGCTTCAGGATGTTCTCAAGAATTATTGACTGCGTAGGTGATATTTCACTTATATTTCATCTTCTTTTCTAATCTAAACTTTTCAAGATTTAATATTCCACCACCTATTATTGATCGGCAATCTCTTCTGACCTCAAGTCACTACAAAAAATTTTGGTTAAAACAACAATATTTTTTGGATATTTATGGCAGTTTGAACTGCCATTATTACCAAGAATGACAGTTTTAGAAAGCAACGTAATTCTGGATGCCGTTCTGGTTATTACGGTGGCTTTCAGAAATCTGCCACACATTTCCTAGGTTAAAACAGTGTTTTTTGGATAGGAGAAAATGGCGGTTCAAACAGCCGTTATTTCCAAATAAAACGACAATTTTTAGTTGGTTAAAATGACGGTTCAAACCGCCGTTACTTTCAGGGTAAAAATGGCATTTTCGATTGGTTAAAACAAGGTTTTTGAACTGTCATTTTTACCCTAACAAAGTGGCATTTTTGTTGGTTAAAGCGACATTTTTAAACAACCATTTTTATCCTAACGGTGACATTTTTATTAGTTAAAACGGCATTTGGAACTACAATTTTTACTGGGTTAAAATAGCATTCCATGTTGTTTAAAACGGCAGTTACAAACCAACATTTTTACCGGATAAAAGTGATTTTTTTTTATCTTTTAAAAATGAAATTTTTACTATTGTTTTTATCGTGCTAAACAAATAATATTTTATTAAAATTCCACAATAAAAAAATTATAATCCATACACAAAATATAATATAACTCAAAGTATTAAACATAATATATGATTTTTTAATATTGCAAATAAAAAGTAATAACTCCTATACAAAGTATCAAACTAAGAAATATTGTTAGTTCTATTACATTGGGAGTTTTCCTAGAGATGCTCAAAAAGTTTGCTACAAGCCCTTCCAACATTTTCATTGTTAAAATGTCCGTGTGAATAAATATTACCTGCAAAAGAAAATTGAACATTAGAAAAATAAATAGTTGCTCAAATAAAGAACACACTACCAGCATTTTAAAGAAGAGAAAACTAAACCAACAATCTCACAAGAAATATGCTATTTGATAAGAACTCATTATTAATTAGAAGTAGATATCTTTTTAACCTCTTTGGCTCCATCTTGTTTGTGTGTATCTATCCTTCTCTTAGCTTTCTCAAAGTTCAAGAACTCACTTTGCAAGGCACTTAACTACTATCTACTCCACTAACAGTATTAATGATAAATCAAATACAACTAACTAGCTATCTAGAAAGAGATAAATACTAATAATTAGTACTTGTTCTTGGCTCAATCTGGCTCCTTTTTCTGAGAATATAGAACAAAAAGGATAACCACTCCAGCCTTAAATATTTGCAAACTCAATTTATCAAACAAATCAAATAGTTTAGTATCTTTTTGTAACACCCTAATATTCAAATCCTTATGCTCGAGTCATAAGTCAATGATATTACGGTGGTACGACTCTCAGGTGGATTTTTAATATATAAATATAGGTAAATTCGAGAGGAGTATTAATCGAGAAGCCTAAAAAGAGTAGAAATAAAATTGTGAAGATGTATCACTCACGTTTCGACAACAAAAAGATAAAACGTGAAGCTGATGAGCGGATAATTTATACGCTTTTTGGCATTGTTTTTAGGTAGTTTTTAGTAAGTTCAAGCTACTTTTAGGGATGTTTTCATTAGTTTTTATGTTAAATTCAAATTTCTGGACTTTACTAAGAGTTTGTGTATTTTTCTATGATTTCAGCTAATTTCTGGCTGAAATTGAGGGACTTGAGCAAAACTCTGAAAAAGGCTGACAAAAGGACTGCTGATGCTGTTGGAATCTGACCTCCCTGCACTCGAAATGGATTTTCTGGAGCTACAGAACTCCAAATGGCGCGCTCTCAACGGCGTTGGAAAGTAGACATCCAGAGCTTTCCAGAAATATATAATAGTCTATACTTTATTTGGGAATTGATGACGTAAAGTGGCGCTCAACGCCAAGTACATGCTGCTGTCTGGAGTTAAACGCCAGAAACACGTCACAACCCGGAGTTGAACGCCCAAAACACGTTATAACTTGGCGTTCAACTCCAAGAGAAGCCTCAGCTTGTGGATAGATTAAGCTCAGCCCAAACATACACCAAGTGGGCCCCAAAAGTGAATTTATGCATCAATTACTTACTCATGTAAACCCTAGTAGCTAGTCTAGTATATATAGGACATTTATCTATTGTATTAGACATCTTTTGACCACTTTAAGTCCTGGATCATTCGGTCACTTGATCATGGAGAGGGCTGGCCATTCGGCCATGCCTGAACCTTTTTCTTATGTATTTTCAACGGTGGAGTTTCTGCACACCATAGATTAAGGGTGTGGAGCTCT
>NC_029772.3:24219711-24329885 GCF_000817695.3 Arachis duranensis | reverse complement strand
CAAGGGTGATGCCTCCAGACGATTAGCCGTGCAGTGACAGCGCATAGGACCATTTTCCCGAGAGGATTAAAAGTAGCCATTGATGATGGTGATGCCCTACATACAGCTTGCCATGGAAAGGAGTAAGAAAGATTGGATGAAAGCAATAAGAAAGTAGAGATTCGAAAGGATTCTAGCATCTCCACACGCCTATCTGAAATTCCCACTATTGATTTACATAAGTATTTCTATTCCTTTTTATTTTATTTATCTTTATTTATCCAATCTAATCACAATTGACTTTATGAGTCCACTTAACTGGGATTTACAAGATGACCATAGCTTGCTTCATACCAACAATCTCTGTGGGATCGACCCTTACTCACGTAAGGTTTATTACTTGGACGACCCAGTACACTTGTTGGTTAGTTGAACGAATTTGTGACTTCAAATAGAGCCAATTATTAAATTTCATACAAGTACAAAGAATATGGATCACAATTTCGTCCACTAGAAGCCGAAAGCGATATACGGACAAGGCATAAAGGAGATTAAGAGATAGATAACAGATAGATATATATAACATAAGTAAACAACCACTAGTCGTGACCCGTGAAGTTTAGGCCGGCTAGGATACAGTATGAAAGTAGTTGACAACAGTATATCCTAATCTCTCCCAAAGGAAACATGAGAGCCTCTATAGGCAAGTTCAAAAGAGTTCAATACATAATATAATCTTTTCAAAACAAAGGTGAAGAGATTCTAAGCAAAAGACAAAGTAGAGAAAATAAAGATCTTCGCCGTCTCTCAGACGAACCATAGCTCACTTCTGAGCACCTGAACTTGTATCTGAAAAACAAGAGATATATACGGAATGAGAACCCCGGGCCCACGGGTTCCCAGTACGGTAAAAGTGCCAAATAAATACAATGCACTGCAATAAAAACTCACTAAGCATCCTAAACTTCTTCAACAATTATCCATCCTAGGTTCTCGCTAATCCATGAATAGGCAACTGTCATAAATGAGTGCTAAAACTAATTCATGTTTCACATGTTTCCCAACTCGCTGACTCTTCCACGAATCAGACTTAGAATCATAAACAAAACCATCACCAGTTATTCTACCCCAGCAATTCTGTATCAATACATCATATCCTCGCCTGGAGCTAGTGAAACCACATCACTGTGTCTACGCAGGGAGCTCAAATTATCTCATCAAAAACAGCCCTCAACATCCACCGACACCAGCATGAGGGGCCTCTCAGTTGTACAAGCACAAGCAATACAGGCAAGTAATACACAAATAAGGTACAAGTAAAACAAGTAGCACATAATCAGTTAATATAGCATATATGATGTAGAAATCCAAAACAAATAGGCAAACCCAAACAATTCAATCATATGCAAATGATGTATGCCTGTCCTATGGCTGATGATATCATCTGTCGGTTATATAGCCAACCCGACATGTCCTGGTAGATAACCATTGGACAGAAACACCCCTTGCGGAGCAAGTAGGCTTGAGCTACAACCCCCTTGCTACTACCCGCTCAACCCAGAGCCAGTGGAATAACCACTACTACGGCTACTACCCAGGCGGGTGTTCAAAAGCTCAACCTGGAGCGAGTGGATTCACCACTACTACCGCTACTACCCAGGGGTCACAATCTCTAACCTGGAGCAAGTGGGACGAACCACAACCCTTGCTACTGCCCAGGATATCAGAATATACATTCGTTCAGTTTAAAAGCAATCCTCATTGTTATCAAATCTCAAACATTAACCTGGAGCAAGCGGGACGAACCACCACCCTTACTACTACCCAGGTATCACAAATACATTCATTCAAAACTCCATAATTAAACTCATTTATCATAAACATTCTCATACCCGGAACAAGTGGACAACGCCACTGCCTACTACCTGGGTACACTCATGGACTTCATGCTAGATGTATCGGTTAGATACCCTAACTAGCACAAGTACAGACTCAGAGTATGCATTGAAGCATAAGCAGTTCCATCCCTTAGGCTCACAAGGACGAACTGCTCTGATACCATAATGTAACACCCTAATATACAAATCCTTATGCTCGAGTCATAAGTCAATGACACTACGGTGGTACGACTCTCAGGTGGTTTTTTTTTAATATATAGATATAGGTAATTTCAAAAGGAGTATTAATCGAGAAGCCTGAAAAGAGTAGGAATAAAATCGCGAAGACGTATTACTCACGTCTCAACAACAAAAAGATAAACCGTGAAGCTGAACGCGATATACGGACAAGGCATAAAGGAGATTAAAAGATAGATAACAGATAGATATTTATAGCATAAGTAAATAGCCACTAGTCACGACCCGCGAAGTTTAGGCCAGCTAGGGTACAGTATGAAAGTAGTTGATAACAGTATACCTTAATCTCTCCCAAAGAAAACATGAGAGCCTCTATAGGCAAGTTTAAAAGAGTACAATACATAATATAATCTTTTCGAAACAAAGGTGGAGAGATTCTAAGCAAAACACAAAGTAGAGAAAATAAAGATCTTCGCCGTCTCTCAGACGACCCACAACTCACTGCTGAGCACCTGGACCTGTATCTGAAAAGCAAGAGATATATACGGAATGAGAACCCCGGGCCCATGGGTTCCCAGTACGGTAAAAGTGCCAAATAAATACGATGCACTGCAATAAAAACTCACTAAGCATCCTAAACTCCTTTTCACCAAGTATCCAGCCTAGATTCTCACTAATCCATAAATAGGCATCTGTCGTAAGGGGATACTAAATCTAGTTCATATCTCATATGATTCCCAACTCGCTGGCTCTCCCACGAATGAGATTTAGAATAATAAACAAAACCATCATCAGTCATGCTGACTCAGCAATTCTATATCAATACATCATACCCTCACCTGGAGTTAGTGAAACTACATCACTGCATCTACCCAGGGAGCTCAAATCATCTCAACCAATGATCATCATCATCATGCAATCGCATCATCAATTTATCTCATCAAGAACAGCCCTCAACCTCCACCGACACCAACATGAGAGGCCTCTCAGTTGTACAAACACAAGCAATACAGGCAAGTAATACACAATTAAGGTACAAGTAGAACAAGTAGCGCATAATCAGGTAACTTAGCATATATAATGTAGAAATCCAAAACAAATAGGCAAACCCAAACAATTCAAACATATACAAATGATGAATGCCTGCCCTATGGCTGATGATAACATCTGTCGGTTATATAGCCAACCCGACATGTCCTGGTAGCTAACCATTGGACAGAAACACCCCTTGCGGAGCAAGTAGGCTTGAGCTACAACCCCCTTGCTACTACCCGCTCAACCCAGATCCAGTGGAATAACCACTACTGCGGCTACTACCCAGGCGGGTGTTCAAAAGCTCAACCTGGAGCGAGTGGATTCACCACTACTGCCGCTACTACCCAGGCGTCACAATCTCTGACCTGGAGCAAGTGGAACGAACCACAACCCTTGCTACTGCCCAGGATATCAGAATATACATTCGTTCAGTTTAAAAACAATCCTCATTGTTATCAAATCTCAAACATTAACCTGGAGCAAGCAGGACGAGCCACCACCCTTACTACTACCCAGGTATCACAAATACATTCATTCAAAACTCCATAATTAAACTCATTTATCATAAACATTCTCATACCCGGAGCAAATGGACAACGCCACTGCCTACTACTTGGGGTCACACATCACATTTCAACATTTTCCACTATTATCCATTTAACACATTCATTCATTAATCATATATGCATTTATACTTAGCCATAATCAATAATGACTTTGCCGTAACCCGGCAATAACTCAGCCATCCGGGTCATGGTTCAATCAAGAACCAGCCATTTATCAATAAATATAGTCCTTCAGCTCATGGCATACACGGTACTTCCACCGTCATCCTCCATATCTCATATAATCATCTTTGATCATCATTGATCATAACTTTTTCCCTTGCTTCATTCGCAAGTTAAAACATCCCCTATCTCTTTCCTCAGTGCTAGGCATACCATAAAGATTTAATACATAAGGGGTGAGATCGGAAGCTTAGAAGTATGAGATTTGGCTTTTAAAACTCAAAAATTAACTTTGGCATGAAAACAGGGATACGCGTACGCGTCCTCACGCGCACGCGTGGATGGCCACAAAGCTCATCGACGCGTATGCATCATTCACGCGGACGCATGTATTGAAAAATAGCCAAACGACGCGTACGCGTCAGCCACGCGTACGCGTGGGTGCACTTGCGCCCTAGGCACAACTCTGGCACAACTCTGGCATAACTCTCGGGAAAATGGCTGGGCAATTGGTGCAGCACATCGACGCGCCCGCGAACACCACACGCACACGTAGATGGTGCCTCCTTGAAGAACGACGCGTACGTGCCAAGTGCGCCTACGCGTGGAGGGTCATTCTGCTAAAAATTTTCTAGGTTAAAAGCTGCAGAATTCACAGATTAAACCCCAATCTTTCAACGGACATATAATCCTCGTTTTAAATCATTTTTTGCCCGTTCTTCGAACGGCATGGACATTCCGGATCCAATTTTATTTCTAAAGGAGTTTGGCACAAAACAGGGATTCAGAGTCTAAGTTATGTTCCGTCAAAGTATGCCCAAAAACCATGTTTTCACTCAAAACCACAAAGTGCCATTCTCAAAACAAGCCATTTTCAACTCTTTTCAAAATCAACCAAAACATGCCAATTTCATCCCTTTTCTTTGAAATCAATCAAAGTATATCAAAATTGACATTAAGCCTCCTCAACTCATACACTAACACATTACCACAATTCACAAAACCGCCATATAACCATTTTTACCCATTTCAAACAAATGGCTAAATTACAAACACATTAACATGTCATACATCCTTCCTCATCCCAATTTCCAACAATACTATTTCCGATCAATCATCATTATACATAATCAATATCATACTCACTATCACATGGTTTCACCCACAAATCAACCTTAATCATTTCTCAAGCATATATCACAACATACATATCTCCCATGCATCATCATACCATCAAGGCATCAATAATCATGATCACATATATGACCACATAACATACCTCAACCAAAACCAAACATACCTCATCTATACAATTTCACCCAAAATTACCAAATTCCACACTTCAACTCCTCAAACCTTATTATTCAATAACCAACCCAATCATTTATATATTCATTACCTGAAATTCATTCAATCACTTGTGTCATCATACAATGCACACATCAACTTACCTTCCTTACCTCTTTCCGGCCTTCGACCCAAGATTCACGGCCTCCAGCCCAAGTTCACAATTTAAATGCATAAACCACAAATCAATACTCATTATCTAATACATCAAATTCTCAATACACCAAGCATACAAGGCCACACAATTTTCAACCCAATCATTAATTCACATTACATACCAACTATGCATATAGCACCAACCATTTACACAATCCAAACTTAATCCTAGGGACATCTAGCCTAGGAATTCTCATCACACCACACAGTACTTAAATGAAACTTAAACCGTACCTCTTGTAGCCAAATCAATTGAGCCTCTTCTTTAGAAGTCTCCACCAACCTTAGTCCCAAGCCTCACTAAAGCTCCTCAAGCAACACCAATCTCCCAATTGTGTACCAAGATCATCAAATACACTAACATAACCAATATCACATACATACATCAACCTAGGGCTCATAAAAATGACAATTCACAAGGGTTGGAGGGTTTCTTACCTTAACCCACTGAAGTTTGTGATGAATATCACCCATGGCTCATACTAGAGCACTCCTAAACAACCAAAATCACAAGGTTTTCTCAAAACCCAAACCAAATTCGAATTTGAAGAGGAAAATGAAAACTGGGAAAAGGACAGTGGATTACTCACCACAAAACTTAGATAGAATTGTAGAGGATGAGAAGAGCGATGCGTGGCTGCAAACGGCTCGTCAATCGGAGCTCCGTAGCTCAAGTTATGGTGATTTGAAGATCAAAGAGAGTTAGGGTTTCTCTCTTCTCTTCTCTCTTCTCAATTCAGCGCCCCAACCCTTCCTTTTAGGGTAAAATGAGCTAAAATTCTCATAACTAATGTTTATATATATTGGGTCTTGGGCCCACTTAGGCTCGGTTCACTTATTTTTATCCGTTGGCCCAATTTTGGACCAAAACCTTTAAGATTAGCGTTCTAAATCGCACTTCAAATATTTCTACCTCCTCTAGTTATAATTCCTCATTTCTTAATCTTATTTACTCATAATCAATTTTCTCAACTATAGTACCAGACAGGTCTCAGCCGGTACTGCCGGTCAAAATTCCACTGCGCGCTTTTACGTAAAAAACTATGTTTTCCGACTCGGAAAAATTCACTGAATCCAAATATCATATTTAAATCATCAAATTCCAATTTCCAAATCTTCCAACTATAGTCGCTCCTATTTAACTTATTATTTAATTAATTTCAGTTAGACCGGGTATTACAAACAAAAGTAGCATCATCTTTGTTTGACTTTGACTAGTTTTCTTTGATTCTACAAGCCTGCATAGGCCTTTCAATTTGGATTACTTCTTTCTCTAATTGCCAACAATATTTTCCAAAAGTTCCTATACTAACATGAAGCCTAAAATCTATCCTAAACAGAAAGCTCATCTCCAACCTGTTCAATTCAGATGTGCTTACTCTTCCAACTCTTGCATAGTATGCATTGTTGAAGAATAAATGTTGACTTTTAGAAATGGAACCAAATACGACGTTTTCTTATCTTGGCGGTACCAACCGAGAACCTTATGTTCGTTGAAGCTATTAAATTATTCATTTTTCATGTTAGTTTTGTTAATATATTTCTATTCATTTTTCCTAGTATTTGGGAAATTAGTTTTGGTGTGTTTTTCGTATTTCAGAAAGGCCATCATAAAAGATCTCTAGCCTGGTCCAATTTGAAACCATGTCGGGAGGACATCTCCTGATTAGCTACTTGTACCTCTCCCAGGCTTCATAGAGGGACTCTCCCTCTTTCTGTCTGAAGGTTTGGGCCTCCACTTTAAGCTTGCTTAGCTTCTGAGGTGGGAAAAACTTGGCCAGAAATTCAGTGACCACCTTATCGAATGTGTCCAGGCTCACCCTGGACTAAGAATCCAACCAAAACTTTGCTCTGTCCCTTACAGAAAAAAGAAAAACATGAGCTTGTAAACCTCAGGGTTCACTCTATTCATTTTAACAATGTCACAGATCTGCAGGAAGTCAGATATGAACTTGTTGGGGTCCTCCTGCAGGAGTCCATGAAATTGACAGTTATGTTGCACCAGAGTGACTAGTTAAGGCTTGAGCTAAAAATTATTAGCACCAATGGCAGATACTGATATATTGCACCCATAAAAGTCAAAAGTGTGTGCAGTGTATGATCCAAGCACCGTCCTTGCTTGTTTTTCAGCGTTCAGATTAGCTGCCATAGTGGTCTCTTTAGCTTTCTTCTCAAAAATTTCCATAAGATTCTCTCCGGCTTTGTAAGCTTAATTTTGTTGGAAACGCCGCCTTAAGGTCCTCTCCGGTTCAGGATCAAAATCAAGAAGGGTTCCTTGTCCCTGTTCCTCCTCATAAACAACAAAAAACAAAGAAAAGGTAGGAGTCTCCATGTTAGAGTATAGAGAACTCCTAGTGAGATATCCAAAAAGAAATAAAATGAAATAAAGTAAGCAACTAACAAGAAATTTTGAAAACAAGAATTAACCTAAAAATGTTCAAAAATTAGAAAGAAAAGGATTTAAAAATTTTCAAAATTTAAAAAGAAAGGAAAGACACTAAAGGGACACCAAATTTAAAATTTGAAATTAAATGAAAATAAAATAACTAAAACAAAAATTTGAAAATAAAAGGAAAAGATAAATAAGATAGAAATAAAAAATCAAGGAAAATAAACAAAGATGAAAGTCAAAAATTAAAAAGAGAAATAATTATTCAAAAACTAATAAAAATACCTACTTTAAGTAACAAGACAACGGTAGTTATCAATCACGAACAATCCCCGACAACAGTGCCAAAAACTTGGTGCGTGAAATTGGAACTCGCACAACTTAACTAGAAAGTGCACCCGATCATCCAAGTAATACCTCAGGTAAGTGAGGGTCAATTCCACGAGAATTGTTGGACTGAGCAAGCAATAGCTATGTTGTTGGACTTAGTCAGGAAAATAGTAAAAGGAGTTGTTGTTGAAAATGCATAAAATAAGATAATATAGAAAGCAATGAGAAATTGGTGTAAAATCAATATAAGAAAATGGTTAAGGTCTCGGAGATGTTTATCTTTCCGGATTAAAACTTCTTACTGACTATTTTAATAATGAATGATTCATTCTATGGCAAACTGTAAGTGATTAAACCCTAATCCCTTAGTGATTTAGTCTCCTCTAATCCTCATTAAACGCCACTCCCGTGGTCATCCAATTCGCATTGGAGGGTGAAGTTCAGAAAACTAGTTTATACCACAAAGGCCCTAATCACCCCAGATCCCGGCTGAGCAGATGTTGCTTGTCCCCAACAGGTTGTGGATTAGCAGTCTAGGAGGTGTATTCTCAAGCTGTGGTTCAAAGGAACTCACTCGAGGATCACAAGAACCCATGTAGAAAAAGGGTCATACTTCCATTCCACCCAGTTTTATAAGATTAAAAATGAAAACACACCTTAGAATTGAATCAAACATATATTAAAATAGAAGAATAATAATCTTAATCCCTAGAAATAAATAGAGCTCCTAACCTTAACTAGGAGATTTAGTTACTCATAACTTACAGAGAAAACAGGATTTTGAAAAGTTACGGAAGAAAGAAGATCCTAAACCTAATTGATCTTTTCTTTTAAATACTAACCTATTAATAAGTGCTAATCCTAAAAGATATTATTTTAAAATAAAATTACAAAAATAAAATAAGATAAAACTAATAAGTGATAAGTCCACTTGGAGGCCCAATTGAGTGTGATTCGGGCTGCATGCTGGCGTTCGGCGCCAGTTTGGGCGTTGAACACCCAAGGAGGGAAGCTTGCGTCCTAGTTTGTGCCCCCTACTGGTGTTGAACGCCAGGTGGGCGTTCAGCGCCCAGGGAGGGTGCTACCAGCATTTTCCTTTCTTGCTCCAGGCTTCTCCAAACTGCTCTGTATTTTACCTAAAATCATAAAAATGCGAGAAAAATTCAAAGTAGCATCCAAAGGTGATTTTTGCACTAAAATCAATAAAAAAAAATAAAATCTAACTAAAAAAATATAAAAGCAACTAGAAAAAGGTATAAGATGCTCACGCATCATTGTGTTATTTCTTGTTGTTTATGCCTTTCCATGCCAAGTATTCAATTATATGCCTCTATGTCTATTGTGTGTTCTAACTTGCATGTTATAGCCACCATGTGATTTAGGATGTTTGATTTTGTTTGGCATGATTCAATAAGTCAAATTGTGACAAAGGATTGTAATGTGCTGAAAATTTTTCGTTAATTGAGTTTTGAGTATATTTGTTGTGTGTACATGCCAAGTTGACTTCTTTGAAAATTGAATTTCAATTACAACATCACACACTCTAAAACTCTTCTTTTACACAATCTATCACAATTGCATAAATTCTTTTAGAGCCTAAGTGTTTTTGAGCTCTTTTGACCTATTTGTTTGTTTTAACTTGTTCTTTTTGAAACACATCTTAGGCATGCTAAATTGAAAAAATTGAATACTTGATTGGATTTTGTGCCATACTAATTTTAAGTGACTAATATATGTATTCTAAATCGCGCGCACATTTAGAATACACACATTGCTTTCTTTCATGTCACATATTACACAATTCACCTCATTTTAGTGTATTGTAACTTCACTTTTCTTTGCATCAATTTTTACCTTAAGTGTTGCCTTGCTTAATTGAAGTATTTTTCACACTTAGTATTTGATTTAGAACCAATTAGACACATTATGATTTAAATTGTTATATATTCTAAGACTGTTGCAATTTAGAAATAATTAAGGAGTAGATTTGTTACTAGATTATGCTAACCTTTTCAATTATGATTTTCTTGTCTTAGAATGTTCTTATCTTACTTGCTTAAAATGTGTTTATATTTTCACATACTTTTTGTGTTTTAAGGATAGGCTGAAAAGGGAACGAGTTTGTTGTTCCTTCATACACACCATCGGGTACTAGCCAATCAACTTCTAATGATCACCCAAGTAACACTCCAGATACCTTCTACAATTGGGAGGCAGAAAAAAATTTAATGACGTCTATTGATGAAGTCCACACAAAGAGAGCAGAAGCTTAATATGCCAGAGCAGCTGGCACCATTTAAGCATGATTGAGTTACCTACAATTGGTAGGAATTTCTAAAGAGTGACCCAGTGGAAGTCATCAAGATGATGGTTTGAGAATTCTATGTGAACTCCCGCCACCTTGTCTTGGAAATCAAATTTCTTTGGGGGAAGCAACTGGATGTCTCTCAAAGGGCAATTGAGACATTCTTAGGTATTCTACATCTGCCACCAAGTCAAGACGCCTACCAAAATATAATCATGAATTACAGAAAAGGGAAGTTCCAACTCGACCAAGTGTTAAAGAGGATCGCCCATCCTGGAGCACAATGGGTTATCAGTATTGGCAAAAATCTTGTGCCAACGAGCATAGCAAAGGGAAACTTGATCCCTGAGGCGAGGGTGTGGCAATAGATAGTGTCTAACTACATGTTGCCAAGCACCCATGTGACATGCATTAGGTTGGAAGTGGCAATTTCGGTTTGGGTGATCTTGGAAGGGAAGAAAGTGTATCTTGCACGACTGATGCGAAAGTCAATGTGGCAAGTAAACAAAATGAAGAAATACAATCTCCTCTTCTCATCCTTCATCATGAAGTTGGTAGATGCAACCAGAATTCCTAGGATGCCAAACGATGTAATGGTCCATGTGCCAAGTGAAAAGCAATTCATTCCTCATGACAAATGGGTAACGCAGGAACTGCAGGGTTCGGGAAGGAAGAATGTCAGTGAGGCTTATTTATTAGCACTATCACCACTGGTGACAGCACTTCTAGCCCAACCATTGTACTACATGGTCCAAAAGATCCTTTAGGAGGTTTGTCAAAATGAGTGCTGCGATTCGTGGCGATTCTAGTGGATTACGGCAAAGACTAAAGCTGGAGATCTTGGACCAGCACCTATTAATTCGCCAAAGGCCGTGGAGGATAAATCCAAGGATGAAAGTTAGGCCATGGATATAGATGCAGAGGATGCATGTGATAGATAACTTGATCGTAGTAAGCATGCACACAGTGGACCGTGCGACATTCAAGTGTGGTGGAGGCATAAAGCGAAAGTTTTGTTGTAAAACTCAATTCCTTTTCCAAACATTTCTTTTACTTTTCTTATTATGAATTTTAGTCTTTTTGTAGCTACTTAACTATCTTGAATTCTTTTTTAGTTAGTTGCAATTTTACTTTGGTATGTACATAATATGGATTATTTTAGTCTGCTTTCAATTTATCTTGGTTTGTGCATATTTTATCTTTCTTTTACTTATTTCTATTTATTGAATGAATGCAAAGAATAGGATTCAGGTTTTTCCCTTATGCATGTTAAGAATTAAGTATCATAGTTGAAATATGAAAAACCTTAAAATTACTTCATCCAACCTCTTTTGAAAAAAAATATTTTTAAGCAACTTGGTTAAAATAATAAGTCTCAAAAAAATAAATTTTTTTAGGACATTCCATTTATTTGAGTTAAATTTTTTCATTAAACTTGCATGAATAAGGATTGTGGAACATAGATTTGAGTTAAAACACACAACCTAGTGAGATTTGAGCCTTAATGTGTGTTTGCATCTCTTTTAACCACTATTTCATTTTCGTATGTTATTTTCTCTATAATTACACTCTTTGGCTTGTTTGATTCTTGATGTCCAATATTTCGTGTATGTAACTATTTATATGATTAACGCCATCATTCTTATCAACTCACTTACCCATATAACCTTACTCTATTAATCAACCATTGTTATCCAATTTTGAGCCTAATGAATTTTCCTTTATTCTTAATCTTTATCACAATAATCCCCTAAGTAACAAACTATGAAGGTTCCTAATTTGATTTTTGATTATCTTAGACTAGTGGATATTGAATCTTTTAAGTTTAGGAAAAAAAGAAAAGCATTGGTGGGGAAAAAGAGTGTATTGATTGAAAATTTTGGAATTAAACAAACACATACATACATTAAATTTTGAAAGTATATACATTTATTCAGAAAAAAGAAAGAAAACAAAAAATTGTGTATAAAAAAAGAGAGAAAAAGAATTTTGAAAGAAATAAATATTGTCCCATATGGCATTCTTAGGAGTAATAAGTGCATTTGTGATGTGATTTAATTAAGAATGTATGGATGTGTGTGAAAAGTGAAATATACTTGACCAAATACATTCTTACCTTTACCCTAATCCCATTACAACTCTCTAAAGTCTTCATGATATTTGTATACATGCATTAAATATTTGCTGATTGTTAGAAGAACAAGTTTTGGAAAGCAAGATTAGAAGAAAATTGAGTGATTTAACCATATGCACTATAGCGATAAGAGAATAAACACATTTGGGTGAGGGTTCAATTGCTCAATTCCATATTCCTTCTTCGAGCGCATTTGCAGCATGAGTGACATGCACCTTATATTTATTATAAATTTTTTGTTTCTCTATGAAAGAATTCTCAAATTGTGCAGATTTTACTTCGCTCCTGCTCTGTTCTTCTTGTAGTCCTCGAGTTTGTTATGAAAAATGAATAAAGTATTGGCAATCTTCTCAAATTTTTTCACTTGTTCAACAAACTTGATAGACACTTTATATTATAGAGATGAGCTTAGCATGGCCGAAAGCAATTATTCACAAGATGAAGGAGAATATTCAGACCTTCTAAAGCATTTGGGGTCAAGAACTTTGGAAACTCGATTTCAAATGGTTGATTTGTCGATAAAAACATTGTGTTTTCTTCTATCTTATGTGATAGCTTTAATATTGTAGAAAAAAGTTCTTCTAGATCAGCCTCTTTTGGGCTGGAAGTTTTGTTTAGTTTAGATCCTTTGGTGGAGGCAATTTTGTTGACAGAATCTTATGTTGCATTAACTTGTGAATTATCTTGAAAAGTAGGGACTCTTGCTTTATCATGCTCCATTGTTGGAATAACTTTTATAAGAGAAAATGGAGGAGTTGTAAGATCGACAACACTTTTCTTATGAGCAAGTTCTTTTTCAATCACAATTTTTTATGCCGAGCCTTCTTTGAATTTACTATTTTGAACAAATTCTCTTTCAACAATTTGATCTAATTCTTTTTTCTCACTTGGATAATGGGATAATATATGCCCACTCAATGAAGATGGGGTAGGATTCTATTTTGTTTTTAGGAAGAAGGTTTTGTTTCAACTATAATTACTATCAAAATCGAAAGAGGATCTTTTGAGTGAATCTCGACCTGGTGTATTAAATCAATAGACAATTAAAAAATATATATAATAACATAACAAATAAATAAATAATGATGATGAAAAAGAAAAAATTGTATTTGAGATACTTTAGCCTTCTTAGAGCATGATGATTGCAAAGAACTTGATGATTTGTCATCAGAACTAGAACTACTCAGGCTTGTAAAGGATTCATTTAAATCGACAGGAGACCTTTTTGGGGGAGAAGTGGTAGATTTTCTAGTTACTTCATGAGTTGAAGAATTACTCTGAGTTGACTTCTAGCTAGATTTGTGAAAAGTATATACATGTGTAAGTATATATGAGTGCATAATGAAAGTTATAATGAAAAGGGAATAACATTCAAGATGGAAAGTTACCTCAATCGGTCACGTAGTAGTGAATGATACTTTTGATAGTTTGGTCGGTCGTGGATGCTTCGATGAAAGTTGTTCAGATGACTCAGGCAAGGTTTTAATTAAGCTTTTAAAGATATAGTACAAAGATTGATCATAGTGAGAGTAATAAGCAATCCACTAATCGACAAAGGACTTATTCACATAACTACTTCGTATGAAAGGGAGAGGCTCATAGTAACCTCAACACTTTTTATTATTCTCAAGAATCTGTCAACTTCCTTTTTTTTGGTCGAAGTTAAGTTGACAAAGAGGAGGTAAATTGCTTAGGAAAGGAGCTGGAAGAGCTTGAGAAAAGTCTATTTGTCTTGCAATATAATGAGCGGTATAAAGAGTGATTCAATATTTATCCTTTATGTATTGGGGAATGCCTGTTGATAACACTTGAATGGCAACAAAATTAGACTGTATGTTATCATTTTGATGTTGTGACTTCTCAACTTCATATTTACATACTATGGGTCATCAAAACCATGTGGGTCAATACTTGCGATCGACAATGGAGAAAAATTAAGGTCATCATTTTGGAAGGATGAGGCTAAGCAGAGCTTTGAAAAAGTTTTCCAAAAGAATTCATTGGTTGAACCAGAGGAGGAAAAGTTAGGCTTCAAGGTGATTAGGTAAGTCCTTCAATGTTTCGTATGTTAGAAGGAGCCTCATCATCATGCTTCATGTCTCTTTCGAACACTGAATTCAACCAGAGTTTTACTAGCAAGAGAAGTCTTCCGACACTAATCGAAGACTTGTTTCAAAGACTATTGACCATTTGACCCAATTCAGGATAGAGATTTTCTAGAAGAAGTTTAGCCAAACAAAATTTGTGTTTGTTTTCATGAATGAGAGCTGCTAAGGGAATGTATAATTTTTGCATGGTAACACTCCTCGAGCAGAAGGTTATATCATTAAGCCAATAGTAAAGAAACACTACATGCTTGTCATCAATAATCGGGCTTTCTTTTTGCCTATATTATTTCTAATGAACTCCTCATAAGAGCTTTTGAAGTTGATATCATATTCCTTTTCAGGGCGTAGGTCAGAAGTAGTTACAGTCGCACTTGGAGAAAGCCCAGTAATAGCATCCACGTTGGAAAGAGTAGGGCCAACTATTCCACATGGAAGATGAAAATTTTGTGGTTTTACTCCAAATACATAGCATGACCCTAATCATTCAGTGATATATTGAAAGGTCAAATTGAGAAAGCCTGAGGAGATCATAGATTCCTCGACAATGTCAAGCGTGTTTCTTGTAGGGCTCCATTCATTTATACCACACAAGGAAGTTTCCATTCTTGAAGGAAATCTTTGGGTGTTACAGAAAGGTCAAGCATGATCAACGAAAGGGGTAACAAACAAGTCGTTCTTGATTAGAATATCTTGCACTTCATTACATGGGAAGTAATAATGGGAAATGCTTCTTGCCTGTTTTAGAAAATTCAAGGGACTTAGAAAATAATGTAATTCGTCCTCGATGGAAAATGATAACAAAATCTCCTCATCATTAATAGTATCGATCGGGTCTTCAATGACAATGTCGAAATCTTTGGAAAAAATGGCCAATTTGGGCTATTCAGTGGATTCCTTGATTTGTCATTTGCCTTTGCTTTTGGTAGGGGAATGTTTGGAAGATGAAGGAGATGTCATTCCTGCAAATTGGGATTAAAATTAGTCAAACAAACATAGAAAGTTGTAATCCTTCCACCATCATAATATGAACAGTGTAAGAAAAACCCTATATGAAAATGTGGTAAAACTACCGATAATTAGGTAATTAGTGATATTGGAGATGAATGGAAGATGGTTTTTCTGCATCCTAACAAGGTGTTTTCTTTAGAAGAACCTATAACTACCAATTCACTGAAAATAAAATAAATTCTTTTTCCTTTATGAATAATTAAGAGAATGTAAAAGAGCAGAGTTTAAAAGAAGAAGAAAAAAAGTAGTTAACAAAAATGATGTAGAAAATATTTGGTTTTAAACGGTAGATGAAAGCACTATGAAGTTTGAAAGTTGAAAGATGGCAATGGCGGCAATAGCAATAACGGTAGAGATGTTTCTTTGGAGAGGAACAAAGATTTTTTTTGGAAATGAAAGATTAGAGTGGAAGATGAAAAGAAATATTGGACTTTCATATGCGTGTCTTTGGAGTTGAAAATTTGAGAAATGTGAGAAGCACAAAAAGACAGATGGAACGTGGAAGGACGTGAATGCATTTAATGGAGTCATAATGATTGTGGCAGTTACTTGGGAAGTGAAAGGGAAATTTGATTGATGGTTGTGTAGGATTGATCATCCTATCTAGAAACAAAATCTCGATGAGTTTGATGATCTTAGGGGGCAATTTGTTAGTCGATAAAGTTCTCTTTAATAAGCGAGGTATTCGATCAATAGGCATAGATTGGTGATCCCTTCGAACAAGATTCAAATTAGTTTTGAAAGTGGATGAACAATGTCTAGGATGGTTATCGAGCATGCATTTGACGGAATCGATTATTTATGAGTTCTCGTTGAGACCAACACATGATAGTATGGGATTGGTGATGCCTATAAATAGAGTGGTGAGATATGAACAAGGGATTGAAAATTCTCTATAGAAACACACTCACATAAACTCTCACATCCCATTGACTTTTTGAGATATTGTCTTGAGTCTGTTTTCTGTAGGTTTTCTTCCATCTTCTTCTTTATCGTTCTTTACAAATTTTATACTTTACATTAATGCACTTTGCTTTTATTGCAAAGTTAATTTTGTCTCTTTTGTACTTTATTAAGTTCTTCATTTTGATTGAAACCTTTAAAATTCTATGAAGATTCTTTTCA
The DNA here is from genome assembly GCF_000817695.3 of Arachis duranensis. Classification (NCBI taxonomy): domain Eukaryota; kingdom Viridiplantae; phylum Streptophyta; class Magnoliopsida; order Fabales; family Fabaceae; genus Arachis; species Arachis duranensis. The sequence goes on along the minus strand of NC_029772.3, from coordinate 24,313,166 downwards.
TTGTATGTTTGTGACATTCTGGTTTTTGCGATAGATTTGCATATGTGAGTTTTACGTTTTGTTCACATAACGTCTATGATAACTTTTTTTGTGATTCTTAAATAAAATGAATAATAATGTAATATTAATATTATGTTATTATTTAATTTTATTATCTGACGAAGGACGATCACTTAATATTGGGCCCGAAAGATTGTAAAAGTTCGGCTTTACTAATGTCATTTACATTAATAATTTACTCAATCCTTATTTTAATTAATTACCACCACTTGAGATAATTAATTGATTTTTTATCATGTCCAATTACCTTAATTACCTTCCAAGATATTTAAAAATTAACCTTGCTGACTTAACGATTTAAAAATTGCGACACGCAGCACTTAATGCGCCACCTGTCATGACACATGCCTCCTCCCCCTTGATTAAGTGACACTTAGTCACTAATCAAGCTATATACAAGCACAAAATTCTCTCTCTTTCCTCAAGGAACAGCCGAGGCATGCATGGAGAGAAAATGGAGGATTTTAGTCGATTTCTGACTTTTTAAGCTTGATTTATTGAGATCCGTGACCCTCACAAAAATTATGATCCAGTAGAAGTGACTGTATCTTCCTTCTCTACACGGTGACGTTTTCGGCCGAACGAAGGAAGGAGAAGAACCACCGAGTTTTTGATGTTTTCATTCTGTTTGACCAATCAGAAACCTCCTCCGATATCTTGTGTGTGTTTTGTGCTTCACAGAGGTAGGGTTTGACTCTTCAATCGGTTAAAATTATGAATCAATTGATATACGTGATTGGAATGTTGTCTGTTGATGTCCGTTATTCAAATTTGTGATTGTTGGCTATTAAAATTCTAGCTGAATTGCTATTGAAATTATTGTTGTGATTCGGCCATGTTGAGAAACCAAGAACTGAGATGTTGTTGTTGAGTATTTGGCTGAAATTTGAGTTATATAATAGTATGTTACTGAGTTTTGTTGGCCGGAATTGATTTGGAACTAAATATAACTAAAACGAATATTTTGAACGGATATTTCAAGTAAAAAGGAGTAGAGGCTTGGATTTTGAAAAAAATTAATGAATAAAAAAATAATATATATTTATTTTAAAATATATGAAGTTTATTGAAATTAAAAGAGTTTGGTTTTTGAGGAAAAATGATTGGTTTGCAATAAAGGGTTTAAAGTGGAAGACGGGAGAAAAATACAACTCTAATTGAACAAAAAAGATTTTATTTAAAAAAAATAGAACCGTGTCCAATTTACTTATTTTAATGAAGTTTTGGATATTTGAAAATTTGTACAATATTTTAAATAATTTATAAAGTAACCAGTAAAGACTGTGTCTCTTTTATAGAAGTTCAAAGTTATTTAGAGTAATTTTAAAGTATGTCAATTTAATTAAAGTAACTTGTAGAATATGCCATTTTTCAAAGTTTAAGCATATTTATGTATTTTAGTCCAGTGGACATATTTATGTATTTTTAAAATATTTATAGAATTTAAGCATAACTCTGAGATATTTGTAAAAGTGATTCTAAAGTTAAATCTCATGATCCGCTCTGTTTCAGTTGATTATTTTAGAGAAATTGTGGAATTCTGGCTAATGAATTATTATATCTTGAAAGGTATTTGATTATGTGATGAGATAATTGTAGTTGGAAGTGCTACACCAATGACTCTTTTGTCATCGATTTATTCAGAGATTTGTCTAGTCTTATTTTATTGTGTAAATATTTTTGGCCCCCTCTAATATTTTATCTAGCTCCGCCCTTGGGTAGAGGCGCTATAGCCCGAGAGTGTGACTGTCATTTAATCATGGGAGCAGTACGGGTGCTATAGCCCAAGAGCGTGCGGACGCTATAACCCAAGAGTGTACCGGGCACTATACCCCGAAGCGATGGCAACGAGAGACAATGTCGGATGTAACGTCAGGCACGAGTCAAAAATTAGCGGATGAGCTCATTACCTGCACTAGGGCTAGATATGCATCATACTTGTTTGCGCATATCTCTTGTATGTTTTGAATTCGTTCTTGTAGTTGTATGTTATGTTGCTATTTGCTTTTGTTTGTTGTTTGCCTATATTCTTTTGTTGTGGTCGGTTTGATTTGGGACACATGGCTGTTATATGAAAAGCAAATCAACTTGTTTCACCCCGACCCTACTAAGAACTCCCTAATTCTTACCCACTATCTTCCTACCCCCCTTCAGATGGAGATGGGTGTCATTTTGTATGAGCTCAAGCAGCCTTATGTGTACAAGAAACATATCCTTCGCAACTTTTATGTGGTGGCCGCAGAGCCTCGAATCCGTAAGTACATAGTTAGAGATAATCCCTTTCAGCACTTGCTAGCTTCACCTCTCTTTGATCCTGATGCACCGTATGCTTTTCTGCTATCTTGGTTACATCCTGATTCTCTCCATCATCCTTTTGATCACATGCATGGAGGTCCTATTTTAGCACAGCAGGATGGTCAGGCGGTGCCTAAGTCTGATCTCATCGTCGATGACTACATCCTTGAGTCTCCTCTAGTAGGTTTGGATATGTCGATAGAGTCTCTTTCTACTCGTTCCTCTGACCCTTTCACCATAGAGCCTATCGGGACTTTCGCCGCAGCTTCTGGTCAGCCCTCAACAGTTGAGCAAATTTCTTTTAGTGGTATAGTTTTCGCAGATAACAACAATGAGGATACTCCCTAGAGTACATCAAAGGTTATCGTTATTTCTAACGACGAGGACATCAAGTAGATAGAGAATGTAGATATGACTTCTGAGGATGATGAGGATCCTGAGATGGATGTAGAGATCGTGGACTCACTACTAGAAAACTAGTTATTACAGACGGATATTTCCGACAGATTTTATCCCACTGAAATACAGAGGGAATTTTAGAGGGATTTTTTGTCGGAAAACAAAAAAAATGGATTAGTATAAATTACAGACGGAAAAAAGAATCTGTCGATAATTCCGTCGGAAAAATTAATTTTTTTCAGTGAGAAATAATTACAGATGGAAAATCTGTCTGTAATTAAATAGACAAAATGCTGTCTTTTATTAAATTATTACAGACGGATTTTTTCGTCTGTAATTTAAATTTTCCGTCGGTAATATATTAAAATAAGGAGATGAGTCACTTTACTCCCGAGTACTTCAGTTCACTTTTTTTCACGTGAATTACTCCCATACCTTCTCTCTCTCTCTCTCCATTGAAGCTCCATTGAAGATGTGGCGTCCTCCGCTGTTGCCGTCACCGCCGCCGCCGCGGCTCGCGTCGCACGAGCTCCTTCCACTGCCGCTCTCAATGCGTTTGCTCCTTTCGTCGTCACACGAGCTCTCTCAGCCGTGCTCTTGTCTTACGAGCTCCCTCTGCCGCTGCTCTCGCGCTGCTTCTTCTCTCCTCGCCGGAGGTTTGTCATCGTCTTCTCTCATCGCTGTTAGTTCAGGTAGGCCTCCGCCTCCTTCTTGTCCCTAGCCCTAACCCTTCCATTGTGATTCTGTTCCGATTTCATTATCCCTAACCCTAACCCTGTCCCTTCCCTATTTTTCTTAACCCTAATTCTCGTCCCTTAACCCTAATTTTCCGTTTGTTCTCTCTGGTTTAGAATTATGTTATGTGGATCGATTTTAATCCTACTTTGTTTTTTTTTCAGGTCCGCTGAAGGTTACACCATCTATGGTCGAGTGAAGATCCCCAGCAGTATGCTTTGTTTTTCTTTTTTGTCACTCTGATTTTTATTTTCTTACTTTTTAGTTAATTCAAAATCTAATTGTTGGATGGTGACTGATGCGAATAACCATTGCATTTGAATTGGCAGATTTTTTATATTTTGTTCAATAAACTTTAGAGTGTATCTGATAATGTTAATTGAGTGGAATTCAGCAAGGTTTTGCTAGAGTTCATTGTGGTGTGCCTCCATTCCTTTGTGTACATCCATTCCTTGCATCCATTTCTTGTTAATGGTGTGCATAAATTTGTTTGTAGATTTAGGAACAAAAAACTATATATGGGATAAGGGATAAGGGATGATTTGAGTTTCCAGATATGGGATTCAATTATGACTGGTGGATTTGAATTCTATAAGATGGACGGATTTCCAGGTCTGATATATGTTATTGATAAAAATAAAAAATAAAAAAAAGAGAGAAGAAGATGGATAATACTAATTTTTTACTTCATTTTTCATTCATAGCCAGGAGCACTTTCAGTTATTTCAGCTATAGATGAAGAAGTTAAATCTGAGAATGTAGATTCAATGTTCCACATTGGAGACATAAGCTATGCCACTGGTTTTCTAGTAGAATGGGATTTCTTCCTTAGCCTTATTAATCCAGTAGCTTCCAGAGTTTCTTATATGACAGCAATTGGGAACCATGAGAGGTAATATTATTGTTATTATTATTATCATTATATCATAATCATTAATGGAATTAAAGTAGTGATGTTATCATTAATTACTAGGCTTATGGTTTATAATATACTTTATTATATACTCAGGGATTATGTGAATTCTGGTTCAGTATACATCACTCCTGATTCTGGTGGGGAATGTGGAGTAGCATATGAAACATATTTTCCAATGCCAACATCACTCTATTGAACAAGCAAGTGTTCATTTCACTGTTATATCAACCGAGCATGATTGGTCACAAAATTCTGAGCAGGTAAATTCAGAGAAGCTTTTTTCATATTTAAAGCATAAGAGAATAAATTAAAACAAATTAAACATTAAAGGATATTTTTAAAATTTTTCAAAAACTTCAAGGACAAAAATATACTTTAACCTTTTTCTTATCATGTTCATATCTATGGTTTAATATTATAAGTTTTTTAATACATGTAATTTAACTGCACTATTTTTTGTAGTATGCATGGATGAAAAAGGACATGGCTTCAGTTAATAGACAAAAAACTCCATGGCTAATATTCATGGGGTGAGTTTGGTTTAGTTTAGTTTAAATCATAGGCTTATTCAATTTCACAGTATATATATTCATTGATCATAATATTTTTAAATGTTTACAGACATAGGCCAATGTATACCTCAGATCATTCATCTGCTGACAAGAATTTTGTTGCAACTGTGGGCCATTGCTATTAGCCAATAAGGTTCGTAGTTAGTAAATCAAGTTCCATAGACTATATAGACCCTTAAATTTTTTGTTCACTTTATATATTTATTCTTGGATTGAATTGAACCAGGTTGATTTGGTTCTTTTTGGGCATGTGCATAATTATGAGAGAACTTGTTCTGTATATCAAAACCAATGTAAAGCCATGCCCAAAAAGGATTCAAAAGGAGTTCTATTTGATTATTCTGTTTTTTGCTGCTTTTAGGCTATGTATTAGTTTTCATTTTCTGGAGGTTAGTGCTTTTCTAATGACTAGACAAAAATTCTCTTCTTTTTTTTAGCAAGCAGCGCTTGTGCTTAACGCTTCTCGCCGATTTCGCTACACCTTGGACCTGAAGAAAGAAGAAGAAAAGGAGCAAGTGCTGAGAAAGATTAGAGGGCATGTTCAAGTCATCAAAGTTTGGTTCCTTGGCTGGTTCTCTTTATAATTGCTCATCTATCAGACATTAAATGGATTTTAATTAATTATTCTTCCTATTAATTGACATTCAGTTAAACTCTTCATCTTCATCATCATATTAATTTTTTTTACTCATTCTTATGTAGCCATGTTTTTACATTCTTATGTTGCATCTATGCTTTATTTTCCTTAAGTACATTTCTAATCTTTTCTTCGTCTCAGTGATATTCTTCTTTTATCAAAAGATACAAAAATTCTTGTTTATTGGGCTGATGTCTTTGTTTATGTTGTCTATAATAGATGTTTGTTTGGGATGCTTGCAAGGATCTGACCTTGATTATTTCAATCGTAGCTGCTACAGCTTCATTAGTACTGGGGATAAAATCTGAGGTGAGAAAATGTGGTAGAGTAAATTTTAAATGTTGAGAAATAGGTTGATTAGGAATATGTTTTTAAATGTTGAGAAATAGCCAAATAGGTTTTCATCCATAGAAGAATTAATTTTATATTTCAGGGTATTAAGGAAGGATGGTATGATGGTGGAAGCATTGCTTTTGCAGTTATTCTGGTTATTGTTGTTACAGGTACTATGCCAATATTTTGTCTTTGTAAAGTTTCTAATAAAGCATTCAAACATGTTCTATGATTCTGTTTCTCAACTTGATTTTTTTATATAACTTTGTTATATATTATGGAGGTTATCACTTATCACAATAGTTACATCTGTAGTAATATTATCGTTTGAAGTGCGCATCACTCTCTTTCTTTCTCCACTTCCTTTTGTAGCTATAAGTGATTATAAGCAGTCTCTTCAGTTTCGGGACCTAAATGAGGAGAAGAGAAACATTCATTTGGAGGTTTGATTTTTGCTTCTCTGTACTTCTTTATTATTACTATTATTATTATAGCATCCTCCTTATCATATTTATATATTTTTTTTTTCAATCTTTAAATTTTATCTCTGCATGAGAAGGTAATTGGAGGAGGTAGAAGAGTTGAGATCTCAATCTAATATGACTGGGGAGAGCAATATTGTAAGTGTTTTTTTCCATTATGTGCTGAATAAGAAAAATTACTTGTCTCATTTCTTAAGTTTGATAATCATTTTCCTTTTTGCAGGTTGAAAAGAATTCTAAGAACCCTATTCTGCTATCTGGTTGTAAAGTTGCAGATGGCAGTGGTGTTATGCTCGTAATGTTTTACTTTTTTTTGCCATGTGTGTGTGTGTGTCTATATATTGATTGCCATGTGTGTGTTTTACTTTTTTTGAAATTTCTCTCATCATTTATGAACTGAGTAACTCAAATCTTGTCTTTTTTCCAGTAATGGCTTCGGGATCCGATGATGCTCTTAAGAGTGTTGGTTTAGTGTTAGCAGGTAATAACTAATAAGTGTTTATCATAAAATGCAAAATTTTAATTTTGATTCTGGGGTTGCAGTAAATTCAATAATCACTTTTATTTCTAATGATATAAATGTTTTCAGGACTTACCAACTGAATCTGGAACTGTGATCCCCTATGTTCACTTGATGAAACAAGCTCACAAGATTTTGAAGACAGTTATATAGTCTTGTTATTTGCATAACTTAGTATAGTTGAACAATACATTGAGTTTATGTTTTGAATTATAGTTGATGTATCAACACACTTTGATGTATGGTTGTTATTTATTATTATAGTTGATGATCAATACATTTTGTTTATGTTTTGAATTATATTGACTTGCTTGTTTATAGTATTTTTCTTTTAGTTTGATAATACGATGAGTTTGTTTATTTTTTGAAATATTATAAATATTCGAATATAAATTAGATAAAAAATTTTTTATTAAATTTATATTTATTTTGTATGAAAACAAGCTTATTTTGTAATTAGAAAAATAAAAAAAATTATTTTACCTTACTGACGTATTTACAGACGGATTTTCTGTCTTTCCAAAGTTTAAATTACAGACAGAAAATCTGTCGAAAAATTCGTCTGTAATTACAGACGGAAAATCTGTCTGAAAATCCGTCTGTAAGTCTATAATTACAGATGGAAAATCTGTCTGAAAATCCGTCTGTAATTATAGACGGAAAATCTGTCTGAAAATTTGTCTGTAATTACAGACAGAAAATCCGTCTGAAATTCCGTCTGTAATTACAGACGGAAAATCCGTCGGAAAGTTCGTCGCCTTCGGAAAATGGAGGGAGAATTTACAGAGGGAAAATCCGTCGGTAACTAGTAAAAATTCGTCGGTAATTTTCCGACGGAAAAAAAATCCGTCGGTAAATAATTTCCGACGGGGCTTTTACAGAGGGACAAAATCCGTCGGTAATTTCGTCGGTAACCAAAAATCTGTCTGTAATAAAGACTAAATCTGTCTGTAAATCTGTCTGTATTAATCCATTTTCTAGTTGTGACTTGACTTCTGACAGCGATTAGGTAGCATCATCAGCATCTTCTTTTGGCAGCTCTCCGGTTTATTATTTCTTTTGTCTTAGACTCTCACTTTTGTTTTTCGAGAGATCAGGTTAGAAGACTAGACTAATTTGGGCGTCAAATTAGGGGCTTCCTATATGGACCAGACTCCGGAGATGTTTTGAGTTGTATATATGTACATATTTTAAGTTGTATATTATCCTGTATTATCCTATTTGTGTATGTATCTGTTTATCTTTTTAGTTTGTGCAATCTCACATTTCTTTTTATTTGCAAATTATCTTTAAAAATTTTTTTTTTAATAAAAATCGAGTTTCGTTAACTCATTTATAGACTTGATATTATTAATAATATTGCCAATGTAGTTTTAAGTTAGTAACATTTAATATTTTGGTATGAACATATTATACTAAAAATTGAATCGTTACAATATTCGTAACATTTTAAAATTTTGAAAAGTGTTCTTTATATTAATTTTTTCAAGTAAAATTTTGTTTTATTAGTTAACTCTAGAAATTCTTTCTTCTTTATCCAGACAAAATAAAGATTTTTTATGCACATGAAACTAAAGTAGGTTTCACTTTCAAATATTAGATTTCGAACTACTTTAATTATTTGCAACCGTCAAGAACATTATTTGCATTTGATTGGTTAATAATCCGCATATCAATTATATTTAATAGAGCAATATTAAGAATTAATATTTTTTTTATCAATAGTAGTCAATACTTTAGATAAATATTAATAAGTTCTAAAAAAAATAAATAGTGCAATCTTTTTTAAATTCTAAAGTCTAGTTCTTAAATCTTAAAATTTGTTAAAATTTAAATTTTTCGGTTAAAAGTTTTATCAGGTTGATTTCGGGCATTACTCGATCTATTCTATTATTGTCCTTATTAGTTGGAATTGGAAGTTAATGATGATGTAAATAACAGGTCACAGTTTCGTCATTCTAGTATTCCATTCCACTCAACAACCGAGCTGGATTTACTGTTTTAGCTTGCTTATGGTCAAAACTTTAAAGGACAGCGATTAAAAATATTTGCTATTCATCACGATGAACAACGAGCAAGGATAGTGATTTTCAAATGATAATCTCAATAGATGCACGCCAATTATATCTCAAGTGGTAATTAGTCCACCAAATAATGTTGCTTCTAAGTTTTCCCCTATAAATTGAATAAATAAAAAATGAATGTTTCGTCCTCAAACGAAAACAAGGGTTGTGGTACTTTGGATAATATTTTCTTTTAATCAATACTTTACTATATATTGTTCATTGTCCGTTTTGGATTTTTGATGAATTTGTTTCTACCTAGAGAAATTAATTTGCATGTTAATTTATTTATTTTTTATTTAATGAGTTGTCGGAAAGGTGGTGGAAGGAATTAATGGAACAAAGTTTAGTTTCTGTTTTTCATACTTGAGATATTATCAAGAGAAGATAATAGACAAGAAATGTTAGTTGTAGATATTTGTCCGATTATGTAGATAAAACTTCTCTTAAAAAAATTATTTGGTATAAATTTTTTTGTTGACAGTATCTTTTAATTCGACAAATTAAAAATTAATTTGTCGTAGATCTGAACTTCATTTAAAAGTCTATTGTTGGTCACTAAATTAATATATATAAGATAAAATTTGAATTTAATATTTATTTAAATAGGCGAATAAGCTGACTACTCGATTAGTTAAGTTGGTTTTAAAGTTTCTTTCATAGCCTTATTGCAAGAGGAAGAGTGGTGTTGGTGTTAGGTCATTGTTGCAACCGAATGGGGTATATAAATATTAGTATTATTGTTATTATTTATATATCATAAATAATATCAAAATCATTATTAGAAACTATATGAAGTCAAACGAGGAATAATACAAGAGACTGTAGAAATTGGACTGGAGCTAGTACGCGTTAAGAAAGGCTGTTATATAACCTACGACAGTTGAATAACGAGGTAAGTTATTAACATTATTATTAAAGATGAAAGAAATAATGGTCTGATTCAATCTAGCAACTTTACAATGAGCATAAGTTACAAATGGATATAATTCATAAAACCAAACTTGGTTTGATAGGCAACTTAACGGACTAGCTATTTTGCTTCCTAACAGTTGTAACTTTGGTTTCGGAGTCAGGTTGATAAAACTTTTATTTTTTAAAAATAATTTATTAAAATTAGATTTTTAAAAAATAGTTTTCTAAAAATTATAATGTCTATATTTAATAAATTAGATTAAAAATAATTTTTAATAAGTATAAACAACAACAATTATATTTAGTAAAATAATTTTAAAAATTTAAAAAGACAATAATAAATAAAAATATAAAAATAAATTTGGATATATATTAATATATGACATTAGATTAACTTTTTACTTTTAATAAATACAAGCTAACTTAAAAAAAAATGTAAGTATAAGTAGATGATATTTTTTATTCACCAAATATAAAACAAAGAACTTGTACTTTAAAAGAGTTTTTATGATGACCAAAAGGTTAAGATTTAGAATCCAGTGTCATAAAATATTTTTTCTTAACAACTTAATTTTTTTGTGAGTAATTTCATGTCAGCCAATATACTTCAACAAAAAGGTTGCTCGCAAATTAAAATTTTGGAGAGATCAGCAGAGAGCAAAAGGGATGACATTAAATTATTTGAAGTATAAAAGTTTAAATTTTAATATTATACAAGTATTTTCTTTCCTTTCAAATTTCTAATTCACAGAATAAATCTAAAGGAAAAGTGATTTCTTATAAGGAATTGATATCTAAAGCAACCTAATTGATTGACTCGCTTTTAAAGTGATTTTGTAACGATTTTAAACTAAAATGACACATAAAAAAAAAATTTATATCAACCACTCCATGCTTGACCTAGCCACCACGCTTCTTTCCAAAACTTTCATGCATTCCATTCCTATTCCTCGCTGTCGTACAATAACGCCGTACTTTTGGACCAGGAAAAAAGCCTCACAAAAAACAATAGCAATAATAATAGATTTTAAAAAAAAATTAACAATCATTAATTTTAATTTATATTGGTAAGTATTTCTAGTCAATTATTTAACTCTTTAGTTCAATAATTTAATATTATAATTTTAATAAATACTTTTAAATATTATTAACTCACTGCTTTCAAAAAATAATAAATTTTGCTAATAATTTTTAGTATTATTGCTTAAAAAAATCAAAAGAAAAAATTACGAAAACAGTTTTGTTAGATAAACAATAATTTTTGTAAACAGTATGAATAATGAGTTCTAGAACTGACCCAGTAAAATAAAAAAAATACTCAACTTTTAAATTATCTCCTAAATCTTAACATTAGGATAACCATCTGCACACCTAGTGAATTGCATATTCAGTCACTATTAACTGTGCATGAGTAAATCGAATAAAAAAAATAATCATCCAATAACATAATTATCTACGTACTTATTGAATTGAACATTCGACATATTTATTATTCACCTTATTTAATATTCTCATTGTTTGTCTGTATTTTTCTTATGAAAATAAAAAAGGTGTTTGAGATTCCTATTGCCTTGGGGTCGCATACCCTTTCCTTCCGTACACACATAGGTAAAGTAATCGTGATATATCTTCATGAAGATGACAAAGTCAACCCTTCCCTAATCTTCGTTCTATTCTACCTGCTTTATATATGAAATTTCTTCGTTCCTCTAATGTATCTTTTTCACTCCTATCTTTTTAATCATTAATTATATGATCAACAATAATAATGCTCCATGCATGCCTTTAATAATATGTTATTTTAACTTTTTTTCTTATTTTTTCCCGGGGCCAAACGACGAAAATTTTTAACCTGTAAACTTTCAAAAGCTTATATTGTTAAAAATATGTATAATTATTCGTGTATTTTTTTTATGTATTATTTTAAGTTGCTGGGATAAATAATTTTATAATATAATAAGAGTTTTATTACTATAAACATATAGAATTAGATTTTTATTAACTTGTCAAAAATATAATTTTAAAATAAAAAATCTATACAGATTTAGAGAAAGCAAAAAAAATTCATATAACAAGACAAATGAAAAATATAATTATTAATGTATGTTATTATTAGTTTAAATTTTTAGAACAAATAACAAGGTTGTGAGAATTGAACTTGTTAATAAACCAGTGAAGTGACTGGTTTACTAATTTATTAGTTCAACTAAGATTTAACTAGAGTTCAACCGATTTAATTAAATATTAAATAAAATTATTAAAAATTTAGTATAAAAACACATTAAACACAATATGAGTTCCATAATGCATTGAAGAGGAAATTATCCAATAGCTATTAAATATACAATGTTGATTATGCCTATACCAAATGAATTATGTAAATGGAACACAAACTTAGAAGGCAATCTATAACCTCTAAAGTTCTTGGTGGCTTCAGTTCCCTGTGAATTTTTCTATCTGCATTACTCATTGACTCCCCTGCCCTGTTACATTTTTCATTACTCTTGACCTGCTCTTCTGCTGTGTTGCATGGGTTCATCAAGAGCCATTCCATTCCTATCTTCACATTCACCATTCTCTCTACAATCTTCAAGTGGAGATTGATGAGAAATATCCTCCTGGCAGATTCAGAAACATCACTTTCAAATACTTTCACCACCAACACAATATAACAAAAATCAAGCACATAAAATGCACCAAAATTAGATAAAATTTAAATTTGATAATTTCAGATGATACGGCAATGAAGTGATTAAACTATAGCAAAATTCAGAATGATAATTTAGAATCCAGATGATTATATCAATTCATACAATTCATACAACATTCAATATAATTAAATTCAGCATTTCATACAGTTAATTCACCAAAATTCAATATAGCAGAATTCAATAGAGCACAATTGAACTTATATAGCAAAATTTAAAAACCAGAGTCCCAAAATTGAACTTTTATCAAATTTATATTCGGTAAAATTCATAATTACAAAATGATTAATCCATATAATTAACAAAATAAAAATATTTGAAAAGTAGAAGAAGAACTCAAAACAAAAACTCTGCATCTGAAGTTATGAACCCAAATCTGCCCTAAATTTCTCACTGAATAAAAAATTAATTGAAAAAAAAACCCAAGAACTCAAAACCCGCAGGAAAGCACAGAAGGCTAGACGATGAAGTTGACAGAAACCGACTAATATAACATATGAAGTACTAAAATTAGCAAAATAAAAAATAATTCAGAGGGAGCTCAATTATAAGTAACAAAACTCCACAGTAAAACCAGCAACACAATTATTAGTTGGAGTAAAGGGACACAGGGCCACAGAGGAGAAAAGGGACACAATGCTTATCGGCGGCGAAGAGGAAGGAGAGTGACGGCGACGACAGAAGAGACGGCGTGACACGGCGAAAACAGAGAGAGAGAGAGAAAGAAAGAGCGCTCGAATAGAGTAGAGGAAATGCAGTGGCTGTGGGTTCTGCGGGGTTGTGGGGGCTATAGGGGTGGGGGCTACGCCGCTAGAGTTCTTCGAATCTTTTCTTTCATTCTTTGTTCTTTCAATTTTGAGAGAGGAGATGAGATGAGTGGGACACTGAGGCTGGGGGAACTGGGCTGCGTCTGGTAGAAATTAGAAAATTTAGGTTTTTTTAAAGGTCAAAACGGCGACGTTTGGAAGGGAGTGTCCAAACCGGAAGACCTCTAAAAAATCGACCAATTTCGCCGGTTTATCGGTTAATTGTCGGTTTGACCGATTTTTTGCCCAATTTTTTGCTGCACTGTTTTTTAGGCTACCAAACCACACTCATGACCGGTTTTCGGTTAATTCAGTTGAATTGGTCGGTCCGGTTTGATTTTCAGAACTATGATAAATAGTATTACAATGCATAGATTTAAGCTTTGTATGGAAACATTATAAAGAAATTAAATAAAAGGGTCAGCAAGAGATCGAGGAAAAGAAAAGGTGCAAAAGTTGAGGGAGAAAAGAAAGTCAAATTTGTTCGTAAACAACGGATAACAACCAAATAAAGATGGGAAAGAAGGAGTAATTTATACTTAAAATCCGAAGTGAAACATCATATGGGATTTTTAGGTTACTTAAAATTATAATTGCTGATTAGATAGATACGAGAGGAAGAACCAAGTATTTGTTGGGAAAACTCAACAAAGGTTCAAACAAGAACCTGTCTAACAACGGACGCATTAAAAATAATTTTTCCACAATCTGTGTGATTAAATAGACAATACCAAAGATACTCCAAGCAGCAAATATAATGGAAGAAATTAAATAATCAGACACCAGAAGTTTAACGTGGAAAAACCCCCAAAAGAGGGACAAAAAACCCACAAGACCTAGTCTAGTAAAACCTTCCACTATCAGAATAATGGGTACACAAACAATCTTTCTAGTGACACTAAGGCATCTCAACAATCAACAAAATACATCATCAAAACTGATGGAATCAACATAAACCCTCCATAAAATTAGGTATCTTAAATCAAGCAAAAGAGAAGACAATACAACTAGCAAATTATATCCTAATGTTCATCTCTACACCAGAAATAACATACTAAAATTTCATAAGAAATGGAACAAATTTATCAGTTCAATCGGATTAAAATGGCATTGCTCTGCCCCTCTCCCCCCGAATTCTTCTTATCTTCGGGGCAGTAACTCTCCTCACTCTCTCTGTATCTTTTGTTTCAAAATGTGAGGGTTTCAAAATCTCTCTCCCTCTCAGCGTGGCTTTTGCCACTTTATTTATTTATTTATTTATTTTTATTTTAAAGGTTGTGTGGGCCCCACTTAAGGTTGGGGACCCACCAACAAATCTCCCCCTCACCAATTCAAGTGGGGATAGGCTGCTCCACCAAGCCCGCCTTCTCTTTGCAGGAATCAAACTTCAATGCAGGTAAACTTTTAGTCATCATATCTGAACCATTATCATCAGTATGGATCTTCTCAAGTGTATATGACTTCATCTCAAGCCCTTGACGTATCTAATGATATCTCATCTCTATGTGCTTGGTGCACGAATTTGTAATTCGCACAACTAACCAGCAAGTGCACTGGGTCGTCCAAGTAATACCTTACGTGAGTAAGGGTCGATCCCACGGAGATTATTGGTTTGAAGAAATTAATGTTTATTTTATCAATCTTAGTCAGGAGGCCAATAAGGTTATTTGGATTTAATTGTAAGAAGAATAAGAGAGAATCAAATTGTTACTTGTTGTGCAGTAATGGGAAGTATGTTGGAGTTTTGGAGATGCTTTGTCCTCTGAATTTCTGCAATGTAATATTTAACTCAATTGTTTGTAAAGCACGTCTACGGCAAGCTGTATGTAGGGTGTCACCATTGTCAGTGGCTACTTCCCATCCTCTCAGTGAAAACGTTCCTATGCTCTGTCACAGCACGGCTAATCATCTGTCGGTTCTCAATCAGGTTGGAAGCTAAGAGAAGTTCATTCAGTCTGATGTAGAACGGAGGTGTTTGTCAGACACACGTTCATAGGTTGAGGGAGGTGATGAGTGTCACGGATCATCACCTCTTTCACAGTTAAGCGCGAATAAACATCTTAGATCGGACCATACACACGTTTGAGTGAAGTATAAACAATTGCATTAATTCATTGAGACGCTGCAGAGCTCCTCAACCCCAACAATGGAGTTTAGAGACTCATGCCGTCAAAAAGTATGTAATTCAGATCTGAAAATGTCATCAGGTACAAGATAAGTCTCTAAAAGCTGTTTAAATAGTAAACTAGTAACCTAGGTTTACAGAATATGAATAAACTAAGATAATTGGTGCAGAAATCCACTTCTGGGGCCCACTTAGTGTGTGCTGGGGCTGGGACTAAGGCTATCCACGAGTTGAGACCTTTCTTGGAGTTGAACTCCAAGTTATAACGTGTTTTGGGCGTTCAACTCCGGATCATGACGTTTTTCTAGCGTTTAACTCCAGACAGCAGCATGAACTTGGCGTTCAACGCCAAGTTACGTCGTCTATCTTCGCGCAAAGTATGGACTATTATATATTGCTGGAAAGCCCTGGATGTCTACTTTCCAACGCCGTTGAGAGCGCGCCAATTGGACTCCTGTAGCTCCAGAAAATCCATTTCGAGTGCAAGAAGGTCAGGATCCAACAGCATCAGCAGTCCTTTTTCAGCCTAAGTCAGATTTTTGCTCAACTCCCTCAATTTCAGCCAGAAAATACCTGAAATCACAGAAAAATACACACACTCATAGTAAAGTCCAGAAATATGATTTTTGCCTAAAAACTAATATGATTCTACTAAAAACTAACTGAAACATGCTAAAATCTACATGAAATTACTCCCAAAAAGCGTATAAAATATCCGCTCATCAGTGCTTTGATCTGAAATGAAACGTCGAATGCTTGCTAAGATGGATAGAACTCTGACTGTCACAAAATAACACATACTTCTCTTGATTGATGCCTAACTCTTGTAGAAACTTCTTCATCCACAAGAGTTCCTTAGAAGGTTCAACAACAGTAATATATTCTACCTCTATAGTAGACAAATCAACACATTTCTGAAGTCAAGATTGCCACGACACAGCTCCCCTTGCAAAAGTCATCATATAACCAGAAGTAGAATTCCTTGAATCAAGATCCCCAGCCATATCCGCATCTGTGTAACCATCTAACATAGGTTGGCCACTCCCAAAGTATAAACAAAGTCTGGAAGTACCATTAAGGTATCTGAGAATCCACTTCACTGCTTGCCAATGTTCCGTTCTAGGATTAGAGAGAAACCGACTAACAACTCCAATAGCATGAGCAATATCCGGCCTGGTGCAAGCCATAGCATACATCAAACTGCCAACTGTAAATACATATAGAATCTTCTTCATTTCTTCTTTCTCTTTCTCACTTGTAGGACATTGCTGCGAACTCAGCTTGAAATGACTAGCAAATAGAGTACTAACAGGTTTGAAATTCCTCACGCTAAACCTCTCTAAAACCTTCTCAATGTACTTCTGCTGTGACAACCATAGTTTTCCATTCTTCCTGTCACGAGTGATCCTCATGCCAAGGATTTTCTTTGCAGGACCCAAATCCTTCATAGCAAAGGATCTGTTCAAGTCTTTCTTAAGATTTTCAATCTTCTTAGTGTCATGACCAACAATCAACATGTCATCAACATAAAAGCAAGGGAATTATAAAATCACCATCAGAGAATTTCTTAACATACACACAATGATCAGAAGAAGTCTTACTATACCCATGACCTTCCATGAAGGAATCAAACTTTGTGTACCACTGCCTTGGCGCTTGTTTCAGCCCATATAAGCTCTTCTTCAACTTACATACAAGGTGCTCCTTTCCTTTAACCTCGAAACCCTCTGGTTGCTCCATATAAATTTCTTTATCTATGTCACCGTGAAGGAATACAATCTTCACATCAAGCTGCTCAACCTCTAGATTCAAGCTAGTCGCCAATCCAAGCACAACTCGAATAAAGGACATCTTCACAACTGGAGAGAAAATCTCCTCAAAATCAATACCTTTCTTTTGCTCAATGCCTTTCACAACCAATCGAGCTTTGTACCTTGGCCGTGAGACATTTTCATCGGCTTTCAATTTGAACACCCATTTATTCTTGAATGCTCTCTTACCCTTCGGTAGCATCACCAATTCAAACGTATGATTCTCATGCAAGGATTTTATTTCTTCTTGTATGGCCTTCAACCAATCTTCCTTATGCTCATCAGACATAGCACCCTGGTAGCTCTCTGGCTCCCCAGTCTTAGTATTCATCACATACTCATGAGGAGAGTATTTCTAAAAAAGATGATACTCTCTAGTAGATCTTCTCAATTCAGGCTCAACTGGTGGTTCAGGTGGAACTTCAACATCTGGCACCTCAGGTTGAGGTGTAGGTTCATCATGTAAATCATCACCATCATTATCAACTTGTACATCTTTCCCATCAACAGGAGGTCTAGTGGAAGGACTAGGTTCATCATCAACAGAACGTCTAACAGTTATTGTAGGCTTATCTGTCTTCTCAAGGTCTTCAATAGTTTGGTCTTCAAGAAAAATCACATCTCGGCTTCTAATTATCTTCTTACTCACCGGATCCCATGATCTGTAACCAAAGTCTTCGTGACCATAACCCATGAAGATGCACTGTTTTGACTTTTCATCGAGTTTAGAACTTTCATCTCTTGGAATGTGAACAAAAGCTCTGCAGCCAAACGCTCGCAAGTGACCATAGGAGACATCTTTCCCTCTCTAAACTTTCTCTGGAACATCACCATTTAGTGGAACTGAAGGAGAAATGCTGATCAGATCTACTGCAGTCCTTATCGCTTCACCCCAAAAGGATTTAGACAACTTTGCATGAGAGAGCATACATCTGACTCTATCATTGGTAGAGCGATTCATTCTCTCTGCAACTCCATTATGTTGAGGAGTCTTAGGAATCGTCTTCTCAAGCTTGATCCCATGTCCTTTACAATACTCTTCAAATGGACCTCTGTATTCACCACCATTATCTGCTCGAACACATTACAATTTCCTTCCTGTTTCTCTTTCAACACTTTCATGAAAGTGTTTGAAGATACTGAGCACCTGGTCTTTAGATTTCAAAACAAAAGCCCATACTCTTTGAAAATAATCATCAATAAAAGTAACAAAGTATGATGCACCACCTAGTGTCTTAGCGTCCATAGTAAAAATATCAGTGTGAACTAAATCTAGAACATGTGATCTCCTATGAGGTCCAGAATTATGAAATGATACTCTAGCATGTTTTCCTACAAAATAATTAATACAAGTATTTAAAGTTATACCTTTCACAGGAAGTGAGTGCTTGGCTAAGACGCTTAGTCCTTTCTCGCTCAAGTGACCAAGACGTATATGCCACAAATCAGAAGAGGAATCATAAGCTACATTCATCTCTTCTTTGCACAAATTTACTTGCAACCGATAGAGAGTAGTGAGAGTGTTGTCTTCTTTAGAAACAATGAGAGCCATTTTGGTAATCTTACATTTTGCACTATCAAAGGAAGTACAATACCCCTCTTAATCAAATGCCTTCACTGAAATGAGATTGAACCGTATATCTTGTGCATGCCTAACATTCTTCAACTACAACTTACATGCCATGCATGTTGGTTTTAAGCCACATATCACCTATACCAATGATATTACACACTCTTTTATCTCCCAATTTGATCTTGCCAAAATTTCCAGCAGTATAAGAAATGAAAAATTCATGCTTCAGAGTGACATGACATGAGGCACCAGAATTCATAATCCAAGTGGAATCATCACAGATAAGATTCACATAATTTTCATCATATGTGATAAGAATATCTTCATAAAGAATAGTAGCAGTTTCTTTATCACTATCTTTACCTTTGTCTTTGTTTCTTTCCCTTGATTGTTCTCTTTTCAAGAACCTACAATACCTTTTGATATACCCTGACTTGCCATAATGGTGACAAATGAACTCCTTTCTTGGCTTGGACTTTCCTCTTGACTTGCTTCAAATCTCTGACTTGTCATAACTGTGAGATTTTCTACTTTGACTTCTTCCCCGTGACTCTGAAACAAGTGCTTCTGACTAGGAGGAGGCATTAGTCAAACCTCGCTCTCTTCTTCTAGCTTCCTCATTCAACATACTCTCTTTAACCATTGTTAACGTCAACTTTTCATTTGGAGCTGAGTTAGTCAGTGTCACAACCAGAACTTCCCAACTATCAGGCAAAGAGCTCAACAACAACAAGACTTGCAACTCATCATTCAAAGTGATTTCATTATTTGTCAGTTGGTTCACCGTCTCCGGAGAAATGCTCAAGTGCTCCAACATTGATTTACCTTCAATATACTTCATATTAACCAGCTTCCTAATCAAGAATGCTTTTTTTTTGCACATTCTTTCTCTTATATAACTCTTTCAATTTGTTCCACATCTTCTCGGCATTCGTTTCGGTGTCAACATGTGGATACACGCTAAGATCAAGCCATTGCCTAATCAAAACAACTGCATTCCAATTCAACTTCTTCCATTCAAGATCAGAGCTTCTTCCATTTAGCATCGGATTTAGTACCTTTGGATTTATCCCTCTCCACAGGATCATACAAGTCCTTGCTATACAACATATCTTCCATGAGGGTTTTTCAAATTGAATAATTTTGGGAATTCAATTTGACCATATTTGGCCAATGAATATTTTTCTCCATTTAATCAGCACAGAGATAAACAACCAGAGCTCTGATACCACTTTATTGGGAAAACTCAACAAAAGTTTAAACAAGAGCCTATCTAACTGCGGAAGCACCAAAAATAATTTTTTCACAACCTGTGCGATTAAATAGGCAATACAAAAGATACTCCAAGAAACAAATATAATGACAGAAATTAAATAATCAGACACCAGAATTTTAATGTGAAAAAACTCCCAAAAGAGGGATAAAAAACCCACGGGACCTAGTCCAGTAAAATCTTCCACTATCAGAATAATGGGTACACAAACAGTCTTCCTAGTGACACTAGGGCATCTCAACAACCAACAAAATACATCATCAAAAATAATAGAATCAATATAAACCCTCCACAAAAGTGGATATCCCAAATTAGGCAAAAGAGAATGCAATACAACTAGTAAGGTATATCCTAATGTTCATTTCTACACCAAGAACAACATACTAAAATTTAAAAAAAAATAGAACAAATTTACCAGTTCAATCGGATCAAAATGGCACTGCTCTCCCCCCTTAATTCTTCTTTTCTTCGGTGTAGTAATTCTCCTAACTCTGTGTATCTTTTGTTTCAAAAGGAGAGGGTTTCAAAATCTCTCTCCCTCTCACCGTGGCTTTTGTCATTTTCTTTATTTATTTATTTTTATTTTTATTTTAAAGATTGTGTGGGTTCCACTTGAGGTTGGAGACCCACCAACAATATTCATAACTTCTTATTTGTCTGTATAATTTGTGAAATAATATTATGTCGATTTATAATAAAGTATAAACTGTTAGCTTCTACTCATAATTAAAATAGACTCAAATTATATTTTAAATTAAATAAATAAAAATATTATATACATATAAAAAATTAATTATTATGTATTTATATATATATATTATTTAATTTATTATATAATTACAACTAAAATTTTTCAGCGATAAAACATAAAATAATTAATATCTAATTATCGATAAATATATTAACAATTATTTTTATTAACATTACAAACAAAATAAATAGCCGCTAAAAACCATTATTCTAATGGTGTTAGTAGCGGTGTTCTATATAATAAATTATGGCTATGAAGACGTTTAGTAACTACATGATTCTTATTAGATATTATGTATATAAAGAATAATGTTACGCAACTAATTTTTTTTAGTCAGTATCAATTAATTTTTTTAAAGTTATTTTATTTAATTTAAATTTTAGATCATAAATCACAAGACTTTGACTTTAAATTCTAAATTATAAAATTAAATACTAAAATTGAATAATATTGATTAATTAAAAATTAGTTTTTTTAAATATTTTTTATATATAAAATTTAAATTTATGTCCTAAAACACAGAGTATAAAATATAATAATTCTCTTTTAATTTGCTCCAAATAAAGATATTTCGGTAAGTTTTTCTTAAAATACGCATATCATGTGCCAATTACCCAACACAGCCTACAAGTAATCAAGTAGACACGTACATCACAACTCACTTTATTTAATTTTCTTTGAAAGATTCTTCTTTAATGAGATTGTGATGACAAAAACATGTAAACGCAATCAGAGCTTGCATTGAGACGTATGTATGAAGACTTTAGGTAAAAAGAATTAATTAATTATTACACACGTAATGCTTAGAAAGGTAGCTGAAATTAAATTAATGGCGAAAGTCATGTGGTACAGGCAGTATATGCATAATTCCTGTATAATGGGAAGAGTGAACAGAGTTAAGGATGATTTGATAGTGGCAAGTGGCAGTGTAATCTTTACTTAGTTTGTCAAAGCTTCTAGACTGATTTCGTTGTTATCATCATATCAACAGTTTCGGAAATATTAAAACGTATTAGTATATGTTGTTAGAAAAAAAATTAATTATTAATTAATTGTTATATATTCGTGTATATTTATATGTTATCTTTTAGAACTTTTTAAATAAAATATTATATCACTAGAATAGTTAAATTATAGATTGCTATTGTTTCAGTTCCAAAAGTTCTTACTTAAATTCAAAATCGTCCTAACTAGTTTTTTTTTTTTTTTAAATTGTCCCTAATATTATAATTATTTTCATTTTAAAATATTTCCAAACAAAGCTATTGTTTTTTGTACAAGCATCTATTCCAAGAATGGATCTCAGAAGTTACTATT
This sequence comes from Arachis duranensis, assembly GCF_000817695.3. NCBI lineage: Eukaryota > Viridiplantae > Streptophyta > Magnoliopsida > Fabales > Fabaceae > Arachis > Arachis duranensis. The sequence continues at coordinate 24,290,875 of NC_029772.3, read as the reverse complement.
TGAAAATTAGAGTAAGCAACGAAAAATCTAATAAAACTTACCGAAGAGACATTACAAAAAAACTTGGTAATCACGCAGTTTTTTAGAGGTTTTACCACGATTTGAGCCGTCATTATTATTTTGAACGGCGTTCAAGAAAAATTGTCATAATTTGAAGTGTTATTCGATTATTACGGTAGTTTTCGAAAAACCGCCACAATTACTTGATTAAAACGGCAGTTTTGAATTGAGTTAAAACGACGGTTCAAACCAACATTATTTTTAGATAAAACGACATATTTTTGGTTAAAATGGCAGGTCAAACCGCCGTTATTTCTAGATAAAACGGCACTTTTTGTTGGTTAAAACGGCGGTTCAAACCACTGTTATTTTCAAATAAAATGATTTTGGTTGGTTAAAATGACATTTCATGTTGTTTAAAACAGCATTATTTATTGTTTGAATGTGGTAGTTTAAAGCTGCCATTTTTACCGAGTTAAAATAGCGCTTTAATTGTTTAAAATGGCAATTACAAGATGACGTTTTTATCGGATAAAAGTGGCATTTTTTATCATTTAAAAATACAGTTTTAATCGTCATTTTTACTACGTTAAACAAACAATTTTTTGTTTAAAATTTCACAATAACAAAAAATCATAACCCATAAACAAAATATTATGTAACTTAATATTATGTAACTCAAGAAATCATAATTAAATATTGCAGATTGATTTATAAGTTAATTAACATATTTTTAATGGTCACAATGATGTATTCTGAATTTCTAAAATGCCATTCAGAACGACCAACTCTCATCAGAGCAAGGCTTCTCTTGCTCTTCTGCTAAAGTTGTTCTTCAATTATTTAATTATGACACTATCTATAGTATTCACTACAAGAAAATACGTTTATTGCCACACTTTTAAAGCGTGGCAAAAAGCTAAAAAAGCGTGGTGATAGCTTTTCGCCACGCTTTTGAAAGGGTGGCCTCTGCAAGGGTGGTGGTTGCTTTGTCGCCATGCTTTTTCAAACTTATCGCCATGCTTTTTATAGATTGTCACGTTTAAAAGCGTGGCCGTAGGTGGGAGATATGGCCACGCTTTTAAAGCGTGGCCTTATGTGAAAGATATGGCCACGCTTTGGAAGCGTGTCAATAGGAGATACGGCCACGCTTTGGAAGCGTGGCAATAGAGGGAGATACGGCCACACTTTTAAACGTGTGGCGTAGGGTTAGATATGGCCATGCTTTAAAAGCGTGGCAATAGGGTTAGATACTGCCACGCTTTTAAAGCGTGGCAATAACAATAGATACGGCCGTTAAATCACAAAGCTTACTATCATTGCTGTCATGTTGAAAAAGAAATTCTACTGAAGTTCACATATCAAATACCCAACACATTCAGAATTGTATCAAAGTTAATATTAATTGTTAAGAGCTAAATCCAAAATAAACTGTCTTACACCAGTAATCAAATCATTCCATTTGTAGTATCTTTCTATGATCTACTGTACCATAACCAAAATAATCATTCTAAAGACATCAATTGAAACTTAAAAGGTTGTCAAGAACTATAGAATGGCATAGGAAACTTGAACAATACTAAACTAGTAACACAAGGTGTATTCCGAAGCGATCAAGAAGCAGGAAATCAATCAGCCTAAGCATGTTCACCACGGAGGCGGTGAGCAAGCTGAATGTCTTTAGGCATTATGGTGACCTCTTGGCATGGATGGCACACAAGTTGGTGTCCTCAAACAAACCAACCAAGTAGGCTTCAGCAGCTTCATGGAAAGCAAGGACAACATGGTTCTGGAACGTCAAATCATTCTGCAAACATAATAAATCAATCAATAAGTAGGAATCATTACATATTTTACAACAAAAAAACCCAACGCACCAGGACTAAGAACTAGAAAATTTTTCATAAAAGAACTAATCCTATAACCTTGTAGCAACTTCATGTTGTAAGTAGGACTACTGAAATTAATAAAATAGTGAGCTTACCTGAATGTCAATATTATTTTGTTCAAAATCCTCAAATAAAAATTTAACTTCTCCATTAGAATATAAGGGTCATAAATTGTTTCAAAGCCATTTAACATTTGCTAAATTCTCTTATTAATCAAGCATCTAAATATTAAGTTATCTTATAAGACCACTTGCCCATGTATAATGAGATTCAGATCAATTACAAAAAGGAAGAACACAAAATACAGCACTATCATATAGAATAGTTTCAAAAGAACATGCAAAAACCAAGCATTTAACACAAGATTAGCATTAAACATCATCGTTGAGCCAACAAAATGTAGTAAGATAGATAATAAAAATAAATTAAACATATATCAAAGGGAGGCCAACCTTAAGTGCTAGATAACAGAGTCTTCTTCCACCAGTGTCAAAGAAAAAAGAAAAATCCGATGGGTCATCATATGGAATGTAAGTAGGTTTAAAGGATGCAAAGTTCGCAAGGTACAACCAATTCGAGGATGTAATCATCACATTCTCACACTTAATATCCCCTGCAGAAATACAAGTACACTACAAAACAAAATGGGACATGCAATCCCATAATGTTGACATTAGCAATTCAGATATGAAGAAAATTGTACCTAAAACCTGGCCTTGAAATAAGACTCTTTATTAGCTGAAAATCAAATACACTCTCAGGAATTACATTTACTCACAACTTTTATATCTTGTTTTACCATCTTTATTAATGCTCTATTGATAATAATGCTTTTCTGCCGCTCATGCATCCTGGAAATTCATTTTCCAATGTTATACTACCTTTATAAACCTATACTTTTCTGTAAGGTAAATGTTTAGGGTCTAGAGTAGGAAGAAAAAGAAGAAGGGAATGAGAGGAAGGGAAAGGGAAAAAGAGTTTGAGTCTCAATAGAATTCGATGACAAATGTAATAATGAGTTGAATTACTCAATTCCATTCAATTCTGCTAATAGGCCTGACTCTTTTTTGGTTAATATAACTAAATGTGGGATCATTTTCTAACTGACTTGAATAGTTATACTAAATCTTGCATGTGGGAAGTGAGCTGCATCATTCAGTGCCCCCAAACCAAGTTGGGATTCTGCTAGTGACGTAGAGTGACATTATATTTTGACATCTCAAAACTTCAAATGTTAGTTGGAACAGTAGCATACCATTCTGTCTTAAATTCTATGCAGTTTTACGTGCCACATGTTATAGAGACCTTGATCACTTTCTTCATCATTTTGTAAGGATGAAAAATATTGAAAGCTAAATAATCATTAATCAATATCTCTGCCTAAATTGGTTGGTTAACAAAGGAATGAGGCAGAAAACTCTTAACATACCGTATAGTACATAGTCTCATTTCTATCATGCAATCGGTTGAGTATCTGCCATTTGGCCAATGCATTAGGATCAGAAGAACAAATTCAAAATGTTAGCAATAGATATATTAAAACAGAATAGTCCAAAATTCAAAACTTTACAGATAGAAAAAGAAATAGCAGTAAAAGCATCCTCTTAAGCAACCTGATAAACCCCGTTTTGACGGTTTATCTTGTATTGATTTTAAGAGATTTTATCACCTTTTAGCTACATTTATTCAATGAAATAGCATGGTTTTGTGATTGTCTCCTTATTTGTGCTTAGATGTGAAAACATGCTTTTTAGGCCTTTAACTTGATGATTTTGATTCACCTTTGATTCCACTAGATGCCTTGATGTGTTTGTTAGTGATTTCAGATTGAAAAGGCTAGGAATGGATCAAAGGAGTGAAGAGGGAAAGCATGCAAAGTGGAGAAATCATGAAAAGTCAAAGAAGTTAAACCCGCCCATGGACGCGCCCGCGCACCTGGCGCTTGCGCGCACCTGCGAATCACCCCATGGACGCGTACGCGTGCTGTGCGCGTACGCATCGGTGCTGGTTTATGATTTTTTTAATGAAAACGTGGCCAACGAATTCTGAAGGGTTGTGGGGCCCAATCTCAACCAACTTTGGCACCTAAACTGCTATTTAAAGCCAAGGATTGAAGAGCAAAGGGGATTCCAATCACTCACACTCATTAGGATTAGTTTAGAGTTAGTTTCTAGAGAGAGAAGCTCTCACTTCTCTCTAGGATTAGGATTAGGATTAGTTCTTAGATCTAGGTTTTATCTTTGCTTTCTACTTCTACCTTTCAATTCCTTGTTGTTAGATTCATCTTCTTCTATTCTTTTGTTGTAATTCCCTTTATGTTGTTCTTATATTTTGTTGTAGATCTACTATTGTTCATTCCATTTTCTTTCAATTTAATAAGAGGTAATTCATGTAGATCTTGTTTCCTTTAATTGTTGTTGTTAATTCTTTACATTTGATTGTAGTTAGAATTAATTCTTGTTGTTGATTTACTATGCTTTCCTTTTGTGCCTTCCAAGTGTTTGATAAAATGCTTGGTTGGATTTTAGAGTAGAGTTTTATGTTCTTGGCTTGAAAAGGTAACTTAGGAACTCTTGAGTTACTAATGTCCAAGTAATTGATGATTGGGATCCATTGACTCTAGTTCTCACTAATTGAATTAGTGGAGAGTTAGGACTTATGAACTAGGATTGATATAGCTCATTTGACTTTCCTTTACTACTAGTTAGAGGATGATTTAATGAGATTAATCCTTGCCAATTCTCATATTGTGGTTAGGGATTAGGATAGAGATCCTTGAGCACTAACCCTTGCCAAGACCATTTTAGGCCTTAGTTTACTTTCTTGTCATTTATCTTTCATGCTTCTTATCAAAACCCCAAAAATAACTCACAACCAATAACAAAACACTTCATTACAATTCCTAGGGAGAACGACCCGAGGTTCAATACTTCGGTTTATAAATTTAGGGGTTTGTTACTTGTGACAAACAATCTTTTGTATGAAAGGCTTATTGCTTGGTTTAGAAACTATACTTGCAACGAGAATTCATTTGTGAATTCTAAACCGTCAAAAATACAATCATCACAACCACAAGGCTAAATAACAAGTTATATGGAAATTTGATAGAACGAGTATTTTTTTTACTAATTCATATGTGCAGGTGTTGCAGAATGAGACTCTCTCAGAGGACATCACAAGCTGCAGTTTCAGGAGCACCATATGGAGAGGATTGGTTACTCCAAAGTTGAACTTTTTGCATGGTTTATTTTAGTAGGCAGGGTCAATACTAAAGAGAGGCTGAGTAGACTAGGAATTATCATTATAGTGATAATATTTGTGTCTTGTGTAAAAAGGATATAGAATATGTGCATCATTTGTTTCTTGGCTGTGAGTTTACGTGGCAGGTGTGGTGTGCTTGGTTGACGTGTGTTGGTAAAGCTTGGGTTGTTCCAGGAACTATCGAAGGGCTTTTGAAGAGTTGGATTGGAGTGTCTAATCATAACTCTGAGCAGAAAAAGTGGCTAGTAGGGTTCTTTGCGGTTATTTGGAACATCTGGTTAGAATGAAATAGCAGACTATTCTAGAAATTAGAGACAGGTGTTGATGGTATCAAGAATAAGTCATTTTTGAATTATAGGGAATGGTGTGGTGTTGATCCATTTGGTTGTTGATGGCAATGCTGAAGATGACAACGAATTATACCCTCTTTTTCTTGATTTGTGTTGTGTTTTTAATTCTTTCATGCTCCACTTAATTGTGTTTAGCTTTCTTTGTTAAAAAAAAACACTTACTGAAGAGATAGAAGAACAATTGCTAAAGGAAGATGATGGTTACTGATGAATAGAAATGAATTCTTATTAATTCTGAAAGAAGAGAAGAAGCTCTCTTATCATGTTACAAGGCTTTGCTACTTATCAGTTGCAAGATTTATTATTTCCTCTTCTAGCTTTTTTGTTTTGTTAGTTATAATTTGACTTTTACCTCTACACTCTACAACCTCATCTTAATTGTTGCTGGCATGAAATACGAATTAAACTGATAGTTTAAATACAATTGGATCTGACCCTTCGATGAGTATTTTGGCCTTGATTCCGTTGGTATTAGACAATTTCTCCATGTGGAGACTCCAACACTTTTGGAGAAAGTCTGTAGTCACCAAATTTCATTTTGGAAAGGTCTGTAGTCCAATGATGAAGAGCTTCATTCAATGCACACATTTTGTTTGCTATCATTCCTTCATATTGGATGCGGTATTATGATAAGCCACCATTTTTTCGCAAGATCTTGCTTCTGCAAAACTTGTTGGATTGGTTGTCTTGTTTTGACCAATGCATTTGCCAATTTCTCCATACGCTAATGATATCTACTACAAAAAAAATCAAAATGAAATTTATATTATAACGATTTTGAAAAATTGCCATAATATTTGGATATTACGATATTTTTTGTTGCTGTCGTAATTAATTTATATTAGTGGCAATTTTGGTAATTATGGCGGTTTGAACTGTTGTTATCCCCTTTGTATAAAAAACAAAATTGGCAATCCCTAATTTTCAGAAATAAACAGTTGCTGAAACACTTCACATTCGAGCGACGCTGTTGCCCTTATACGACAATCTCTAATCCTCTTATGTTCTCTGACAATCTTCTCTAACGACGATCTTCTCCGATGTCATCTCCTTCGGTGGCGATCTCCTTTGATGACATTTCCTCCAGTAGCCATCTCCTGCTGTGACGTCTCCTCCAGCTTTCTCTCCTTGCGGTCTTCTATGTCTTTTTTGCCAAAATCCTCAGCGCTTCCCTTTCATTTTGGATCGTGCAGGTTAGCTTGCTGCTTTTTTACATTCTAGGCCAGCTTATAAATTATTTCTCTTTTTTTTCGCTACTGTGATGAGTCTTTGCCTTTAGTGAGCCTCTCCAATTTGGTTTTGCCTTCTCTGTCACTTCAAATATGTAATCTACTTTATCTTCCTCTGATATTTCCTTCCTCTTAATACTTTCAGATTTAGTTCATGCTCTAGTAGGAAGAAACAGAGAATGTTTGTTCTTTTTTTATTATGTATTTTTTATCTCTGCGTTGCTGTTTTTGTTGATGAAGGTGCATGTAAGAACCGTGAATTAATTAACCGATTAATTAACGTAAAATAATAATAATTTAATTGCCCACAATAGGATCTAAAAATTTAGAATCGAAAACTAAACATTAATTTTAAAGTTTTGGCTTGAAATTGAGTCAAATGGACCAAAAACACTAACGGATTAGACCGGACCCAAGCCCAACATATATAGAGCCATTTAAGTGGCCATTTCAACTACTTTCCATTACAACAAGCAGTAGCAATGTTGATTGAGAGAGGAGAGAACAAGGATTTTAAAATACTATTCACTATCTTCTTTATTTAACCATAACTTGAGCTACGGTATTTCGATTCATGTGCCATTTGTGGCTATGTGAAGCTCTTGTTGAGCCCGTCATTTCTACCTAAGTATTACTGGTAAGAAATCACGTTTCATACTCCCTTTCTCAGCCCTAACAGTTTTCACATTTCTAGGTTTGGGTTTTGAAGGAGTTTTGTGATTTTGATTGTTTAGGGGTGATCTAGCATTGAAGTATTGTTGTGTCTCGTCCCTATTTCCTTTGGGTAAGGTGAGTTGCTTCAAAACCCTTGTGGTTTAGTATTTTGTGGATCCTCGATATTCATTTTGGGTATATTGCTTGTGTATAGCTTGAAATTGATATTGTTGGTGTTGATTTGGAGCATTGGATTTGAATTGGTGAATTGTTGGTGATTGAAAGCTTGGTTGGAATCAAATTTGGGTATTTTGCATATTGAAAATCGGCCAAGGTATGGTTTTGGTTTTTTCTATGTAATATATAATATTTTTGGACACTTAGGCTAGTAGACCATAGGATAGGATTGAAATAGATTGATGATAATTATGATGTATGATAATTTTGTTGATTGTGATATTGTTGTTGATTATTGAGTTGGAAGTCGAATGATGATAATGTTGAGTAGTGATATTGGGTTTGCATGCTTGTGGATGTTAAGGAATGATGAGGTTGGTGATGTGGATAGAGGATGGTGGAATGATGTTTATGTGATGTATATTGTTGAGGTTTGAATTTTACAAGTAGAATGTGGTGTATGGAATGGATGATCTATGTGTTGCTAGGTTATGGAATGATGAAAATGTATATGAATATGAATTAGGTACATTAGCACTATTTTGAATGTGGAGTAAGTGATTTTGGATTGAAAATTTTGTAAAATTGAGGTTTAGAGATTTTTGGTGAACTTTGAAGGATCATATCTTGAGCTACAGTTTCTGAAACTGAATGAATTTTATATCAAATTAAAGATAATTTAAAGAGCTTTAAAATGATATAAGTTTTGAAGAAATATAAATTTGGTAGAGAAAGATATAATCATTGGAAGTTTGTGTAAAAAATCTGAATTCTGTGATGTTGCAGAATTTATGATTTCTAGTTTGTGTGTGCATGCACACTGCTGTGCACGTGCTCTGATCAGTGGCTATTTTTGACTTGTGCGTATGCACAGCCTTGTGCGCACACACACCCTGTAAAATTTTGAAAATGTGCATATGGACACTCTTGTGCGCACATACACACAGGGAGGTGCCTACTGTTGGGAGCGCTAGTGATGAGCGGATATTTTATACGCTTTTTGACATTATTTTCATATAGTTTTTAGTAGTTTTTGTTTAGTTTTTATTAAGTTTTTATAGGTTTTAGTTTTAAACTCATATTTTTGGATTCTACTAAGTTTTTGTGTTTTTGGAATATTTCAGGTATTTTATGGCTGAAATTGAAGAGCTGGAGCAGAAGTCTGATTCAAAGATAGAGAAAGCACTGCAGATGTTGTCCAGATCTGACCTACCTGCATTCGAAAGAGCTTTCTTGGAGCTACAGAAGTTCAAATTGAGAGCTCTCAACGGCTATGGAAAGCTGACTTCTAGAGCTTTCCAGCAATATATAATAATCCATACTTTCCTTCGAATTAGAAGGCCCAAAACTGGCATCAAATGCCAACTTCTTGCCTCCTTCCTGGCGTCCAGCGCCCAAAGAGCAGAGGCCAATGTACAAACGCCCAGAGAGGACCCCTTGGCTGGCGTTCCACGCCCAAGGAGCCTCATAGCACGTGGATCTCATCAAAGCTCAGCCCAAACACTCACTAAGTGTGTCCCAAAAGTGGATTTTAGCACTAAATAGATTGTTTTGCCCTTACTAGTCATGTGTTTAGTATTTAAAGTGTATTTTTACAGAGACAATAGGGACCTCTGGATGACAATTTCATTTTATCATTGTTTTTACTTCAGTATGAGTTTCTAAACCTCCTAGGTTGAGGGGAGGAGCCATGCTGTGTCCTATAAATTAATAAAAGTACTATTGTTACTTCTTCGATCCATGTTTGATCTATCTCTAAGATGTATATCCGATCTTCATCGTGGTGAACAGGATGATCTGACAAATTAGCTCTGTTCATCACATTAAGACAAACTTGCTTGACATAAACCCGTGTCTACTTGTGTTCGTGTGAATACTTGGAAGGAAAATATGAGCCAATAGCTATGTTTATACATCTCTCAGACGGTTAATTCGGAAGATTCGACCTTGTCTATGGCGTTTTGAGTAGGATCGCCAAGACAATGACTTGCTAGATCTTCACCCTTCGTTAGATTGAATGACCACGAGCAATGGCGTTCATTCTGTAGCAGAGGAGATCAATGACCACGATCAATGGCTTTGATCACTTACAGCCTGCCATAGAAGAAGATCATTCACAAGCAAAGAAGACAATAGTACTAGAGTTAATTCGGAAAGACAAAGCAACTCCGACTCTCAACTCTATTCCTATTATTGCTTTAACTTTATTACAATTCAGTATTCCTTTTACTATCAACAACCTTCTGATTTACCTGACGAAGATCTGCAAGACAATCATAGCTTGCTTCAAGCCACAATCTTAGTGGGATCGGCACTGACTCACTTAGGTATTAGTTGGACGACCCAGTGCACTTGCTGGTACTGCTGCTGTACAAAAAGTGTGGGGTTTGTGTACACGTGCACCAGCTAACACACTCTGGTGCACACACACACGCTGGGAGAGGCAGTCTGTTTAGGGCGATCGCACGAATCTGTGTGCGTGGTTAAAATGAAAACTTTTACCTTCTGTGCGTACACACACTTATTGAAAATTCTTCTGTGCGTGCGTCACAACCCTATGCATATGCACACAGTCCTATTTTCCAATAAAAATCTTATTTTTTTCTGTTTTATCTTTCCAACAAGCTTGTAAACTTCCATAACACTTATCTAAGATCCTTTAGCTTGTTTTTAGGCGTCAAAACATGGGGGATGCTTTGGGTACATTTAATTAGATATTTTTCTTGTAAAAAGCTTAGAAAACGGAGACTTAGTTTTCTAGAGTACTGAGGACGGATTTGGTTAAGTGAGAAGGTGGAGTATTGTGTTGATGATCACTAACTATGAATTGTGAAAATTATGAATTGATGGTGGTTGAGATAAGTCTGGGACTCGGAATGGAGTGATGGACCACTGATATACTGAAAAAAGATTTCTGAAAACCACTGAATTACTCTTTTACACTAATATTGTTGAGAAGATATATGCCTGGCAGGGACAGTAGTTGGATCCCGCCTGTCGAGGTCGCGGCGGTGGTATAAGGGCGGTGGTTAGTCCCGCTTACGTTGAAATGTGAGGTCCGTGGCAAGAGTATCCCGCTCGCATCCCTTCCAGATCACTACAGTGTGCAGGCATTGACATGTTGAACCGTGATCTGGACACGATATCTCGGGGGTTCCCATTATGAGACTGAAGGGCGACATCTCCCTGGAGGTGTGTCGGGTTGGCAGTTGAACCGACGATGTGATATCATAGCCAATTGGACAGGAATTCATCATGTGCATCTTCTATCTGATCACTTTCTTTGCCAACTTGAATTGTTTGCCTAACTATATAACATGCTTAGTTGCTTTCTAAATTACTTGATATACATGCTTATACTTGTGCTTTAATTGCATTGCTATTACTCGTGTTTTCTACTGAGATTGAGGAGTATCTGAAGGCGGTGGCGATGGGATCACATGGCGGTTAGGCTGGTGAAGGCTGTGGGACAGCGGTGAACTGATAGTTAGAAATCCCTTAAGTTAGTTTACCCCTTTTTATAATGGTTTTAAAGTTGTGGTTTAAATTTTAATTATGTTTTGAGTTGAATCTTATGAATGATATGAAGCTCTAAAATTGCCTCTGGCATCCAGGAGTCTTATGTCTTACATCTGAGCACTGTTATCATACTGAGAACCTCCATTTCTCATTCCATACTTTATTGTTGTTTTTCAGATGCAGGTCGTAACCCACCTCGGTGAGTTACGTGATGGTGACAAAGAGGAGGACCGTTATCCTATTTTGGAGTCTTTTGATTTCTTTAGTTCAGAATTCTCTCTCTTTTGTATTTATTTTGCCTAGAGGCTAACTTTGAGAGGAAGTTTGTATAAGCTATTGTATTTTTCAAAACTCTGTATGTCTGCTTACAACTAGTTATTGGCTTAAACTCTGCGGGCGGCAGCTAAACTCTTATGACTATTATACTTTGATATATCTATATATATGTCTTGATATCTGTATGTATATCTTGTGCCTCGAGTAGTGCAGCTTCGTGTGAATGATTCGCGCTTTTGGAACTCTGTTTTGAGCTTATTTCTTCATCGGGCTTCTAGAATTATTATTCCTTTATGTATATGCCTTAGAATTGTCGTATCCTTTGATTAACCTTTACTTTATGGCTAAAGGTAAGGCTTAGGATAATTAGGGTGTTATAGTTCCAGATATGGTGGAGTTTTACCACACATTGATGAGGAGAGAACCATCGCAACCGTCTTAGCACTAATGCAACTGCAACAGAATCGTGGAGGCAGTGCCAGCTTCAGCAAATGCACGTGACATGGTTGATGAGATCAAGAACCGCTATTCTCACTTGCTCGTGGCAAATGCTCTCTTTTTTTTGTTTTCATTTTTTGCTAAAATTTAAAATTATGCCCTGTGATACTAGTGAAAATCAACTAGTCAAGTCAAGTTTTAATTTCACCTAAGGTGTTAGGATTTTGATTATTTGGTGCATGAGTATGAGCCTGATGGATGAGGTTGAGAAGGAGGAGGAAAAGGTAGTGGAAGAGGTTCAAGATCAATGGTGTGAAGTGGTGAATGCTTATTCTCTTTGCCGAAGAAATTCTTAATTGTTGGTTATGATCTTAATTCAAAGAAGCTTAAGAGCTTTATGCAACCAAATCTTGAAAGTTTAGATAGATAAAACAAAATAACAATAATAATGATTATGATGATGAAATAAGAAAAATAAAAGAAATAGGAAACAAAATACGAAAGAAGTTTGTTCTGTGAATTAACAGTTTCCAGTTTTTAGTTTCTACTTGGTTCTTGTTGTTTTATGTAATTAATAATTATGTTTACATTTTTCTTGGCTTTGTGCCTTGTCACTTACCTTGTTCACTCAATTGTTACATATGATAGAACGGCCATTCTTATCAATGGCTAGAGAAACTAAGGTGTTTTAATATTTCTAGTCATTGATTTTAATCATAAATATACAAATAATTAAGATCCATGACAAAAATACTTAGAACACCTTAGTTCTTGATTCATGGATGAATGTAAAACCCATGAGATGCTTTTTTAGATTTAGTTAATCATATGCTAGAAATTTCATCTGTTACATCTGCTATTAAGAGATGCAATAAGATCTTTTTCCATTTAGTGATTGCAGGCACATTTAATGCGGGTGGCTGATGTGAAAAGGGCCATTGAATAGATTTTGAACAACCATGATGGTCATTATGCTATGATTCTGTTGCTGCTGCAATTGCTCATGGTGCTATAACTGCAAAAACATCAAATGAAAGCAAAGTTCATGGTCATACATTATTGACACATTCACCACAACAAAATGGTGCAAAGGGTTCGTTTTAGGAAAAAGTAGTTGATGCTGCAAGCTCTGCAAACATGTCAGGTAAATTTGGTCTCTTGATGTTATAGGCTTATTGAAAAATCTTTTCTTTTCTAGGTCCTTTTCCAATCCTTTTAAGTTGCAAATTCAGGAACTATTTAAAAATTTAAATATTTTAATCTTCATATTATGCCTTTTTTATTAATCATTTAGCTGTCTTAGAGGTGCTTAGGTGCGTTAAGATTCAAATTAACTACTGAATATCTTTTTGCTATTCCTTATGGCACTTAATGAATGTCCTCTAAAAAGAGAACATGATGCGGAATTCACTGGCTACTTCTTACACTTGTTAACATAAAAAAAAGAAGAGGGAATTAGATATTTATTTGATTTTTCATGTAATTTGTTTGACGTTCTCATAGAATTTGATCCTAAATAGAGTTTATTTATTATGAAAAAATGCAGAAGTTGTATTTGCAGCATGTGATGCTGCTCATGGAAGATGGGCCAAGCTTCTTGTGGTCCGTGTTGTTTTCCATCCAAGGCGAAAACTACAAGTGTTTTTGAACATATATAACATCAATCAAGAATATTACTGCTATAGAAAAAGTACTTATTAGAGTATTTTTCAGATGAAGTATATAAGCTACTGAGAATTTTTATTTTCCTAGACTACTGCTACGACTACTACTTCTTCGACCAGATATACATATAAGGTTTCCTAGGTTATGGCATTATTAAGATTGAAGGGAAGTTAAGTACTTAAACTATTTGAAGCTCATTCAAATGGACCTGACTAATGAAGTTGCTAGGAAACACGAGATAGCTGCCAGTTGTGGTAATTGGGATTTTCATGGCTAGGATTGTTTGGCATTTTTCCAGTTTGCTTTAGTGTCACGACTTGCTAGCATAAAGCCTAGGAATTTTTTAGCGTCCACAATAAAAGGACACTCTATGGGTTTAGTCTCATTTGGTGCTCCCTAAGGCAAGGGAAAATGATGTAGAGATCTAAAACTAAGTTTTTCTCCATCTTGGTTTTGACCAACATATCATCAATATAGACTACTAACATGTTCCTAGTTAAATCATGAAAAACTCTATCTATGAGTCATTGATATGTTGATTCCACAGTTTTAACCCAAATAACATGACTGTGTAATAGTATTTTTTCATTGGGATGATAAATGCACTCTTCTCCACACATAGGTGTTGCATTAGGATTCGGTTATACCCAAAATAAGTGTCCATAAAAGACAATATATAGTAACCAATGGTACTATCAACCTAACCATATATGTTGGGCAATGGATATGAATCCTTGAGGCAAGCTTTGTTTGAGGTGGTATAGTTTACATACATGTTCCATTTTCTATTACTTTTAGAGACCATGACCATGTTGCTGAGTTAAGTTGGATACCTTTCCTCCTTGATGAATTCATTTTTTGAGGAGATTTTTTGATTGTTTATTAGCTTCTTTCATCTCTTTAGGACTCAGACGCCTATGCTTTGTGCTACCAGCTTGTTTCCTAGAAGGATAGAGAGTTGATGGCTTGCAAATAAAATGATTAATCCTGGCTATATCTGCAACCATCTAGGAAAATAAGTATTTTTTTGTCAGAGTTGGGAGGTAAGATTTTCCCTTGAGGAAGATGTTTGGCAATCATGGTAGTATAATTCTCTTGGCTACCAATCTAAACTCTTTTAAGTTCTCTTTTCGGTTTGGTCATTATGCTTGCTTTTATTCAAGGATGTCCAATACTACAAGGTTCCCTTACTCGTCGCGTCAGGTTTCTTGCTCTTCTAGAGATGTGTGCTTCTTCTTGCAAGGAAAATGGCATTGTGGCACTTCTCTCTTTCTAACTCGTCTCCTTGTATAGGTTTAACTAAGCCTTTCTCTATGATGTACTATTATAAGGTGATAGTTATCCCAAAGATCCCATCCTGGGATGGTCTTCCGATAAAGGTGTTATAAGTCGAATTATAGTCAATTACAAACCGCTTCACCTTAACTATTTTGCATTCAATAAGGCTACCAATTGTCACCTATAATGAAATATAACCATTAAGCATGATCCTTTCTCTGAAGAATCCGATAAGCTCAATATTGTAGAGCTCATCGTCTTTCTCTAAGAGACCTAATGCATTAACACACTATTAGAAGATGATGTCAATTGAGCTACCTTGGTCCAAGAATTGTGCACTTTAGTGTTCACCATTATTACTCTGATCACAAGGGCTTGATGGGTGATGTTAGAAACCTCCTAGATCTAAGAATTGAAAAGATACTTTGTGGAAGGGGATGGTTGTACAAAACTTTGGGCATAACTTCAACATCAAAACATTGGGATTGGCTTCTTTTGGCGACTATTGAGGACGTTGTTTTTCCATTCTTCAGAAAAGCCTCCCAAAACCATTGCAATCTTTTTCTAGCTAGTTTGAACTTTTTGCTCCTCTAGAGAGTTTGGCATTGGGTGCATTTAGTATTAAATCGATATGAATAATCTTTCAAAGATTTCTGATTTTTGGACCATAAAGTATAATTAGGGTAGATTTTTTATAGACATCTCTTAGTGGTGAAGTTATTTAAAAAATACTTGGACAATTCCTAGAATATGAATATGCACTTTAGGAGAAGAGGATTAGACCAAGTCATTGCAGATTTCTTTAGTGTCACAAGAAAATAATTTTGTTGCAGGGTGGAAGCACCTTCTAGAACAATAAAAATTTTAAAACAATTCAAGTTGTGTTACGAGTTTGAATTACCATTATAAGGCATCCATGTCAGAGATGTGATAAAACCTCTACACAATGGCCTCATCAAGAATTTTCGCAAAAATGTGTGTGAGTCTCTTCCTCTTTCTTGTAGGGTTTTTTGCATGATTTTATTAGGTATACATGTGAGATCCGATATGGCATGGGAGTATCATGGGGCTATAAACAGGATAATGGTGCCATACTTGGATGGAATTTAGACCCCTTTGAAGTGGAAAATCACTTGAAGTTGGGCGCCGGGTTTGAGCGCTGGCCACACATGTTTTTTACTTTACTAAGTGTTGGAGTTGGGGCTTTAAAGTAGGGTGCCAGCCCTTAAAGCACCATTGAAGGCTCTGGGCACCCCACTTGGGTGCTGGGCTTCCTCCTTGATTTTTTAGATTGCTGGCACTGGACTTCAGATCCTTGAAGTCAGGTGCCAGCTTCTTTTTATCTCCTGTGAGTTTAATCTTGTGTTTTCTTATTTGTTTTTCTTATCCTGCTTACTTTAAAACTAATTCTGAAGACACAATAATTCTAAAACAACTCCAAACATATGATTAGCTATGAAAACTTGATCAAAAACATAAAAACTTTAAATTAAACCTAAAAAAACTACTAAAAAAGATATGAAAGAATCACTAAAGATGTTGAAACATCACAACACCAAACTTAAAACTTTACTTATTTTCATGCAAAAAGAAGAATAAATAGAGGTGATCTTATTGATAAGAATTGAAGAATTTTTAATTTAAATCCAAGTTAAAGTAAAAGTGAAGTTTATAATCATATATATGATCGCATGTGGACTTTTCTTATCTTGATGAATCATGCATACTTAAGAAGTAAGAATATTCAAAAACTCTAATCTGGATTATATTATGAGAATTCTTTCATAAATTTTTTTACCTTGGAAGCATTTTACTTTTCAAAAAGTCTTAACAAATTTTTTTATCTTGGGAAAATACTTCAAATTTTTGACTCTAAGTGTCTTGTCTCAAGGCAGCTTTTAATATAGATTTTCAATCGATAATCCCGAGCCAGTAGGCTCAAGTTATCAGGAGATAAAGTACCCCTTGGATCTAATCACCCAAGCCTCTCCTCGACAGAATTAATACCACAAGCACATAACTAAGAAGTCTTTTTATTAATCTAGACATAGGTGCCCAGAGCCTCTTTGGACTCTAAATATTTTATCTCACGGCAACTCTTAATATAGGTTTTCAGTCATAATTCTGAGCCAATTGACTTAAGTTATCGGGTGATGATGAGGCACCCCTCGGATTTACTTACCCAAGTCTCTCCTTGACACAAAAGCATCACAGGCACATAATTAGACTCTAATCATTAGTTCTCAGAGCCTTTTTCTTTTGTTTCCAATCTCCTTTTTTTTATTGCAAAAAGTATCACTACTTCAAAGGTTGGATGTTGAATTCTCATAATACTTCTCTTTTTTGGACGTTGAATTCTCATGCTTACTACCACTGCCTCTAAGCTTCCTCCTCTTTCCGATTGTATTCCTATATTTTATCCATTTGTTCGAAGGGGGGAACTTGTAGTGGATGTGTCCTATGGGCGGCAACACAAAGATATTCCATTCTTTCAGTCATGTCCAAGTGAAATTGTTGAAATTATCCGTTAAATTTTTTCATGACAACTTGAGATTGATTGGTACCCGTTTAAGGCTCAGGTGCAGAAGGTGGAGGATGCTGCTATTGTGGCTCATATCCTTGGGCTTATCTATGGTACCTTCTTGGTGATCTTTTCGACACTACCACAGAGATTGGCCTTGCAAGTTTAATAGGGATATCTTGCTCAATGGACACCTTAGTAGCTTGACAAAGATGGTGGATAATATCCAGGAATCCGTGTTTTGCTCTTTAATCCACACTTTGAGCCATGGCTCATATGTGTAGGAATTAGATTTTCTACACTTTGAAAGTAGGAATAATGGAGTGTTAGATAAAATCTAGCCAAACTTAATAACAGGGATGAGCTCAGTCCTCTTTAATTGGCTCAGTGCTCCCTTGGCATTGAGCTTCCATTGTGCCTCCGGGACACAAATGTCACAAAGCACCTCGTATTCCCTTTAGTTATTCCTCATCCTCACTTCGTAATCATAATAATCAAAATTAGAAGAGTGACGTAGAGGAAAGAGATGGAGAATTCTTTGGATATTCTGAGATCCAAAGTTAATGGGATAACCTCAGACGTAGCTCATGAAGCTGGGCTCTTTGAGTTATTGGATTTCTTTCTTAAGGGTCATCCAAGCATTGGAAAAAAATTCATGAACCAATGTGAGTCCCATCTTTCTCGGTGGATTGCCCAAGATGTTCTACTTTCTTTGGGATGATTCGGCTTGAATGCTCGGACATTCATCTGGTTTCAAGTTTAACCTTACATCAGGAATGACCAATTTTTTCACCATCCATATGCTATATTGGTCTTCATGAAGCTTGAAATAGAATCGGTTTGTGTCATATGAAAGAGTGACTGGTTCCTTTCCTTTTTTCTATTTGAACAAAGACATATTGATTTATTGAAATAATACTTCACAGTATGCAAAAATACTTCCGACCTCAAACTTAGAGTTTGGACGTATAAGTGAGAGAATAAAATATAAAGTTAAGTGAATAAAGAAGAATATGAATGTGTATGTGATATATGATATGTGTGTAGTGTGTATGTGCATTTATAGTGTAGTGAAGCATGAATGGTGTAGTTGTAAATTGATGATGGTGTGTGTAGTGTGCATGTGTGTAGAGAGAATTTATGTAAAATAAAAGCTAAATGACAAAATAAAAAACCTTGAAAGTTGAAAAAATATATGCATAGAGGTAACATGTGGCTGCATGCTTGCATGCATGTGAATTATGACAAAAGTAAAATTTGGGAAGAGTAATATGCATGCATGCTAAGGTGTTTGCATGAAGTGATGTATCGTGCATGTATGATGATGAATCTTGGGAAGACAAATAATTCACGATGGCAGTTGTAAAGTAAAAACAAAAAGTAAATATGCATGTAAAATATTTGAAAAATTTATTACTTATAGTTAAAAATCATTATGAAAACAAGAATTTAAGGTAATTGCAAGGAGATTCATCGAAGGTGTTGGGCTTGCCTGGCACTGGGCGCCAACCTTGAAGTCGGGCACTACCCTTCAAAATTCCATCGAAGGCGCTATACTTGAGTCCATGGCACTGGGCTTGATGAGCACTCCACGCCAGACTTGAGTACTAGGCTCATTGGGCGCCCATACTTTATATTATGCCCTGGGCGTCCCTAACACATGGGCACTAGGTGCCAGTTCTTAAACCCCATCGAAGGCATTAGACGCCCTCTTTAGACATTGGGCACCACTCCTGCCTTTTAAAATAAAAAGAAAAAGAAAAACTAAAACACACTTTACTAAAAAAGGGAAGAAAAGAAAGATACTTTAATGCAAAAGACTTCAATGACAAAGAGAATAAAGAGCAAAATACTTTAATGAAAAAGAGAAGGAATGGTTACTCGCCATGGTTGGGTTGCCTTCCAACAAACGCTCTTTTAACGTCACTAACTTGATGCATAGTTCTGCTAGGTTGGAAGTCGGGTCACTTCATAGCACCTTTTTCCAGTGTCATCCTATATTAAATATGCATCCTCTAGGTCTTTTTCTGATTCAGAATTTATGTACTGTAGAGAGTCCTCAAGGGCTCCTTTGTCAACAATTTTTTAGACTAAGGAGTCAATTATATCAATTCTTATACAACTTTCTGATTCACTAGACTGTTGCATTACTTTGAAGACATTGAAAAATATTTGGTTATCATGCACCCTTAGTGTTAACTCAACTTTTTGGACGTATACGAGAGCTCGTTTGGTGGATAAAAAAGATATTCCTAAGATGATGGAGGCATCATCATCTTCTTCCATGTCAAGAAACATGAAGTCAACTAGGAAGATGAGCTTTCCAACTTTAACCAATGTGTTTTTCACTATCCCATGTGAAGATTTGATTGATTGGTCGGCTAGTTGAAAGGATATTCTTGTTGGCTTTATTTCTTCAATTTGTAGCTTCCTCATCATAGATAGGGGTACAAAATTAATGCTTGCCCCTAAATCACAAAGAGCTTTCCCAATGGTGACCACTCCAATTGTGCAAGGAATTTGAAAACTCCCAAGATCTTTCAACTTCTGTGAAAGTTTTCTTTAAATAATGGCACTACACAACTTAGTGAGAATCACTGTCTCATCTTTCTTGGGGGTTCTTTTCTTGGACAGTAACTCTTTCATAAATTTGGCATAGAGTGGCATTGGTTCTAAGACTTCTGCGAAAAGGATGTTGATTTGTAGCTTTTTGAACACTTCCAAGAATTTTAAAAAAGTGCTTTTCCTGGTTCTGTTTCTGTAGCTTTTAAGGATATAGAAATCTTGGTTCATAGGCTTTCACGTTCTCTTTCTTGATTTTTGTTGGTGCAGGAGTCTTCTTTACCTCTAGTTTTTCCTTCTTTTTCTCTTCTGAAGGCTTTTTAGCGTTTTTCTCATTCTCCTTGATAACTAATCTTCCACTTCTTAGGGAGATAGCCTTGCATTCCTCTCTAGGTTTTGGTATTGTGTCACTTAGAAAGAAAATTGTCAGTTTCTTTGCCAATTGCTTGACAATTTGCCTCACTTGCACCTCTAGATTTTGATGGAAGCTTCTTAATTTTTGAAGTTTGCTCTTATTTCTTGCATGAAGCTTTAGGTTTTTTACACAAACAAGGCAGTAGATTGGGAAAGTTTCTCTATTGTTAGCTTGAACCATGGGCCTCACATGTTACTTCCTGATGAGCAGATATTTTATATGTTTTTTGGGGGTATTTTCATATAGTCTTTAGTAGGATCTAGCTACTTTTTAGTATATTTTTATTAGTTTTTATGCAAAAATTACATTTATAAACTTTACTATGAGTTTGTGTGTTTTTCTGTGATTTCAAATATTTTCTAGCTGAAATTGAGGGACCTGAGCAAAAATCTAATTCAGAGGCTGATAAAGGACTGCTGATGCTGTTGGATTCTGACCTCCATGCAATCGAAATGGAATTTTTGGAGCCACAAAAACCCAAATGGTGCGCTCTCAATTGCGTTGGAAATTAGACATCTAGGGCTTTCCAGCAATATATAATAGTCCATACTTTTCCCAAGTTTAGATGATGCAAACTGGCGTTCAACGCCAGATTTCTGCCCTATTCTGGCGTTAAATGCCAGAAACAAGTTACAAGCTAGAGACAAATGCCAGAAACAAGTTATAAACTGGCGTTCAACTCCAAGGAAGGCCTCTACACATGAAAGCTTCAATGCTCAGCCCCAACACACACCAAGTGGACCCCGGAAGTGGATTTCTGCACTATCTATCTTAGTTTACTCATTTTCTGTAAACCTAGGTTACTAGTTGAGTATAAAAACTACTTTTAGAGATTTATTTTGTACCTCATGACATTTTACATCTGAATTTGTATCTTTGACGGCATGAGTCTCTAAACCCCATGGTTGGGGGTGAGGAGCTCTGCTGTGTCTCGATGAATTAATGCAATTATTTCTGTTTTCTATTCAATCATGCTTGTTTCTATTCTAAGATATTCATTCGCACTTCAACATGATGAATGTGATGATCCGTGACACTAATCACCATTCTCAACCTATGAACGCGTGCCTGACAACCACTTCTGTTCTACCTTAGATTGAATGTATGTCTCTTGGGTTCATGGCTAACGAGTTTGACTGCCTCTCTTGACAACAGAGCATTCAAATCCGTGAGATCAGAATCCTCGTGGTATAAGCTAGAATCAATTGGCTACATTCCTGAGATCCGGAAAGTCTAAACTTTGTCTGTGGTATTCCGAGTAGGATCCGGGAAGGGATGACTGTGACGAGCTTCAAACTCATAAATGCTGGGCGTGGTGACAGACGCAAAAGGATCAATGGATCCTATTCCAACATTAGTGAGAACCAACAGATGATTAGCCATTTTACATGGACCCTTTTCACTGAGAGGACAGCTGGTAGCCATTGACAACGGTGATCCACCAACATACAGCTTGCCATGGAATGAGACCTGCGTGCGTGAAGAAGAAGACATTAGGAAAGCAGAAATTCAAAGGATAGAGCATCTCCAAAACTCCAACCCATTCTCCATTACTGCATAACAAGTATTCATTTCATGCTCTTTAACTTTTCATAATTAAAACTAAGAACCACTATTGATATCCTGACTAAGAATAATAAGATAACCATAGCTTGCTTCAAGTCGGCAATCTCCGTGGGATCGACCCTTACTCACGTAAGGTATTACTTGGATGACCCAGTACACTTGTTGGTTAGTTGTGCGGAATTACATAGTGTGACTGTAATTTTTGTGCACCACTTCCATAGCTATGAATGGTAAGTGTGGTGTAATCACTAAGGGTGCTTCTCACATTGTTGTTCTCCTCTGCCATTCTCTATACTTCTTCTCTCCTAGCCCTTGATTTCTTCCTCAATTGTGTAAGTGTTCTTTTTATTTCAGGATCAAAGAGTGTGCAATCTTCTTTCCTCTTTATGCACAAAAACAAGAAAGAAATAAAACCCATCATATGGAATAAAAAAGAATAGAAAAGAAAAGAAGAATAAATAGAATAATGAAAATAAAATAAAATAAAGATCTAATTTAGTGATTCAACCAGATGTATATTGTCAATCAATGGCGGAGCTTGAAACAAAATTTTGGTGGGCCAAAAATTTAATATAAAAATTTAAGGTCAAACTCATTTAATGCAACTCTTTGAATTTTTTAAGGTTGTATCTCACTTTCTTCGTGATTCATTAAAGTAGAAGAACTATTTATAGGTGTTGATATTGTAGAAGTTATATATTTTCCTTCTTGAATATTAGTCTTCCTCTTAAAAAATGCATCAATTCTTTGATTTTTCATCATTATTTTTCTATAAAAATTTGAATATATATCTTGTAAAATATGTAAAAAAATTAGAAGGATAAATATTAAAATTTATAATATTTATTGATTTTTTTATCAATTTATACAATACAATAATATCAATACTTATTGGATATTCTAATATTTTTTATGATGTGAAAAATTAAATTAAATAAACAGTAATATATAAAATAATATTAAATTAAATAAATAAAAAATACCTAATTTTAGCATGAGAAACAAAACATGTTTTTATAATGAGAAACAAAGCAACAAACATGCTGATTTTTGTTAGATAACTTTTTTTTATTAGATGTGTTGTGAAGCCAATAAAGG
Source organism: Arachis duranensis (assembly GCF_000817695.3). Classification (NCBI taxonomy): domain Eukaryota; kingdom Viridiplantae; phylum Streptophyta; class Magnoliopsida; order Fabales; family Fabaceae; genus Arachis; species Arachis duranensis. Next base: position 24,267,977 of record NC_029772.3, on the reverse strand, counting down.
TCCACTCTAAAAATAGGAGTTGAACCTGGATGTCCTAAATTATAATAAAGCATTTGAGTCAACTAAACTACTCTTTATTTTTTGAAGAACTACTACTAATTTTTTTATAAAAAATTTGGGGGGAGGGGCATGGCCCCCCATTGCCCTAGTTAAGCTCCACCACTGTTGTCAATCTCAGTTAATCCCCAGGAACGGTGCAAAAAAACTTGGTGAGCTAAAAACTTGATACAACCAAGTATTGGCAAGTGCACCAAATCGCTCCAAGTAATACCACGATGAGTGGATAACATTCTCACGCGGATTAAAGGATTGAACAAGCAACTTCTAATTAAATCTTCTAATTAGATCGATCGAACTTTTGCAAGAGAAAGGATGTGAACTTTGGAATAGTAAAGAATAATAAAGGAGAGTGTTTGATGTGAATAAAAGAATGCTTATGAACTTGAAAAGATAAATAGTGAATGAGATGTTAAAGGTTTCGAAGATATTTTGCTTTTAGAAACAGAAATCCTCATATTTATTTTCTTTGATTTATACAAGATGCTTTCATGACAAATCATATATAATCAAATTCCTATTCTTTGGCAATGCAATTTTTTTTATCTTATTTAATCGCCAATTTCTTGGTCAACTAATTCAGAAAAGATGTTAAGTACAATTCTGATTTAACGTCACACAACTTTTAAAATACTATTCCTAATCAAGTTGAAAATTATGAGAAAGAGTTCAAGCTAATTCTGATATTAAATTTTCTAAAGTAATAACAAAATCTAAGATAGAATTAGAATATTTTCCAATACTTCTAACCATTAAAGATGAAGAACGAGACTCAATCTTAAAAGCGTATTAATGCATACATTAAAATAAAAAAAATAATCACATTATCGATCCATAAAAATCAAACAGAGCTCCTAACCCTTAACAAAAGAGAGCTAGTTACTGATGGTAAATAGAAAAAAAAGCTAATGAATGAGATGCTGGATGATCCAGTGATCCTATGATGATCTGATGATATCTTCTTTGGGAACCATCGTTCACTTTATATCCTCTAGAATTCAAATTCGAAAACTAAATTTAATCTTATCTTCGGAAGGATAAGATAACTAAAACAATAATTTAAATCTAAACTAAAGATAAATCTTATCCTTCTAGAAGAAGTTATTAATAACTAACCATTTAAATCTTGAATCTTCGGGAGAGCTTTGGCTGAATTAAAAAGGTCCTGGAAGAAGATCATCGTTCTGGCGCTAGCGAGACTTCGAACAATGGTGCCAGACTTAGATGAAATTTGGCCTCCTTAGGAGTGAAAAACCACTTGAAGTTGGGCGCCCATATTGTGGACTTTACTGGGCACTGGACTTGGGCTTTAAAGTAGGGCGCCAGCCCTTAAAGCACCATTGAAGGTGCTAGGCGCCTCCCTTGGGCGTTGGGCTTCCTTCTGGATTGCTTGGATTGTTGGAGCTGGACTTCAGATTGTTAAAGTCAAGCACCAGCTTCTTTTTAATTTTTGGTTACTTTAAAAACTAATTTTATCATAAAAAAAAAACTAATTTTGAAAATGCAATAATTTTAAAACAACTTCAAATATACGATTAGCTATGCAAATTTCATAAAAACAATAAAAACTTTAATTAAACTTAGAAAAATTACAAAAAAAATTATAAAAAAAATCACTAAAGATTCTAAGACATCACCTTAATTGATCTTTAAGGAAAGAGAGAAACTTTTAATAAACTCCAATCTGTGAGTCGAATAAGGAGTGCTGGTACCTATAAGAGACTTTTGTGATTTAGTCAATAATCGCTCAAAAAGTATACAAATTAAGGAAATAATTGCAGCATACATGAAGGTGGTCATTCCACCTCGTATTTATATACATTTGTATAGATATAATATTTGTATCGAATTCGACCTCTAGATCTTAGGCTCAATTAGAATATTGAACCATAATAGAAGTACTTGGTTAAACTTAGTTATAATTTACAAATACAACTTACTCACAATATTCACAAAAAAGTATTTGGAGATGAACCATTATTGAGTTTTTGTCTAAGAATGAATTATTAAAATAAACAGTAATTTTGTATTAATTTAATTAATTTTGAAGCAATCTTTGGGGGATTCTAAGCGCGGGATATCAGCTGGTCAACTCGTTTCTACATGGCCCACTCGCTCTTCAATCCCAACTCAACTCGTAGTCAAATGCATGTTATTCACGTGTTGTATTCTACCAAGCAATAACGTTTAACGTAACCTACCTCGCTTAAATTATTATTTTGCTTTCTATATTTTACAATTGATAACTTTGGTTGGTTCTGGTGCTGTAATTATCTTGTCAGTCCTTACTAATTTTTATTATTTCTTATTATTTATTATGACTTGATATTGGGCTCAAAATAATGTATATCGATCACTTGATGTCCATTTTAATCAAAGTTCTAAATATTGAAGCAACCTATTTTAGTTATTGATTTGCTAGTTTAGAGGCTTAACTGATATAATTATGATTCAATTCAAATAATTAAATTACAATAAAATAATATATAAAATTATAAATAAACACAAAAAAATATAAATATATTTTAATATAAATATTAAAATTATGCAAATTAAAAATATAACGCCAACTAAAATCTCATAATCTCATATAAGTCGAGAAACAAAATAGTAAAGCTTAATAAATTAATAATTAGTTCAATTAATTACTTTACAAGAAAAATAGTCTATTCATGTTTTTAAAGTGTGTCGAAAAGTAGAAAAAAATATAACAATAATTTCATGCCATACATTTTGAGTTATCGGCACACTTTTGAAAAAGTCACATCTACGAACATATCGGTTGCTCTATCGTTACGTTTTTGTCGATCTATTGACACCCTTAATTTTTTGCTACACTTTTATCTATTGCCACAATTAACACTACAAGAAAAATGTTGCGTCAGATTTACCGGCGAAAAAACGAAATTAATCCACCGGTAATAAATTTACCGTCGGAATTTGTGTTGGTTTTAATCTGACAGTATAAATAATCTCGCCAGTAAATTTTTATCATCAGAATTTGTTGTCCGATGGTAACTTACAGCGGATTTAGTTTTTAAACTACGGATATCTGGTGTAAGTTACCGGTGAATTTTTTTCAACTGTAGCATTGGCGCCAAACAATTTTGTTCCCGCATTTTTACCGTCAGATATTTATGCCGGAGAATCCGACGGTTAGTTCAACTTTTTTTTAATATTTTTTTGAAGAAATTAGTGGTGAAATTCTAATTTTTTATTTAAATTTATTTTTTGCACGATTCATAGTCGAATTCTAAATAATAGAAACCAAATATGTTAAATTATCAAGTGTACAAATAAAATGAAAAATCAAATAACAAAGGATATGATGCACTCAAACAGTGTGTAAGAAAATCCTAGTCGCTGAAAGTCGTCGTCGTCATTGTCCCGCTGGTCCTGTTGCTGAGGCGGAGGCTTAGGCGGTAATGATGTCTGTGCCCCTCCATCAACGCCGCTAGTACCAGCAATGCCGCTGCCACCAGCGCGCATCTAATCTTCATACGGTGCCATGTGTCGCTCCATCCGCTGAAGCCACTCTGGCTCCTGCCTCCACTCTAGCCTTAGGTCATCTATTTCTGTCATACGTAAGAGGATAGCATGATACTTCTCCTTAGACTCCTGCAGCTGCAGAGCCTGTTGGTGAAGCTATCGGGTAAGAAGCAACACATGTTCCCTCAATTCGACGACATCGTCAGGATCGACGGGCTTACTAGTGGTAGAGGTAGATGAATGTCTCAATGTGGATGTGCAAAGGTTGTCGACAAAAATGATCCGAGCCCGTACACACGATTCTGGTACGGCTCAGATGCGGCCTCGCGCCAAACCTGATCAGGATCGACGACTGATGCAGTGGAGTTGTTGCCGCCATCGTCTCCACTACGCTGAGATTGTTGGGTTGTGGCCTCCAATCTCTGCGTGTAGGGCTCCTGTGTAACACATTTTATGATAAGGTTTGTCGTTAATTTAAAAGTGGTATGTTACATGATGTTTACTCACATAATGATTCGCGACCCGTTGATCAGCAAATCTCTCATTGTTCTCATTCAATGTTTGAGTATACTTGAAGGTCTCCATCATCATCACCTCGCGATCCAACAACTTTGACTTCACATTTTCACACCACATGTTAAGTCAAGTAATAATGACACTATATTAAGACTAAACAAACTTAACAACAAAATGAAACAAGTTACTTACTAGCTTGGCCTTAGTCTTCATGAAAGTCGTTGACCCACCGGTATATTTCGACAACTTGGCTGATGTCCTATTAGCTCTGTTGGTGAAACGGCGACGTTTGAACTCCTCACCAGTTTTCTAATAGACGTACAGTAACTTCTTAATGTTTGGGCGGAGCCAAATGGTGAGGTGGTCGTGGTGCTCACGTACGTCCTCCAACATCTGCTAAAGCTACCTAGCTATTCGACGGTCAAAGATATTTTGTACTATGAGATCGTGAGTCTTGTCCCATATAAATTTCTCTTACAGAAAGAATATTTTGCACAAGTTAATCAAAATTAAACACATAATTAAACAAATAGAAGATATAAACTAACATTAAGGTTTGCATACGTTGAGTTCTTACCGTCTACTTTTGAAACCATCGCTCTCTAGTATCAGCTAGGATCTTTTTGTAGCTTGGTCATGGGTGGTCGTACATTAGCTTTATGACATTAGTACACTCCTGTGTACATGCATTGTAATTTGGCATAAACCTATGAATGACAAACTTAGGTTTAGTAGTTTACTAAAAAGTACCTCGAAATAATCTATAAACTTCAATTATATTTAGATTTTTTTAGAAATTTCAGTAGAGTTTTATCTATATCTATAATGCGCCAAAAACTACATCCACCAACAATTCACTTAAATAGCAACATCTATCAACAATCAACAAACAAGAATCAGAATCAAGCAGTTCAAACCTACTAAACTAACTCGAACCTATCTTAACAACCTAAATCCACTAAAACTTGTAAAATTGAGTGTAACTAAATTAAACTCACTAACTAAAGTAGTTTTCATATAGATGGTGAGGGGCATCTGGCTGAGATTCGTGAGAGATATCTGACACCGCGGAGTCTGTCACTGAAGGCGGCGACGTCGAGGTAGTGCACTGCTGAGCGGATGGAGGTGGTGGAGGAGTCTAATCTGATGATGAAGTAGACGACAAATGACTTCTTGGTTGCGGGGGTGGCGCAACAGTAAGAGCCACGTAGTTGGGATTAGGGACCATGATAAACGGTTGGTCCTGTATACTCATTGCCTGTGACTTCACAGGAGTAGTCGACGTAGAAGGGGACGACTGAGAAGTCCTAAGGGTTCCAGTAGAATCCCTCCCTTTACCACGACAATGTGGTTGATCTGTGACACCTCTACCTCATGTAAGAAAAACAATGTAATAGCAAAGATAAAATTTATAGACACTTTAAATCACATAAATCAGCAAATATAACACAAATATTGTGTACACCTATATTATTTGAAAAATATTTTAGCATAACCTTCCCTAAAATTGGACATATATCTACCTTTACAGTTCACACAAATCCAACTAACCTCAATCATTAATTAAAATTACAAACAGCAACCACAATATATCCAAAATAACTTAACAGCTAATCAATTAGGTGAGTTTGAAACTACTTAGGTATTTTAATTTGTTCATAATCAAACCAATAACTTAATCAACAACACCTCAAAATATGTTTTAATTAAAATTAGAACAAATCCGAATCAAATAAGAACACAAAATTATAATAATAAATCACAACCAAAATTATAACTTATAATAACAAATCATAACTTATAATAACAAATCAGAATCAGAACCAAAATTATAATAACAAATCAGAATCAAATAATGAATACAATTATATTCACAAATTAGAACCAAAAGTATAATAATAAATCAGAACTAAAAATGCAAACACAAAATTATAATAACAAATCAGAATATATCAGAACCAAAATCATAATAACAAATTAGACCTTATTCCTATTTTAGAAAAAGGGAAGTTCAGAAGCATTACCTGAAGAAAAGAGTGCGGTAGAAGTGGCGGCAGCAGCAGCGACAGAATCTGTAGCAACAACGGTGATGAACAGCGGCGACAAATGGAGGGGGCTGTCGGCATCAGAAGGGGCTTCTGGAGAGGATGGGGTTACTGGAGAGATAAAAGGGGTAAAGTGAAAGGCAGAGGCGTTTAGGACACAATTACAGTCGAATTTACCAGTGGATAAATCTGACGCGATAAGATATTGCAGGTTACCAAAAAAACATAACGTTCCACTAAGTAGGTTTGCCGTCATCATTTTTGGCCGATAAATCAGACTCTAAATGTCGCGCTTATTTTTTGTATTTTTTCTCTAACTATTATCGGCGAATTTACCATCGAAAACGATAATCCGCTGGTAATATTTTGACTCTACGAATTCGACGACTAAATCGCCGGTAAATATTTTGGTAAAGACGCTGCTACTTTGTGACGCTAAATTCAATGGTATTCAGCGTTTTTCTTGTAATGTAACAGCGTGGTCGTATGTATCATCCTATAGCCACCCTCATAAAAGCATGGTCATTGACCCCTTTTGGCCACGCTTTTAAAATATAGAAAGAAAAAAAGTGTAGCAACACATACCTTTTTTCTTGTCGCGTAACTATTATAATACTAATCAGTACAATTTAATTAATTTACAACATCAACAATAACAAATTAAACCTAGCAAGAGGAAATAACAATAACAAACTAACCATTACACATCTAAACCAACACAATAATAACATAAAAAAAACTCAACAATAGTAAAACGCAAGAAAGGGACCAAAGACATGCTTTCATTTGAAAAAAGGAGATAGCAAGGGAGCAAAGATAGACCAAAACTAAGACAATGAAGCAGCGTAACAATGGCGAAGACGACAGCTAGAATGTGTGATGCAGGAGGAGACGAGGATGATGAGGCCTATAAACACAATGCGAGATGGCAACTACGATGACCATATTGATGTAGAAACAACCTAAACAAGCGGCTCACTACTAATAGGAGGGGGAGAAGCGATCAAAGATGAAAAAGTGAGAATTTGAGAAAGGGTATTAGGAATTAGGGACCATTTACAATTCGTTGGTTCTTTTGTCAAACATCTTAAAAAAAATAGTCAATTTTCAGTTTGGTTTGCTGGTTTTTAGCCAGTTTTTCTATTCGCCACCGATTTTTTAAAAAGGATGTTTTGTTTAAGAATCAAATTGGCTTAGTATTCAGTTCCAGTTCAACATGTCAAACTAACTAATTCGATTCAATTTACAAAATTATGATATGAACACAATAAATCTCTTAACACTATCATATAAAAACTAATAAATTTATTACACTTTCAATAAATTCTTTATAGAATTTCTTGATATAAACATTTAATTATAATAACTGTTCCTACGGGAGGTAACAGTAGAAATCTTTTTACAATGGACGAATGTTTGGAAAAATGTCACATGGAGGTAGAGCTTACGAATTGTGAACTTCTTTTTCTGAAGAAGAAGCAATGATGATATTTGGAAAATAGGTATCGGCTAGCTCAGACAGTAAACTATTATTTTGATTTTAAAATAATTAATTTTTAACAAAATAACTCCTAAGAGAAAGAAGTATATTTTGGCTCTTAAAAATTATCTTAATATGATAAAATGTTACATTTTTATAAATTGAAATGACTTGAGCATTTGATCTAATTTTTTTATAAAATATGTGTACAATTGTTTAGAGGGTAAATAAAATAATTGAGAAAAAGTGAATATTTCACTACTAGAAATAAGACTTTTTCGGACAAATTTTGAGACGAAATTGAAATAAATTTTGAATAAATTAGAGACAAATTTTTTCTTTCAAACAAAATTGGGACGAATTTTTTTGTCCCAAAAAGCCATGTTGCTAATTTACATTTTGTCTGAAATTTCGTCCAAAATTTTTTTCAAACAATTTTGTGACAGATTTCGAATAGGCATTTATCTGCTTGATTTCTAACTATTATGATGTATTTTAGACGAATTTTAGATAGATTAGCGAACATAAAGACAACGTATTTTAGACAAATTTCAAACATAAAAATATTTCTTTTTAGACAAATTTCAAACAAAAAATATACTTTATTTCAGACAAATTTCTGACGAATTTAGTGAAATATAACAAATTTTTTTCAAATAAATTTTAGACAAATCAAATATTTCTTTTCAATTAAATTTCAGACAAATTTAATTTAAAAGAATTTACGTATTTGAAACAAATTTCATACAAAACAAAATTATTTTTGCACAAATTTTTTACAAATTTAATATAATATTTCAAACAATTTTCATACAAAATAATTTGCTATTTAATATATAAATATTTTAGAAATTAAATTGTATTCGATTTGCTTTCTATATTAAGACCATCATAATCATTTTTTTCATATTACATCATCAAAATTATAAACACATAATAAAGTTTTGAAAAAACCAATTATCATAAAAGAGCTAAAAAATATTTATTATTAAAATACTTGTCCATAAATGTAATCAAACTAAAATAAAAAAATAATTAAAAAAACAAAAAAAGCCTTTAAAAAGGTCAAATATCATGAATAAAATCAAATGTACTAACTAATTCACCTAAAAATTCCTTAATCTAAATCAGAAAAAATATATACTCCAAACATCAATCACTTATGTTATCATCCTCATCATCACTAGAGCCTGTCCCAAGCTCATCATCCGCAAGAACAGACATGGTTGAAGTAAATGGGAGATTCAACTTTTTATACAAAGCATGAAGTGTCCAATTCTTTTCTGTTGAGCTTTTAGTTGACGTCCTTGATCCTTTAACTTATGCTGAACATTACTCTTCATTGATCATTTCTTCCTCCTTTGCCTTTTCTTTCCACGTGTGAAGTTCTTGGTCAATATTTAGATTGTTTTTGGATGCAAACAAGTTCCTCTGAAAAATGTTTTATGGCTAGGATCAGATATACTTCTAAAATTTTACACACATAAAGAAGAAAGAAGAAAGTTAAAAATACATAAATGCATAGATTCTTACGTGTTTCCCTTTTGACAACTTGGGCTCTGACTTTCTTATGCTAAAATTGTTAAATGAGAGATCTCTAAATAAAGTTCATGGAATGGGTTTAGAATCTAAGAAGCAGCAATACATTATATTTATGTACTATATTTATTGACTTCATGGAACACTTATTGCTTAACAAAATCGTAACAATATCTGATAGACATCCATTCTAGCATCAATTCTTGTCTAACACATTTTCCTAAGGTCATATAGAAATTTAAACCTATTTTTAAGGCTAAATGATTTATTTCAACAACACTAGCAAGACATATGCTTAAGATGTGATAAGATTTATAGTACTTATACACTATTTTCCCCATTTATTTACTACAAGTGTCACCAGTTTGATATCAAATTGGTATATCTTTCATGAACTAATTGTTTATAATATAGAATTAATAGAATGAAAGGAAATATATAAGGCTAAGTTTTTACTTGTATAGGTGGAGCACCAAAAATCTTGAAATATTTTCTTCAAAGTGCTTCAGTTGCTCTGATAACACAACCCTAGACCATATTATGATGAACTAAAAGCATAGTATGGCATGTTACCAAAAAGTTTCCTTTTCTTAATATTCCAAAAAACATGCTTTATACTTTATACTAAACATAGAGGGGGAGGAAAAATAAACCGAGCATATATGGAAGTGAAATAAATGGTTGAAGCTTCCAGAGATACTCTCAAAATTTATGTATTTTGAAATTTGATAAATGCCAAAGTGGTGTCTTTGTCCAATAAACAGAGTTGAGTTGAAATCTTGAGGAAGCACAATCATATCAGCTAAGAGTTCCCAAATGTGTAAAATAGAAGTTTCATATTCATTCAAAGGAGAAAATGAACAATAACTAGTGTAAGGACAATATTTAACAAGACAAAGATAAAAATAATAAAATTTATGAGGCCTGCTACACATACAAGCAAAAAAGGCCTACAAGTGTTACAAGTTGGCGCAGCCCAAGATGAAGACACGCGCACTCACTCCCTTTGAATGGAGCGTCAGTGCCACGCGCATAACTTAACGGTTACGCTTCGCAAAAGGCGCTCGTTATGGCGCACTCTTCCACTTCTCCTTCGAACAAAACACAAACCTTCAAACTTCGAGCAACATTCCAACCCGAAAAGATAGAACTCGTCGCAGAGATTAGCAGAAACCATCAACAAAAGATAGAACTCTCGATCAACAATTTCAAGAGAAAACGAAGAAATATTACTCAAGGTATGTTACTATTTTACTCATCTTGTAGATTTTTCACATTTCGAAATCGAAGAACTAGGTTTTACTGTTCTTCTAGGTTTTACTGTTATTCTTGTTCTATCTCTCATTTAACTGTTTTTAATATTCTTCTTGTTCTACGTTTAATGTTCTTCTTGGTTCTAGGTTTTACTGTTCTTCTTAGTTATTCTACGTTTTACTGATCTTCTTGTTCTAGTTCTTCTCGTAACTGATTTTTAGGAGTATATTGCGTAATTTGTTGGGTGTATATGTCATAATTTGTTGGATGTAAATTTCTGAACTGATATAGTGTAATATAATCAACTGTTGCAACTATTCTGATATTGCTTGTCCTTGTAATATTGGTTGTTCTTGGGTGTATATTGCATAATTTAGTGGGTGTATATGGAGTAACTTGTTAGGTGTATATGGCATAAATTGTTGGGTGTATCTGATTCATATCTATGGGTGTATCTGACTGATATATATGGATGTATCTGAATCATATCTATGGGAGTATCTTACTGTTATCAATGGGTGTATCTAACTCATATATATGGGTATATCTTACTGATATCTTTGGGTGTATTTTTCATTTCAGAGAAAATGGCAGCGAGAAACCAACCTGGAAGAAATGTAAGAACAAATATATCTCTTACATGAAATCAGTTTTATATAATAGAATTATATCTGACTATAATTTTATTTTTGTTTACAGCAAACAAAAGACCTTAAGTGTGCAACACATCTCTTAAGTGATAAATTCAGAAACATGAGTGAGGAAAAGAAAACAATTGTGAGGGATTTAGGATTCGGTGGCTTGATGCACATCCCACCACTAAGGGTGCATCACCAAGTGTTAAGGGAGCTGGCTAACAACTTCAAACTAGGGGAGAACAGACTGGAAACGGGATACGGTTCTTTTAAAATAACACCAAGAAAAATAGGTGATGCGCTTGGCATCAATGCAACAAGTAACTCACTAAAAACTATAGGTGTATATTAACTGATGCTTGGGTGTATTTAAGTTGATGCTTGGGTGTATTTGAACCGAATTTGATACTTTGTTGTTTTCCTTTTTGTAGGAGATCTATTTCCTCAGAAAGTCGATTATAAGAAACTTTCTGAGGATGACAAACTAATTTTTAGAAGATTCCAGGGTAAGACCCTCAAAAGTCTTACAGATGAGATGATGGATATTGGCGTTGGTAATGAAGAGGAACGCCTAATGTTCAAGAGGATTTTCATCCTCTATATACAGATGGCGTTCCTGACGTCGGGATTTTTGCCAGTAAAGAATGTCATAAAAACAGTCGCGTTGTAGATATAGTCTCTAAACCGACAAAAATCCCTTCGTACAAATGTTTTGGTTGTCACAAGTAACAAACCCCTAAATAAATTGATAACCGAGTATTTAAACCTCGGGTCGTCTTCTCAAGGAATTGCAGGGAGGTATGTTCTTATTATTGGCCATGGAGATTGTAAATTGTAATGAGAATTGGATTTTAATCCCACTTTGTTAACCTCTAACTATGAAGGTAAATTAAGTAGATGAATTAATTCCAATTTTCAATCAACAATGAGTTTGATAAATCAAAAGTTGCCAATTATTTAACCAAGGCCAAAAGGGAAAAACTAAATCTACTAGAATAACAATATCCTCAGATTGGGAATAATAAAAAGGAACAATCATAAACTAAAATACCTCAAATATCATTAAATAAGAAAATCATCATGAAAGTGGCATAGGCCAAATAGGCAACAGAACTAATACAAGCAAGCATTCAAATGTCTGAAAATAAGAAATAAACATAAAGTAAAAGAACATTGAACCTGGGATTAAGAGTCACTCTTAAAACTAAGAGAAGTCCTAAATCCTAAATCCTAATCCTAAAGAGAGAGAGAGAGGAGAGAACCTCTCTCAAAACTAAATCTAAATCATGGAAAGTGAATTATGAGTGAATGATTATGAATGGATGCATTCCCTCACTTTATAACCTCTGGTCTATGCTTTTTGGACTTGGATTTGGGCCAAAAAGGGGTTTAGAACTCGCTGGGGCGTGTTCTGTAATTTTCTGGTGCGTGGCCTCTGTCACGCGTCCGCATGGGTCACGTGGTCGTGTCATTCGGAGCTTTTCCTTGCCACGCGGTCGCGTCAGTCATGCGACCGCGTCATGTGGCGTTCTGCTTAAGGCGCGCGGTCGCGTTAGTCATGCGACCGCGTTGCTGAATCTTCGCTTCTGGCACGCGATCGTGTCGTCCATGCGATCGCGTGAACACCAGTTTCCTTAAAGCTCCGTTTTGCTTTCTCCTTCCATTTTTGTATGTTTCCTTTTCCATCCTCTAAGTCATTCTGCCTTAGAAAATCTGAAATACTTGGTTAAAAATAAATAAGTTCTTCAAGACAAATATGAACTGGATTTCACTAATTCAAATCACAAAATACAATACAAATAACTTGCAAGAAGAAGATAGCTCATGAAAGCAGGGAACATAGAATTGAGCACTGAACCCTTGGTAGTGTATATCATTCTAACTTTCAAGTGTCTAGGGTCAATTCTCTCAATTCTCTACTAATCTTGCTTTCTATAGCTTGCTCTTCATCTAACAATCAACAAAAATTTAATGCACCAATACACAAATCAAGAGGTCTTTTAAGGGTTGTAATGGGGTTAGGGTCAAGGTAGGATTGTATTTGGCTATGTGGACTAAAATTTGAATCCTTAATTAACTGAAACTTTCCCACCTAACTTAAACAATCTATGTAATCATAATACAACATCTAGCCATCCATTAACCATGTTTTCCACATATTCATTCATTCTAATTTTAAGTACAGTACATATGCATTGCCTTCACTACTTACTACTTACTTTGGGGCATTATTTTTTCTTATTTGCTCTCTTTTTTTTTTATGCATATGATTAATTTATTGAATGCATGAACATGTCCTAAATATTTTTTTCACATTTTCAGAAAATTCTAACATACTCAATTCTCAAACCAGATGTTTCCAAACCCACTCTTCCCCACACTTAATTCATAAGCATTCTCACTAGTCTAAGCTAACCAAGGATTCAAATTAAGGACATTATGTTTTTCGCTTAGAGTTAATGATGTGCTAAAATAAAGAACAAAGGGGTAAAATATGCTCAAAATTGGTTTGCAATAGATAATGAAAAGGTTAAGGCCATATGGGTATGTAAGCTCAGTGAAACAAGGCCTCAATCATATAAGTGTATGCATACATTAAACAATGGAAATATAGAATCAAGCAAGACAAAGATCACAATTTTAGAGAGAAAAACACACACCAAAAATAAAATATTGGTTGATAAAATGCAACCAATCAAATAGGCTCAAAATCTCACTGGTTTTGTGTGTTCAAGCTTTAAACCATGTTCCAAAATAATATTTCTTCAGGCAAGTGTAACATTAAATTTTATTCAAATTAGTGAAATTCTCTAAGAATTTTCTTGAAAAAGAAAATATTACTTCAACCAAGTGGTAAAATATGCAAAAAAAAATCAAACAAATATGCAATCAATCATGCAAATGCAATAATGAACTACAAAGAAAATTTAAACATTGGTTCTAAAATATGAAGTGACTAACCCATGAAAGTCGGTATCGACCTCCCCACACTTAAAGATTGCACCGTCCTCAGTGCATGCTGAGATGTGCAGGTGGACGGGTTGCTCCNNNAATAGAAGCCATGGCATACCAGTGGTGCAGAATATGCAACAATGGGGAAGAGAGTGGGGAAGGAAAGATAATATAAATTAAAAATCAATACAAAAGTAATACAGGTATAAAAGATTGGCATTGATTTAAATAATATTACCTAACCAGAATAAAACAAGTCATAAGCACCAAGATAATACCAGAAAAGAAATAACAGTTGAATAAAAACATTTGAACACCAATGGTAAAAGAATAAATTTAGAAAAATAAAAATATGCAATGAATGAAAGTATGCAAATAAAATAAAATAAAATGAGAGGGAAAAAGGAGGAGAAGAAGAAAAAGAAAGTGAGAAAGGATAGAGAAGGAAGAAATTAGGATTAGAAAAAAGAGGATAAGAAAATTGGCACTAATCTGGATAGGTTGTGCGACGCTGGCGACGCGGTCGCGTGGTGCGCGATAAGGCTAAGTGACGCGGACGCGTGGGGCACGCGATCGCGTGACTCGATTTGTGCTAGTGGCGCGAGTGCAGCCTCGCGGCCGCACAACTCTCTGTTCAAAACTTGGTATTGCCAAAATCCAAGGTGACGCGGTCGCGTGGTCGACGCGATCGCGCGGGTGGCCTTATTTCCAATATGACGCGGACGCGTGGGTGGCGCGTTCGCGTGGCAGGGCTTGTGCTGCTAGCACGGGTCCAGCCCAATTCCAGCTCAACTTTCGGCCATACACCCTTTTTACGCCGATTTCAGGTCATGTGGCTGCGTGGGTGACGCGGTCGCGTGGGAGGTTATTTTTCCAAATGACGCGGACGCATCATCGACGCGTTCGCGTGGAGTTAATTTGTGCTAATAGCGCGCCTCCAGCCCTGCTCCTGCGTAACTCTCTGTTCAATTTATTATTCTCTCATCTCCTTGCGACGCAGACGCGTCGCTAATGTGGTCGCGTCGCGTGCTCGCTTTTTTTTTTTAATCTGAAAAGATGCAGAATGCAGTGTTAATATGAATGTGATGCAAAACTCCAGGTTCAATATAATAAAATAAAGTAAAATTCAAAAACAAATAAAACTAAATAAAAATGAAAAAAAAAGACGATCATACCATGGTGGGTTGTCTCCCACCTAGCACTTTTAGTTAAAGTCCTTAAGTTGGACAATTGATGAGCTTCCTGTCATGGTGGCTTATGCTTGTACTGATCCAGGAATTCCCACTAATGTTTGTATATCCAGTAACCTCCGGGGTCCCAGACTAAGCACGTAAAGCCCTTACGAAGCTTCAAATAGATTCGTAGGCTCCCGGGGTGACAAATATCAGAACAGATTCCAAGATCCCAAACTTTACCTTTACACCCGTTTTTGTCTTGATCTGCATTTTTCCAGCCGGGCGAAAGGTGATCTGAATTCTCACTGCAGCGACCAAACAGCTTCCTAGACCCATTCAGTTGAGCTCTATACCAACCTTTACGTTTAAGCTTAAAGCTTCCAACCATGATGAACCTTGCAGGACAATTCTTACCACTGGCCATCTTCCGCTTACTCTTAATGTCACAAAGAGCTCTAAGTTGACCATCCGTCTCCAGTAGCCCATATTCAAGTGGGATTAGAAAGCTATGGGATATGAATTTTACCCACTTGAATGTTGTGAAGGATGATGGCAACTTAGGGGGAGGCATTTTCAATGAAATTGCAAGCTCTACTCCCTTATGCTCTTTTCGGATAACTACCACCTCTTTGCAAACTTCTTCAATTTCAACCTCTTCCTCTTGGTAGCTCTCTTTCAATTCAATCTCCTTTTCATTGCTTTCCAAGGGCATGGGAGGTTGTGCTTCTTCTTCTTGAATCTCCATCTCTTGATCAACCTCTTCCAAGTCTTCAACTATGATATGCTTTGGAGGTTGTACACCCTCTTCAGCATCAATTTCAACCGTCTTGGAAGGAGGCTCTATGTCTTGTCTTTCCCATGGAGGTTCTGCGTCTCCTAAGTCTTCTACCAACTCTTCTTCTTGAACAATGATAGCTTCTTCTACTTGTTCTAGTATGAATTCATGCTCTGTCTTGTACACTGGAGTTTCTGGTATCTCCTTTATGCTATGCTCTTCACTAGACTGTCCACATGGGGTTGTGGCTGATCCTTGTGTATTTAAACGTCTAGAAGCCCATTGAATTAATACTTGCCCCAGTTGTTGAGTGGTTGCCTGAAATCGATCCATTGTTTCCTTGAGACGATCCTTTGCTTCTTGATTCACTCGGTTTTCATAAGTAGGATCATAATGCTCTTGGATTGATGGATATGGAGATGGTGGATATTGAAGTGGTGGTTCTTGTGAGTAATTGGGTTGGAATTGGGGTGGTTCTATATATGGTTCATATGGCTCATAAGGTGGTTGGTATGGTGGTTGAGGGTTAGGGTCATGTGGAGGTGAATGGCGGGAAGGGGCTTGTGAGTGTGGTGAGTTGAGGTTGTGTTGAAAGGATGATCTCTGAGCATAGGGTGGGGCTTGTTGGTAGCTACAAGACGGTCCACCAAATCTTTCAGTTGGGTATGCAATGTATAATGGTCGTTGTCCATGATATCTTGGAGGGTGTTGTTGCCTAAAGGGTTGATTAGATCCTCTTGGCTCCATCCATCCTTGATTGGTCTGACCTTGATGCATATTCCTGTGCATTTTCCTGCTGTGGTTTCTATTTCCTTCAACAAAGTTAGAACCAAACTCAAAGCAAGAGGGGTGAGAATTCATAGTAGTTAGAGAAAATAAAAACAAAAATTAATAAAAAGAAAATATTTTGAAAAAGATATAATTTTTGAAAAAGATAGGAAGAAATTTTAAATTTTTTTTAAATATTTACAATAACCAATAATAAGGCACACGTTTGCAATTCCCCGGCAACGGCGCCATTTTGACGTCGGGATTTTTGCCAGTAAAGAATGTCATAAAAACAGTCGCGTTGTAGATATAGTCTCTAAACCGACAGAAATCCCTTCGTACAAATGTTTTGGTTGTCACAAGTAACAAACCCTAAATAGATTGATAACCGAGTATTTAAACCTCGAGTCGTCTTCTCAAGGAATTGTAGGGAGGTATGTTCTTATTATTGGCCATGGAGATTGTAAATTGGGGTTTTGGAACTAAGGTGCGAATATGTTATATGATAAGTAAAATAAAATAAAATAATACTAATAAAATCTCTTGGCAAGGTATGAAGAACTGGAAGTCCTATCCTTATCAATTGTGATGAGAATTGGATTTTAATCCCACTTTGTTAACCTCTAACTATGAAGGTAAATTAAGTAGATGAATTAATTCCAATTTTCAATCAACAATGAGTTTGATAAATCAAGAGTTGCCAATTATTTAACCAAGGCCAAAAGGGAAAAACTAAATCTACTAGAATAACAATATCCTCAGATTGGGAATAATAAAAAGGAACAATCATAAACTAAAATACCTCAAATATCATTAAATAAGAAAATCATCATGAAAGTGGCATAGGCCAAATAGGTAACATAACTAATACAAGCAAACATTCAAATGTCTGAAAATAAGAAATAAACATAAAGTAAAAGAACATTGAACCTGGGATTGAGAGTCACTCTTAAAACTAAGAGAAGTCCTAAATCCTAAATCCTAATCCTAAAGAGAGAGAGGAGAGAACCTCTCTCAAAACTAAATCTAAATCATGGAAAGTGAATTATGAGTGAATGATTATGAATGGATGCATTCTCCCACTTTATAACCTCTGGTCTATGCTTTCTGGACTTGGATTTGGGCCAAAAAGGGGTTTAGAACTCGCTGGGGCGTGTTCTATAATTTTCTGGTGCGTGGCCTCTGTCACGCGTCCGCATGGGTCACGCGGTCGCGTCATTCGGAGCTTTTCCTTGCCACGAGGTCGCGTCAGTCATGCGACCGCGTCATGTGGCGTTCTGCTTAAGGCGCGCGGTCGCGTCAGTCATGCGGCCGCGTTGCTGAATCTTCGCTTCTGGCACGCGATCGCGTCGTCCATGCGATCGCGTGAACACCGGTTTCCTTAAAGCTCCGTTTTGCTTTCTCCTTCCATTTTTGTATGTTTCCTTTTCCATCCTCTAAGTCATTCTGCCTTAGAAAATATAAAACTACTCAACATACTAATCACGGCATCAAATGGAAATAAAGGTAATTAAAATAATTAATTTTTAAAGCTTAGGAAACATGTTTTTCACAATACGACATAATAAGGAAGGGAAAGTAAAACCATGCAATTAATGTGAATAAGTAGGTGAAGGATTATATAAATCACTCAAATTAAGCACAAAAGAACTCACAAAATATGGGTTTATCAGTTCCTTTTACCAACAACAATAAACAAAATCTCGCCTGTGCACCTGGCCCCAATTTTTGAGATGGACAACATAACGGAGCGAAACTGGGGGGGCATGTTTTAACCTTTATGGTCAAGGGCATAACTGACTACAAGGAGAAAAAGAAGAAGGAAATTGATGGCTTCCTCTTTGCCCTGATGATAATTTACTTTCATCTTTCTAAAAACAAGGGCAAGAAGAGGGCTGAAAGACCGCCAAAACCTTGGATTGCCAACTAGAGTAAGGAGCAGTTGGTCGAAAGAATGAGCGCAGAAACAGAGGAAATTTTGGTAAGTGAATGTAATATGTTGGGTGTATTTTATTTACCTGAATGCTGCTAACTAAAATATCTAATGTTTCAGGGGATTGTAAAGATGGCGGAAACAAGAGAGAAAATGAAAAAAAATAGAGAAAAAAGAAAAAAACAAGAAATAAAAAAAAACAAAAAAGGAAGGCGAGTTCAACATCGTCTTCGGAGACAGAAAAAACTGACAGTGATAGTTCTACCTCTGAGTCTGAGACTCAAGAAGACTCAGAGGATTCACCAAGAAAACAACCCAGCAAAAAAGGAAAAAAGTAAGTACCATAATTGGGTGTAATTTCTTCGTCAACTTGGGTGTATTTTGTGGAACCATTTGGGTGTATTTTGTTTATCAAATTGGGTGTATGTTGTTTATTATGTTGGGTGTATATTTTCGATCCAGTTGGTTGTATCTTGTGCATTCATTTGGGTGTATTTTATATCTTTAGTATGTTCTAAATAATGATTGTTTGCCTTCCAGAATGGACTCCAAAAAAA
This sequence comes from Arachis duranensis, assembly GCF_000817695.3. Taxonomy (NCBI): domain Eukaryota; kingdom Viridiplantae; phylum Streptophyta; class Magnoliopsida; order Fabales; family Fabaceae; genus Arachis; species Arachis duranensis. Next base: position 24,248,802 of record NC_029772.3, on the reverse strand, counting down.
GAAAGATGAGTCAAGAGGATTCAGATTCTGATTCAGAATCTAAATCAAGTGATGAGTAATGTTCTGAAATTATTACTCCTTTCTTTTGGCCTCATTATAAAGATTTCGTGTATTAACTGAAGTGTCTCTTATTAACTTATAGAAGCGAAGAATCATCACCGGTGGAGAAGCAAAAGAAAAAGAAAAAGACACAAAGAACACCAAAAAAGTAAGCACTTCTTTGGATAATATTCTATAATAAAATTAATTTCTTATTTCTGATTCATACTTATTTTTTCCACCCAGAACACAATCCGAAAAGAAAAAGGTTGTTGTTGAGCATTCATCTCCTGAAGAAGATCAATACTATGATGGGTACAGTACCTCGTAAGCTATATTACCATCTATCATCATAATTATTTTTGTTAACATTTTCTTTTATGAATGTAGTGAGAGATATGAAATAGGAAGTGAAGATCTAGATGAATTGTTAAGGGGAATCGATGAAAAATCTGCAGCAGAGGGGTATGTCTTGTTAGGGTGTATATTTCAGATTTTAGTGTGTTTTCTTTGCTAATAATTGTTTCTTGTTTCGCAGGCAGAACGAAGCTGACCTGTGATCGACAGAAGGTCGCTATGTCTCCTCTGAAACGTAAGAAGCTTTATTTAATAAAATCTTGTTATCAGGATTTGGGTGTATTTTGTTGATCAAGTTGGGTGTATGTTGTTTATTAAGTTGGGTGTATTTCGTTTGTTGTGTTGGGTGTATATTGTCCATTCTGTTGGTTGTAGCTTGTGCATTCATTTGGGTCTATTTTATACCTGTATCATATTTTGTCTGAATAACATGAAATCTGTTTAGAATACCGGATGTGAACTTAGGAAGTGATGATCCTTCCTTTCAAGGATGCACAGAACAAAGTAGTATAAACAAGCCGGCAGAGAGCATGTAATTTCTCTTTCAAATAACCGTTACTTTTGTTCTTCTATTACCTTCTACTTCTAATTCTGTATATATTTTTTTTAGAAAAAAAGCCCTTTATTATTTTATTCGAGAAAAAAAGGGAGGAAAAAAAAGCAAAAACTGCAAGTATGTAAGTTCTCAAAAAACAAAGCCTGTCTTCTTTTTTGAACTGTTCGGGTGTATTTATTGACTTTCTTTGGGTGTATTTTAGCTTGAGTCCGGTTCAATAGTCAGCCAGTGAGCCGGCTGATTCGAATATGATGGTTGTGAGGGAACAGACACCATCGCAAACACTTGCAATGTGAGTTTTTCAAGAATATTTCAACCTTATAACCTTATTATTTTCAAAGGCGTTGTTAACCTTTCATTTTTCTTCTTGTTTAGAGTTCCGATTCAATTTTTTGTGCCAGTGTCCCAAACAACCACTGTGCCAGAATTTGAAAAAACACCTGAGACAGATTTTGAACCAACCCCTCTGCTACAAATTGAAGGAACTACAAAAACGTAAGAAATAGTATTATTTGTTTAGAGTTTGGGTGTATATTGGGTTACAGTTTGGGTGTATATATGATAACAGTTTGGGTGTATATTGTTCCTGAATAAGTTTTTTTACGCCATGATTAATTTGTGTGTAACTGTGCAGCACTCCTGAACCCCCCCAACAACTTCAAGAAAGCACACCCACGTTTCCCCCAGCTCCAACTAAAATGTAAGTTAATCAGACTGAAATCAATCTTTGCTTATCATCCGTATATTCTTTTTCTTGTAATACGTTATACATGATGACGCAGTTATCCAGCTGCAGAAGACGCTGCTGCCCTATTGATGATGGCACGGTCAACACCGTATGCTCCTAGAACAGATCAGATACCATCATTCAGCCTTGGCCTCACTGATTCAAGCCAAGAAGAAGCATCAACGCAGGAGGGAGCGTCAACGTAGAAGGCAGAAAGGGTGAAATCTCCAGAAGCTGCAAATTTGCTAGAACAATTAGATAATTTGGTACAAAAAATAGCAAGAAATGCAGCAAAAGAAGAAAGTAAAAGTCCACAAATTTAAAGGGAGACTGGGGGAGAAAGTTCTAGGAGGTTTGAAACTCCTGCGGGAATAAATCTGAATACGGATGATATGAAACAGAAGTGCTACATCTGGGGGACGCGAGTGAAGACATACGCAGATGGCAAAACTAACGAGTATGAGAACATGTGCACTCTGATGGCCCAAGATAAATACATTTTGACAAAAATGCACATTGCATCACTCCAGGCAGCAACTTTTATAGAAGCTAAGGTAATATTAGAATAACATTAATGTTTTTACACCAAAGTTTACTGCAATGTTTATTAATATAAATTGATTTCGGCATATATTTCTAGATTGTATCTGCCATGTGCCTCATCCTCAACCAGACAAATGATAAAAGGTTTCAAGAACAAGTATACTGTCTCCCCCCCTGATATTTTGGTAAGTGTTACTTCTACGAATTTTGGGTGTATTTTCTGTATTCATTTGGGTGTGTTTTTTAAGTTCAGTTGGGTGTAGGTTGTGTAGTCATTTGGGTGTATTTATAGTATTCACTTGGGTATATTTTCAGTATTTCATTTGTTGTTTCACAATTATTGCAGAACATGGCCATTTCGAAGCACCCAAACGGGGAATTCATATCACCTAAAACCAATAAAGAATTCAGGGTGGAAGACTACCCAAGTTTTATTCCCTTCATAGATGCAAAAAAATTAACTTCGCATCCATATGTAAGTTTTCATTTGTAAAATTTGTTAGTACCGTTCTTTACTTATATGCCAAATAAAATAACACACTGTTGAAATATGGCAATCCTTCATATTTTTGCACCTGTTTGCCACGCGAACCATTGGTGGTTATGGGTGATTGATACAAGAAAGCGGAGATTTCATATACTTGACCCGCTACACAAGAAAGCTCCAAGCGATCAGAGAAAGTAGCTTAATAAATTCACTGTAAGTTGGCTCTGTGTTCTCCTTTGGGTGTATTTTGTGGTACCATTTGGGTGTATTTTGTTAATCAAGTTGGGTGTATGTTGTTTATTCAGTTGGTTATATCTTGTGCATTCATTTGGGTGTATTTTATATCTTTAGTATGTTCTAAATAATCATTGTTTGCATTCATTTAGGTGTATTTCATTCGGGTGTATTACTGATTTGTTTTGGTATTTAAGGGATATGTAATTTCAAGAATGAGAGCATATGTTGGCGGGGAACCTCTGAAGAAAGGCGAGAAGGAGAAGGAAATTAAAGCATCATACGTTAAGATATCAGACCAAAAATCAACGTATAAATTTGTGACTATGAACATTAAACTTTCCTAAATGAGATTTGTAATTTATTTTCTTCATTTTCAGATATGACTGCGATATCTACGTTATGAAGTGGCTTGAGTTAATTGAGCCGAAAAACATAAAAAAGGGGAAGTATGAATGGGATAATTGGAAACAGGTAACTGTCTTTAGAATTATATAACTCTGTATTACTTTACTGAATTAATATTGCTGTTTAAACAGAATATACTTTTTAATTGTAGGAGGAGGTGGACCACTATAGAGTGGAGTATGCTTCGCGGATACTATTCAATGAAATGAGTAAAGAGAGAGATGAAGCAATTAGAGCGAGTAATGCAATAAGACTGTCGAAGCCATCCTCCATATTATTGAGTCCGTTTTGTCAGATAAATTCTACTAACATAGAAAATGTGTAATCCAACTGCTAGCTAGTTTGTAAATTGAACAAATGCTGTAAAAAATTGCCATTTATAAACAACTTCTATTCAGTGAAATTTTTTTCCATAGTTAAACTATATGTGCTGTATTCAAAAGCTGTATTACAGGTGGTTAAATATGAAGGAAAACATCAAGGCAGATCTAAACACATATTATAAATTTTACACCCAACGGGAGTTTAATATACACCCAAGATTGCTTAAAATATACACCCAAACTGTCTGTGCTGTATTCAAAATGTATGAATTACAGGTACTAAAATATGAAGAAAAACATCAAATCAAATATACACCCATAACCTGCGATTTTTTACACCCAAATAAAGTTGAATATACACTCTGAAATCTATCCCCCCATGATGCTTTGAGACTAAAACCCTGAACCCTAAACACTTAAAATGTAAAATGTGAATTCACAGAAATACACCCAAGAGAAACAGTGCTTTTACACCCATATTCTGTAAAACTATACACCCAAAGAGTTATCCCCTGCTGCTGGTACCGTAAACTGATAATTCATTACATGTCCTCGATATTGGCTGGAATTTGAATGCAACACTGATGCAGCATCAAACAGGTTTATCTGAATATAACACTCACATATTAGCTAAAATATTAACGAGAAAAATAAACTCAATCACCACAAATTTAAAGAACATTACTTTTACCTCACTTAAAACTTTCGTTTTCTTCTTCTTTGTGGCATTTGCAATCTGTTTGTCCAACTTTGAACCTAGCCTATTTTTTGGACGTCCTCTTGTTCGGATCCTTAGCGGGCTTTGAAGCTCGTTAACGGATTCCAAGTTGGCGTCTTCGTGGGATAAAGAAGATGTCCCCTTCCTTTTGGCTTTTAATGATTCCATCTCAGCCATGACGTTATCGTACGCACGGTGCAGAATTGCAGTCAGCTCCTCCGATTCGGATGCAAATTCACAAATATTTTGCGAACAAAAAACCAATTGGTCAAACCTCTTGCTTCTTGGCTCCATCAGTGGCTCGTCGTGGCTGCTCTTGATGTGTGTGTGTCGCCTCTTTACCTTCTTGCTCCATCGTTCTAGTATATATCTAGGTGACACCTGGCTTACTTGTTCAAAGCTTAACACGCTTAGTGCGTGACGACACAGTATCCCTCTCGAATCGAATAATAAGCATTGGCATTTTACCTCGGCTGCAACTGAGTCGTAAGTAACCACAAACTTGTTGAATATTGAGCTGGAAACTTGTTCTCCGACTTCGTATACTGAATAGCCTAGAGAGGAATTCGTTAATCTGGTGATGCAATTCGCCTTTCCTCTGAATTGCGCTTGGACTTCCCTAAACTTTTGATGAGTGTACACATCTTGAAACTGAGCTTCAATGGAGGATTTGGTTGCACATGGTATGACCGTATGAAAATCTGCAGCATCTGATTCTCTTTCTGCTTGCTCCCTGCTTCCGAGGCAATTATCGTATTGTTTGACGAACTGAATAAGCGAGCTGTTCCGGGTGATAAACTTGTTGAAAAATGAATGCATGCTCTCGCTCCTTTGTGTGCTTCTCATCCCTGCCCAGAAGTGGTGATCCAGATAGATAGGAACCCATATACGACGGTCTTCATACAGATCTGCAGAATACACCCAAACACAGACTATAAATACACCCGAAAAAATATGCAATTTACACCTCTGCTGCAGATTTTAAACAAACATTACCTGAAAGCCACTTGTTGTCCACAAGACCAAAATTCAGCAGAAAATCATTCCAATTCCTATCGAATGAGTCTTTGCTATGAGAGTTAAAAACAACTTGGCTCATTTCTTGTTCAATATCTGCATGTCCCTTGTACCCATTTAATTTGCTTGGAATCTTCTTCATGATGTGCCAAATACACCAACGGTGAATTGTTGTTGGCATACAGTCCTCTAAAGCCCTTTTCATTGATGCGCATTGATCGGTGAGAAACCCTTTCGGAGCGTTTCCTCCCATATAACGAAGCCAACATTGAAATAACCATTTGAATGATTCAATTTCTTCGTTTTTCATCAAAGAGCATCCGAGAAGTGTTGACTGACCGTGGTGATTCACCCCGATAAAAGAACCACAGACCAAATTATACCTGAAAACAAATTACCATAGTGCAGAATGCAAAATCATTAGATACACCCCAACACATGCTTCGTATACACCCAAAAAATAGCCAATATACACCTCTGCTGCGGATTCATAAAAATACATTAATTTAGCATCATAAACAGGGGCAGTTTGTTACCTGTTTGTATTGTAGGTGGTGTCAAATGAAATGACGTCTCCGAAATACTCAAAGGCAGCTCTACTTCTTGCATCGGCCCAAAAAGCCAGCTTAATCGATTGATCCTCCTCGAGTTCAAGCTAAAAAAAGAAATTATGATTCTTTTCTTTCATTCTTAACAAATATTTTCCGAATTCCTTTGCATCTTCTTGTTCGGAAATATTCTGCACTTCCCTGGTAATGTAATTCCTCACGTCCTTTTCGATAAAATTTAACTCGCGGTGACCCCCGGTAGCCGCAACAAATGATTGGTAGGTTTTGCTTGGTCTGATACCGGCCTCCTCGTTATTCTCTATTGTACGATGAATGGACATGCTTAGTTCCCTGTGCTGTTTGAGCATCTCTACTTTACTTGGATAGCAGGGGTGTGAATGATCCAGCACAACCTTTGAAATGATCCAAGCACCGACATCCTTCAATGTGTGTATATAAATTCTTGCAGGACAGTTTAAACCGGCTGTCGGATTCGTCTTCTCGGTCGGAGATATTTTATATTTCCATTTTCCCTCTCTGCTACATGTAATCAATTGATTCTTAATCTCGTTTCCCTTCCTATTTGTTCTCCGAACTCTTGTAGAAAAACCTGCAACCTTGGCATAGTTTCTGTAAAATCTTCTAGCATCTTCAAGGGTGGTAAAGGTCATTCCAACCTTCGAAATAAAGTGGTCATCAACAACAGAGAGAGGCTACAAAATACACCATGTCAAAAACTATAAATACACCCAACTATTGCAAATATAATACACCCGAACGGCACCAACTCAACTAAAATGAAAATAAAAGTCATAAGTTGTAAACACACATGCTGCAGAATACACCGTCACAAAAAATAAAAAACACACCCAATCATGTCTAATATAATACACCCAAACGACAACAACAGCTAAAAATAACAGAAAAATCCATAAATGTAAATACACCCATACTACCGAAACAAATACACCCAAAAAAGTTCTGATCTACACCCGAGCATCTGCTATAAATTCCAGATAATCAATCAAAACTAATACATTACATTCAATCCACAGATTTATATTGACGCGTTAGTCTCACAGTCAATGTTCACGAACTATTCAGCTACACAATGCTATACAAATTACTACAACAAAATTCAGAGTAAACGTATGTAAATCAAACCTTAGGAACTTCGTTAGATTCAAATTCATAATCTACCGCCCTGATTCAGCTGAGAATCTGACGTTGAATCAACCATTATCTTCAAAATGAATCCAAACTTTGATTTTAGTAAACAAAAATTGATAGAAAATGAAGCTGGAGTTAAAAGAGAGAAGAACGAGAAAAAGAAGAAGAACGAGGAGAAGAACGAAGAACGAAACAAATCTAGAAATAAGGAAAGAAGAACCAGAAGAAGAAGAACCAGAAGAAGAAGAACGAGAAGAAGAACGAAGAAAGGAAACAAATCTTTTAAATTTGGTAGTTATATATAGCGCGTGTATATAACGTAACCATTGGAGCATGTTTTAGGTTTTAGGGTTTTAAGTAACTTGTAAAGCATACAAGTGGTTAGCGCTTGTATGCAGAGCTTTTCTGTAAAATTTAATTCAAGAAATAGTGTACTAGCATCTGGAATACAACTTACACAAAATCTGGTTAAGATATCCAATCGGGCAGTGGTCCAATTAGAAGGTTCCTAGTTTAAAATCTATCAAAACGAAAATAAAGATGTCAATTCATAGAGTTTAGAATTGTTGATGAACTAGAACATCAATAAATAAGCTCATCCAATTAATTTTTATAGTCCCCAAGGTCTCTTTTATTGCCTTAATCAATTCCACTTCACCAATATCACTTTTAATGCAGTCACAAACATGAATCAATGACCTAAATGGTAGTTTTTCTATGAAACTAAAAACATACTGGCAATGCTACACAAATTCCAGTGATATTTCAGCATAATCAAGCAACTTTCAGCAGCATTCAATCCATAACAGCCATAATCCTAACCTATCTTAACCACTTAAATCCACTAACAACATGCAAATTATAACTAACTAACTAATTAAAGAAAATAGACTGGAAAGCAGAGCAAAGAGAGAACCTGAGGTGATGACTAGGGTTCTTGAATCAAAGAAAGGGGAAAAGAATGCAGTGGTACTATGTTATTGCCACTGCTGGAGGTGCGGTGACAATGACGCCAAAAAGGAGGAGCTGGCCTGAGCTTCTAGTTGCAAAGGGAGAAGACGAACGTCGCTAAATGAGGGTGAGAAAAAAATATTTTTTGAGGCTGGCGGGGGTGCGGGTTTGGAGACCGACGGCGGCACCCACATGCAGGAGACAGAGCGGTTGTTCGCGAGTGAGAGCTATTACCTGGAGTGCGAGTCACGATGGCAGAGGTGGTCTTAGGTGCGAGAGTGGAGGCTGGAGTGGTAGCTGTCTGAGAACAGAGGTTCGAAGGTCTGAGAGAGTGAGGGTTGTAGCGTTGAGCGCAAAACACGAACGGCGACCACAGACAGGAGGCAGAGCACACAGAAGAAGGGAGAAGGAGATCTAAAACTGATGCTGAAACCAAAAGGGAATACTGAAAAAAGTTTGGATTTTTGGCAAGGTAACCTAGCTAGCTGTGATACATACGAGGGAGAAGACACTCAAAAACTGAAATCTGTGAAAATAAAAGCCGGTTTTGAATAAAATTTTAATTTTTGGCGCAAAGTAAATAAGTGGCTTTGAAACAACTACATATAATAAATTTTAAAATTAAAATTGTATTTAGGGTAAATCACAACAATAAACCAAGAGGATCAAAATTTTACACAAATCCGCCAAATTAAAATCTGCTTCGTGAATCCACCAATGCACATTTATATGTAGTTCGAACCAACTTGATTCGAACTCCATTTCTACATATTCGAACCAATAGGTTCGAATTATACATAAACACATGCACACACTAATTCGAACCAAATAGGTTCGAATTATACACAACACACACGCACACACTAATTCGAACCAGCTTGGTTCGAATTACATACATAGTAATTTCTATGCCGTTAAAAAATTAATAATTTATTAAAAAAAAATTCTTAATAAATTTATTTAAATTATGCTACAAAAATATTTTATCCTATGCAAAACAATTTAAAAAAATGGCTTAAAAAATATTAGGACTACTATACAAATTTGTAATGTTCTAATAACTTAGGTAAATACATCCATGTACTTAAATTTTAAATAAAATACCCTACATAGTCAATAATAATTTAGAAATGAAAGAAAATATTTTATTCCATACAAAACAATTAAAAAATATATTTTATTCTAATACAAAATTTTTTTTAAAAAATGGCTTAAAAAATGTTACGAGTACTATAAAAGTTTGTAATATTCTAATGATTTAGGTAAATACATGATAAAAATATTTTTTCTTTAAGATCTAAATTATTATTGACTATGTAGAGTATTTCTATAATGATCTAAGTCAACCATATATTACAAATTTTTATAGTACTCCTAAATTATATGGTGATTCGAATCACCATATATTACAAATTCGTAAAAATTTGTAATATCCTAATGACTTAGGACATTAAAGAAATACTCTACATAGTCAATAATAATTTAGATCTTAAAGAAAAAATATTTTTATCATGTATTTACCTAAATCACTAGAATATTACAAACTTTTATAGTACTCATAACATTTTTTAAACCATTTTTTAAAAAATTTTTTGTATTAGAATAAAATATATTTTTTAATTATTTTGTATGAAATAAAATATTTTCTTTCATTTCTAAATTATTATTGACTATGTAGAGTATTTTATTTAAAATTTGAGTACATGGATGTATTTACCTAAGTTATTAGAACATTACAAATTTGTATAGTAGTCCTAACATTTTTAAGCCATTTTTTTTAAATTGTTTTGCATAGGATAAAATATTTTTTGTAGTATAATTTAAATAAATTTATTAAAAAATATTCATGAGCTATTAAAAATGGACAAAAGAGTATTGTATAGAATCCGAATTGATAGATCACAAATATTTTAAAAAAGTCTCGTAATTAAATATTTTGTTAGCTTTTTTTAATGTATGAAATAAAATATATTTTTTTAATTTTTAAATTATTAATTTTTTTAATAAATTTTTTTAATAAATTATTAATTTTTTAACAGCATAGAAATTACTGTGTGTAATTCGAACCAAGCTGGTTCAAATTAGTGTGCGTGTGTGTTGTGTATAATTCGAACCTATTTGGTTCGAATTAGTGTGTGCATGTGTTTGTGTATAATTCGAACCTATTTGGTTCGAATTATGTAGAAATGGAGTTCGAATCAAGTTGGTTCGAACTACATATAAATGTGCATTGGTGGATTCACGAAGTAGATTTAGATTTGGCGGATTTATGTAAAATTTTGCTCCCCTTAATTTATTATTGTGATTTACCCTTGTATTTAATTTTTACTAACAAATTAAAAAAAGATAAGATTGCAACGAAAATATAACTATTAAGTTATGGAATATTGATATCTAAATGATAGATATTTAAAAAAATTATATCTAATATTAATTTTAAAATTTTAAAATTAAATTATGTTCTTAAATCATTGTTATATAATAATCTCAAAAGATAAATATTTAGTAAAATTAATATTTGAAATTAAAAATTCCTTTTATATTAATAGATAAGATAGATAAGATAAGATAACTGTATCGAATTATATAAAGGGAAGGCAGAGCCCCTGAGTTACATTCCTCATTCCACACACATATACTTCATAAATCCATTCTGACTTGAGCGTCGGAGTGTTCTTGCTAAGTACCGACTCAATCGCTCCAGTCAAACAATCTAACAACTGTTTCGATTCACAAATCTCTAATCCATCTCATAAGCCATACCAGAGACTTCTAGATAAGTATTTTTTTTGAGCTACTATATCTATATATAGTGTGATAAAGGAGTCAATTGAAAAAAATTCTTAATATTTTATTAAAAATTTAATAAAAATTAAGAATATCTAACTATTCTAAAATAATTAGAACATGAACAATAAGTATTTTGTTAATTTTACTCTATCATAAATATTTTTATTTTATTTTTATATGAAAATAACTATTATTTTTAAATTTTAATAATTTATTAATTAGTTTATATCTATTATATTATTATATACTACAAGTATTTATTAAAAAATAATATTTATAGATATTATCTAATTATAAAAAAAATAAGTGAGTTTATTCTTATTATTAAATAAAAATATAATTAAATTAAGAATGAGTGAGTTAATAACTAAAATTAAAATAAATTAAATAGAAATAAAATATTCGATGAAAGATATTTATATATGTTATAATTTTCATAAATAATATTAAAAATCACAACAGCTCAGTGGCATGGAAGGACATTCCTTTTCTTGAATATAGGGGTTTGATCCCCATGTCATGCATTTCTTGAAATTTTAGATTTCAATCAGTTTTATTTTTTGTACGGTCCAATGTCATGCATTTCTTGAAATTTTAGATTTCAATCAGTTTTATTTTTTGTACGGTTCAATTCGAAATTTGTGCCTTTTTATGAAAAAAAGTTTGGATTACTTTTTGAAAAAAATACTTATTCTTTTATATTTTTTAAATGTTAACAGATGGAATACTTTTTAATTTTTAATAAAAAAATTAAAAAAAACTTTTAAGTGGCCAACATTTTTTTATAATTTTAATCTTGTATATAAACTAATATTATTTACTATCTAATTTCCGTATTTTTTATATTAAATAAAAATTTTAATTCCCTAATATTTTCTATTAAGTTTTATTTTTTGTACGGTCCAATTCGAAATTTGAGCCTTTTTATAAAAAAAAAGTTTGGATTACCTTTTGAAAAAAATACTTATTCTTTTATATTTTTTAAATGTTAACAGATGGAATACTTTTTAATTTTTAATAAAAAAATAAAAAAACTTCTAAGTGGCCAAGATTTTTTTATAGTTTTAATCTTGTATATAAACTAATATTATTTACTATCTAATTTCCGTATTTTCTATATTAAATAAAAATTTTAATTCCCTAATATTTTCTATTAAATTAATGTAAAATGCAAATCGGTGTCTAGACAAAATTTTTATGCCGATGAATTAATCATTTTATAATAATTGAAATTTTATAAATAATAGGTCAACATATTGAATTATTGATCCTTTTTATGTAATGTAGATATTATTTTTTTAATTGAACAAAAATTTATAATTAATTATGCAATTAAAATCAATTATTGTATGCACTGCAATTAAATTGATTCTATTCATAGTTGGTTATTTCATAAAGGTATAATTTTATTAATCTAATTTTTAATATGTTTTATATGTAGATATGAAAATTTTAGAACATTGAAAGTAGATGTACAATATAAATTTGCCAAACCGAAGAGGATTACGACAGAAATTTGTCAATGGTGTTCGACATTTTATTGATACAGTTACAAAACAACTTCAATTTATACTTAAAGGCAGTGTACTTAGATGTCTTTGCAACAAACATAAAAATAAAATTTTCTCACCTCCGGATGAGGTTTCACTAAATTTATATAAATATGGTTCATGTCAAGATACTGGCGTTGGGATTCACATAGAGAGAGTCCATTGCATTTGAATGTAAATCATGATAATCAAGAAGGCACATGTTCTTCTCCGTATGCTAGTGTGCCAATAAGAAATTCGTATGAATCTATGGTGGTTGATGCTCCTGGACTAGAATTGATGAGTCAATTTGAAGAACACATGGAGGAACCTCCGAATGCAGAAGCTAGAAAATTTTATGATTTATTACAGTCTGCTCAGCACCCATTATTTGAGGGATGTGTTGGTCATTCAAAATTATCAATGGAAGTTAAAATGTTGAGTATCAATTTTTATTATTATTTATTATTTGTATTATTTTTTTAGAAGAGTGGATATAATTTATTTTTAAGTTTTTATATATGTGATTCTTTTAATACACTTTATCTTAAATTTGTTACAAAATTAATTTTTAAATTATTATAACGTAAATAATTAAAAGAATAAACTAAAAAATAATAGACTAATTTAAAATATAAATAATATTTTTATACTGAATGTTTAAATTTTTCAATAAACATTTAAAATTCGTTTGAAAACTGATGTACTTTTAAACAGAATTTACAGATGATGTTATTTTCGTCCCAAATTTATGGTAAAAAATTTTAGCTACTTCAAAGGGTTAGGTATAGTAAAATCATTTAAAACTAATTATAGACAAATTTGGGATAGAATTAACATTTTTTAAAATGCGTCCTAAATCCGTCTAAAATTATTGCGCATATTCAGATGGAATACAAACGAATTATAGTTTTTGTCCAAATGTGTTGCTAATCTGTATGAAAATTTTGGCACCATCCAAAAAAATTTGGCGCCAAATTTGGGACAAAATTTAGACAAATTTAGGACAGAATATATTCTTCCAATATCTCCACTAAAAATTGTTCAACATTTGTCTCAAGTTTGTCCAAAATGAAAAAGTCACTCAGACGGAATAGATTTCGTTTGAAATTTTTGTCCGAAAAAATCCTATTTCTAGATTTATACCCCTTTTTAATTTTATTTTAATTTTCTACTTTTCACATAAAATAAATATATCAAAAAAAATCAACATAACATAAAATCACTAATTCGAATAATAGAATGATCTAAATTTGGATAATAGAATTATCTAATTTTTTAAAGTAAATTGAAATTAACCGCATAAAAATCGATTTCTATAACCTATTTAAAATGTATCTCCTCGTATTTAAAACTTAATAATCAATTTGTATACTGATGATCAACCTAATGCTCTTTTCATCTTAAAAGGTGCCTTTCCTGCCTTGTCGGATGAAGATTGTGATCTGATTGGAAGGAACTTTAATGTTATTGAAATTAAAGATGCTTTGTTCAGTGTGGGGGGACCTAAAAGCTCCAAGTACTGATAGTATTCAAGCTATCTTCTATCAGGATAAATGGGATACTGTTGGTGCAGATCTTTGCCATATAGTTGAGGAAGTCTTCCGAGATCCGTAGGTGGTGACTAGCATTAACGAAATGCTTATTACTCTAATTCTGAAAGCTGATCAAGTATCTTCCCTTAAACAGATGTGGCCTATAAGTCTTCGCAATGTGTCCTACAAAGTTATTACTAAGGTTCTGGCTAGAAGGATTCAGAGTTGCATGGAAAAGTTAATTAAGCTGACTCAGTCTAGTTTTGCAGGGAGGCAGACTTCTGATAATATTGTCATCACGCAAGAAGTGATTCATTCCATGAAGAATAAGAAGGGGGTGAAGGGTTGGATGGCCATCAAGGTCGATTTAGAAAAAGCTTATGATAGGCTTAAATGGGGTTTCATTAGAAACACTCTTCATGATATTGGCTTTTCTCAACACATTATTCATCTGATTAGCGCTTGCATTTCCACTGCAAAGATGAGGGTATTATGGAACGGGGAGGCTTTAGAGGAATTCTCCCCTACTAGAGGCATTCGGCAGCGGGATCCCTTATCGCCCTACGTTTTTGTTCTCTGCATGAAAAGGCTCTCGCAGCTTATTAGTGTGCCAGTGGATCTTGACATCTGGAAGCCTATTTGTCTTAATCATGATGGGCCTAAGTTCTCCCATTTGTGCTTCGCGAATGATCTTATCCTTTTTGCGGAGCCAACATGGACCAGGCGCGAGTTATCAAGCAAGTGTTGGACGAATTCTATGCTAGCTCTGGACAGAAAATTAGTAAAGAGAAAACCCGTATCCTCTTCTCTCAAAATGTTGGAAACAGTGTCAGGGAAGATATCAGTGAAGCCCTCCAGGTCACTAGAACGAATGATCTCGAAAAATATTTGGGTGTTCTTATCCTTCACAAGAGGGTTAACAAGAACATCTATAGTGGTATTATTACAAAAATGAAGTCCAGATTAAATAGTTGGAAGGCAAATTCTCTCTCTCTTGCCGGAAGATCAACTCTGGCGAAATTTGTTCTTTCATCTTTACCTTCTTATACTATGCAAACTGCTCTCTTCTCAATATCTACTTTTAATACTATTGATCAAAATTGCAGGAATTTTATCTGGAGAGAGACTGACCACAATAAAAAACCTCATCTAGTAAGCTGGAGCAAATTAAAGGAACCAAAAAACTCTAAGGGGAATTGGAGTACGCCATGCTAGGGAGTTGAATCAGGTGTACATCATGAAAATTGGGTGTGGTCTAGTTAAGACGAACAACAATCTTTGGGCCAAGGTGCTTAGGTCCAAGTACAAGTGTGAAAGTGATATTCTCTCTATTGTCTGAAGTAGGAGTAAGGATTTGAACTTATGGAAGGGGGTTTGCTCTTCTTGGGATAAAGTGGAAAGCAATACGATCTAGAGGATTGGGGATGGCTCAAAAATTGATTTTTGGAATCACCAGTGGGTTCCGACTGTAGGGCGACTTAAACAGCATGCTCTTTAGGTAAGTGGTGAGTTCAATTCCAATTTATCTACTAATGACTTTCTCTCGGTTTCAGGCGTGTGGGATGAAAGGAAGCTCAGGGATTGGTTGCCAGAGGATATTGTGAAGAGAATAATGGCCATGGCTCCTTGATAAATGGACTTTTGTGTGGTCTAGAATTTTCAAATATATTCTCATTGAAAGTATAGTTCCTCTTGGGTAACACGATTAGGATCATATGACTTATGGATTGATGAATATGGAGATGGTGGTTCTGTGTATGGTCCATATGGCCCGTAAGGTAGTTGGTATGGTGGGTAAGGGTTAGGGTCGTACGGTGGTGTTTGGTAACATGGGGCTTGTAGGTATGGTGGTTCAAAATTATGTTAGGGGTGGGGCTCATAGGTATAGTGTGGTGGATGTTGATTGTCACAAAAAGGTCCACTATAACCATTGTCTTGGTATGCATCATAGAATGGTTGTTGCTCGTGACACATTGGAGCGGGTGGTTGCCAAGAGGGTTGATCAAGTCCTTGTGGTGCCTCCCATCTTTGATTGTCCCAACCTTGATGCATGTTCTTATTGTGATCTCCTCTTCCTGCAACATAATTGTAACCAAACTCATAGCCACAAGGGTGAGAATTCATAGTAGCTAATAAGAATTAAAAACACAAACAAACAAACAAGCAAAAAGTAAATATTTACAATAACCAATAATAAGGCACACGTTTGCAATTCCCCGGCAACGGCGCCATTTTGATGAATGGACTTTTGTGTGGTCTAGAATTTACAAATATATTCTCGTTGAAAGTATAGTTCTTAAACCAACAATAATCCTTTCATGCAAAAGTTTGGTTGTCACAAGTAACAAACCCCTTAAAGTAATAACCGAAGTATTTAAACCTCGGGTCGTCTCTCAAGAAATTACAAAAAAGTGTTCTTGTTA
This sequence comes from Arachis duranensis, assembly GCF_000817695.3. Taxonomy (NCBI): domain Eukaryota; kingdom Viridiplantae; phylum Streptophyta; class Magnoliopsida; order Fabales; family Fabaceae; genus Arachis; species Arachis duranensis. Next base: position 24,232,447 of record NC_029772.3, on the reverse strand, counting down.
TTGGTTATGGGTTGTATCTTTGGGGTTTTGAGATAAGGAACAAGAAAGTAAATTGCAAGGAAATTCAAATGATAAAAAGGTCTTGGCAAGGTTTGGTGGTCAAGGATCTCTATCCTTATCACTAACCACAACATGAGAATTGGCAAGGAACAATCCCACTAAGTCATCCTCTAACAAGTAAAGGAAAATCAAGTGAGCCATATCAATCCAAGTCCATGAGTCCTAGCTATTAACTAATTGAAGTAATGGAAGCTAGAGTTAATGGCTATCAATTATCAATCACTTGGACATTAGTAACTCAAGAATTCCTAAGTTACCATCCCAAGCCAAGAACATAAAATCCTACTCTAACATCCTTCCAAACATTTTATCAAACACTTGGAGGGCATAACATAAAAATATAGAAAATTAATAAGAGAATATTAAATCTAAAACCAACAATTGCAAAATCAATTATAACAATTAATAGAAGAAGCAATAAACATGAAATACTTCAAATTGCATTAAAAGGAAAATCAATCTAACATGAGGAGTTCAAAAACTAAATTGTAGAATAAATAGATCAACAAGAGAAGATAGATAAACTAAAATACTAGAACAAATAAGAGTAGAAGAGAACTAAATCAAAGTATAATAGAAATCTGAAATTGAAAAAGAATAAAACTAAGAACCCTAAAACCTAGAGAGAGGAGTCTCTCTCTCTAAAAAACTACATCTAAAACCTAAAATTATGTGTATGATTGATTAATGCCTTCCACCTTTAGTCCTTGGTCCTTTTAGCCTTTTTCCGCCAAAGATTGGCTTCAAAACTGGGCCAGAAGCCTCTCTGAAATCATTGGCTGCAATTTCATTAAAGGTGTCAGCGTGGGCATCGATGCGTACGCGTACAACGCGCGTACGCGTCCCTGGAGTAGTGCGCGATCCGTGCGTACGTGTCTTGTGCGCGCGCATGTCCATGGGCGCGTTCCAAATCCTTGGCTTTTCATGATTCTTCCACTCTGCATGCTTTCTCTTCACTCCTTTGATCAATTCCTAACCCTTTTCAATCTGAAATCACTACCAAACACATCAAGACATCTAGTGGAATCAAAAGGAGATTAAATTTGCCAAATTAAGGGTCTAAAAGCATGTTTTCACACTTAAGCACAAATTAGGAGATAATCACAAAACTATGCTATTTCATTGAGTAAATGTGAGAAAAAGTAGACAAAATACTCTAAATTCAACACAAGATAGACCCTAAAAATGTGGTTTATCACTCCTCCTTCTCCTTGGAGAGACGTTGATTAGATTGTGCGGGGGCTGTTGCAAGATGGATCCTTTAGCCTAAAATCAGCTTACAATTCCTTATACGAAGAGTTCCCCCCTCCTTATTTGCTGTTCAACCATATTTGGAGGTGGAGAGTGTAGGAAATAGTGCATTACTTTCTCTGGCTTGTGGCAAACGATGCTATTTTAACAAATTACAATAGAAAAAGAAGACATATGACTATGTACTCCTCTTTTCTGAGATGTAATGCAGCAGACGAGACAACTTTGCATGTGCTTCGAGACTCTTTTTTTTCCAAAGGGATCTGGGGTCGTCTCATTCCTCAGGAGTATAGAAATACTTTCTTTACCCTTGATCTTCAAGCTTGGTTGACTTCTAATCTGTCCAGAAATAGCAAAGTGGGAGAGAGGATCTTCGGTATTGTTGTTTCGTCCCTATGGTATACAAGGATTTTGCTGATTTTCGAAGGGAAATACACCTCGCAGTATGCGTTGGTTCACTCCATCCAGGCTCGGTCAAGGGAGATAGAGAGTACATCTTCTAAGTTACTAAAACACATGAACTCAAACACCAATACAAAGTGCTTGATTGGATGGGAACCACCTCTTCAAGAGATGTTTATCAAGATTAAAATCGATGGGTCCTTCTATAACCATAACAACAATGCTGCTTGCGGTGGCATTCTTAGAGACTCCTTAGGAAGATTTTTGAAAGGTTTCTCCTGCAACCTGGGAAGTTGCTCTATAATGCATGATGAATTATGGGTAGTAATAAACGGGCTGCAATTAGCTGTAACAAAAGAATTGAATCACATTATTATTGAATCGGATTCTCAGATGGCTCTCAATATGTTTAAGAACGGGTGCCCATCTAATCAACCCTGCTTCCCTTTCATCTAGGATATCCTTGTTTTGTCTCGCCGCATACAGGAGATTAATTGGCATCACAACCTTCGGGAAGAAAATTTGGTGGCTGATTGTCTGGCTAAGCAGGGTCAGAGTCTACTGTTAGGAATTTATATATATGATAGCCCTCTTCCTGGTATATTTTATTCTCTTGTTTCTGATTGTATGGGTGTTATTAGGACAAGTGGCTCTGCCTAGGCTTGCTTTTGTTTTTCTTTTTTACTGTTTGGGTCCTGACCCCTCCTTTTCCACCAGAAAAAAATCATCAATGTTAAAACATTTTACTTTGTAGCAAACCACATAATATAGTAAGACGAAAAAAGCACACAATATAGTTAAATATGTAAACAAATTGTTCTATAGAAGTTCAACATATGGGTAACTAAATATTGTAGTTATTTAACATAAAAAGTCTTGTAGTTCAATTTAGTTAACTAAATATTCGGTTGTCATGAATATAGTTTAAGATTCAGGGGAATAGTTTTGAAGTTCAATATGAATAGCTATTATAGTTTAAAAAAATTACAGGAAAGTAACATGTTAATCAATTTTAGATTTTATACTTCTAATTTAAAATTTAGCATTAAAATTTTATAATTTAAAATAAACAAAATTAAATTATAGTTTAAAAAAATACAGAAAACTAACTTTTAGTTAATCAATGTTAATTAATTTTAGAGTTTATAATAATAATTTTATATTAAAATTTTATAATTTAAAATAAAAAATTTACATTAAAACAGTTGGCTAAAATTAAATGTAAAAATGCTCTACATCCATGTAAAAAATGCATCGAAGTTATCCAAGTCTTTTTTGACAGACACGCCTCCCCCATCCCTTCACTCGTTTGTGATTCATTCGCCACATATAACGTAAACTTTTTCTGCATTGCAAGCTAAACCTTTGCTCAATGTAAACCTGCAACTTAAACTTTCTTCTCTGCTCGATTTTTCTTCCTCTTCTTCTTCTTCTTCTTCTTCTTCTTCTTCTCTGTTCACGTTCTCCTTCAACGTAATAAGCTTTGTTGTTCTCTTCTGATCGCGTTCATCTTCTTCATTTTCTTCTTTAGATCTGCTTACATTGCGTTTACCTTCTTCCTATTATTCTTCGTTTTGTTCTTCGTTTTGACGCGGTTCTAGTGGCATTGGAAAGCTAACTTCTAGAGCGTTCCAACAATATATAACAGTATACCCTTATTCTCCATTTTGTACGAACAAGGTGGTGCCTAACTTGGAATTTTTTCCAAGTTAGGCGCCATAATCACAAAGTCTTCCAATGCATGCAGCCAAGGGGGCGCCAAACTTGGAATTTTCCAAGTTAGGCGCCATATGAAAGAAAAAGGGCATAATCCATTCTGCCACAGCCACGCCTAACTTGGAATTTTCCAAGTTAGGCACCAAGCAAACCAAAGCCAATGGTCCCCACACTGATGAGGATGTATTCAAAGATTTGGTTTTATTGTATTTACAAATAGAAAAAGATATTATTTAGTTTTATAAAATATATTTTACATTAATTAGAATTAGATATAAAAGAGAAAAGTTTCAGCCCTTCGGGGACTTCTCTTTTACGCACCTCATTCTACAGTTTACAATTTTTTAGAATCCTAGTTTTCTCTTTGAGTCATGAGCAACTAAACCTCCATTGATAAGGTTAGGAGCTCTGTTTATTTCTATGTATTGAAATGAATGCTTTTTTATTTTAATTAATGTATTGATTCAATTTCAAGGATTACTTTCGTACTTAATTTTATGAATCTGGGTGGAATGAAAGTATGATCCTTATTCTAGATGCGTTCTTGTGACCCTTGGAAGAGGTCTCTCACCTGAACACAACTTGAAAGTAAATTCCTCCTAAAGTGCTAATTACATGAACTAAGTGGGATACGTGACATATAATCCTGTTAGCTTTGGGTAATTAGGGTTTTTGTGGCACATAAACTAGAATTGGACTTAAACCTCTAATTGAAATTAAGTGACCAAGAAATTGGCGGTTAACTAGGTTAGAGGAGACTAAATTGCTAAGGAATTAGGGTTTAGTCACATATAGTTTGCCATGAATTGAATCTTGCATGATTAAAATAGTTGGTAAGAAATAGAAATCTGGAAGATAAACAACTCCGAAACCTTAACTGTTTTCTCCCATATTCTTCACACTAATTTACTATTTACTTTCTAATCTTCTAAATTTACTGTTTAATGCAATTGATTCTCAAAACACCATTTTCTGCTTGTTTGACTAAGCCAATCACTCAATCATTGTTGCTTGATCCATCAATCCTTGTGGGATCGACCCTCACTCATCTGAGGTATTACTTGGTAAGACTCAGTGCACTTGCCGGTTAGTTTGTGGGCTTTAAATTCCGCACCAAGTTTTTGGCGCCATTGTCGGGGATTGACTGTTATTGACAACTACCAGTTGTTTGATTGCTTAGATTAGACGTTTTTTCTTTAGTTTTTCTTGATTTATTTCTTTAAATTTTTTAATTTAACCTAGTTTATTTTTTTCTTAATTTTTGAAATTAAGTTTGGTGTTGCCTCAGTTATTTGATTATTTAGATTAGATGATTTTTCTTTTTCATTTAATTTTTTTATTAATAAATTATATTTTTATTTTGTTTTTTCCCCTTCAGTTTCGTTCTCCCTCCCCTGTTTTCCTTTTTTTCTTTTTTTATTTTATTATTTAGTTTTAATTTTTCTTTAAAAAAAAACTAAAACTTTCGTTCTTCGTTTTAATTTTTTTTAATTTTCATTTTTTTCAATAATTCAATTTATTCTCTTTATTTGTTTTTCTTTTATTTTTGTTTTCCTTTATATTTTATTTTATTTTCTTTTTTTTATTTCTTAATTCTGTTTGGTATTTTGTGCTAAGGAAAAATAATGGAGAGAGATCACATATGGGTTACTAGTCACACCTAATGAGTGATTCATATTTTTGTGGATGGAGGAACTACCCAAATTTTAGTTGGAAAAGTCAAGACCAAAGAAACTTCAGTGCTACATATTCCATCTATCAAGAACCACCATCTCCATATTCATACCAAGAACCACCACCTCTCTATCCATATCAAGAACCATCATCTTTCTACTTATATCAAGAGCCACCATCTCCCTATTCATACCAAAACCATCCTCTTTATACTCTTGTCAAGAACCATCATCTCCTTTTTATTCATATCAAAAGACATCATCTCTTGAGCTTGTCATGAAAGAATGCATACATGATATAAGGATGAGTTTCAAATATATAGAAAAATAAGTGGAGTTGATTATCAAGCCCTAGGAAGAAGAACAAGAAAATTCCTTCCCAAGAGATACAATGCAAGATCCTATGAAAGAAAGTGAGAAAATCAATAAAAGGAGTTTATACTCTAGTGAATTAGAGAACTACACACCCTCACACATGGAAAAAGAGGAAGATGCAAAAACAAAGGAGGAAGATTCACAAATAAAAGAGGAAGATACACAAACAAAGGAGGAAGCCATGTGGTGCAGAATTTATAACCAACAAACTAACCGTCAAGTGCAACGGGTCGTACCAAGTAGTACCTCAAGTGAATGAGGGTCGATCCCACGAGAATTGATGGACTAAGCAATAATGATTGCGTGATTTACTTAGTTAGACAAACAAAAAATGGTGTTTGCTTGTTCAAAAGCATTAAACAGGAAATCAGAAAGCAAGCAGTAAACAGGTTGTAAAATATATAAGTAAAACAGTTAAGACTTCAAAGATATTTATTTTTCATATTAACTTTTCTTACCAACTATTTTAATCATGCAGGATTCAATTCATCGCAAACTATATGTGACTAAACCCTAATTCCTTAGACCTTTTTAGTCTCCTCTAACCTTCATCAACTGCCAATTCCTTTGTCACTTTATTCCAATTAGAGGGTTAAGTTGAATTCTAGTTTATATGCCACAGAAATCCTAATTATCCAAATATAAGAAGATTATATATCAAGTACCCATGCGTACACACAGGAGCCAAAACAGCCAAGTATCTGTGCGTCCGCACAGGTCCCTGCACGTGATTTTGTTAATGAAACGCATGTTGTGCATTTTCTGAGGGCTTTTTAGCCCATTTTTGAAGGCTTTGGAACATATTTGAAGGGGGAAGCAACTATATATCATACCATACATTACCATACTTCATAGAATAGTTTTTAGGAGTAGTTTTAGAGTAGTTTAGTTTTAGGTTTTCTCTCTTAGGGTTTTTAATTAGGGTTTCAATGTAGCATTTTATACTTCAATTTTATTCTTGGATTATGCTATCTCATTGTAAGTATTTCTTTAATTCCTCTTTTATTACACTACTTGTTCTACACTTTCTTCTACTTTAATTTCTCTTGCCAATTTATGTAGTTTTGCAATTTTAGATTTCTAGTTGTTGAATTTGATGTTTGATGCTTATTTTATGTTTATTTGAGTTGCCTTTATTGATTTTGATCATTTATGGTTCATAGCTTTCATCAATTTACCAATTTTGCCATGCTTTATGTTTATGCCCTCTATGTGTTTGATGAAATGCCAATTTTGATTATGAGGTAATTTCTACCCCTTGGCTTGGGAAAAATGAGTTTATGGATTACTAGAGCCATAATGTCCAACATTTAGTGATAATTCTTGGGTTGTTACTTGTTATTGTTTCCACTAACGCTAGATTTTTACCAATTAATTTGGTAAGTTAGCTAGGATTTGTGGATTAATTACAATTATGCTCACTTAACTCATCCTTCGATGTTAAGGATTGACTTAGTGAGATTAATCCATCATAATTATCATAGTTGTGGTTATGGCAAGGAAGGGATTCCATAACTTATCCCAAGTCAATGTTTCATTTATGTTTTGAACCACTTTTCCATCACTTTATAGCATTACTTGTTTATATTACATACATAGTTCTTTTGTTCTTTCATCACTTCATTAGTTACAATTTTGTCTAGTTCTTTTATCTCTTTATTTGTTTTCTTCCTTACTATCGAAAACCCTTTCGATCTTCACAACCAATTTTATGCACTTGTCGTCACTAGTTCTTAGGGAGAACGACCCGAGAGTTTAAATACTCTCGGTTTATAATTGATTTGAATTGTGACATATTTAGATTTGAATTTGATTGATGATCAATGGTTGGGTTTGGACTATACTTGCAACATCAATCCTATTTTTAGTGAAAAAATCCAAACATATGCTTTTGGTCATTCATCAACCACTGTCTCATCTCCCTTTAAAGGCTTCTTCTTTGACAACAACTCCTTCATGAATTTAACATGGAGAGGCATTTACTCCAAAACCTCAGCAAAAAAAATATTGATTCGCAGCTTTCTGAAGACTTCCAAGAATTTTAAAAACTACTTGTCCTTGGTCTGCTTTTGAAGTATCTGAGGATATGGAATCTTAGGCTTGTATTCAGGAGCTTTAGGTAATGTTGGATGTGTGTGAAGAGTGACTGAAAAAGGATTGTCTGCACGCCTAGAAGGGGCGTGTACTATTGTGTCTTCAGTCTGCTCTAGAGCTTCTTTTTCAACCGGCTCCTCAGTAATTTGTGCTTCCGTACTTGCCACTTGTCCACTTATCAAGGTGATAGCCTTGTATTCCTCTCTTGGATTTGGAATTGTGTTACCAGAAAGGCTATTAGTAGTCTTCTGATCAATTTCATTAACCTTTTTGGTTAATTGACCCATCTAAATCTCCAAGTTCTTGATTAATGCTCTGGTTTCCTATATAAAACTCACCATTAGTGCTTCCAAATCAATGTTCTTCTGTGGTTGAGAATTTGCTTGCTGAGAAAACTGAAACTGGTGGTTATTAAAATTATTTTATTGAAAATCAGCCTGAGAATTATTATTAAAATTCTGTGGCTTCTGAGGTTGCTCTCTCCACCCTAAATTTTTGGTGATTTCTCCATTCCTGATTATAGGTCTTGGCATATGGATCATTATTGGGGTTTCTAGGAGCATTCACTGTATAGACCTGTTCAAAAGGAAATTGAGCATAGTCATATTTTTACCTTGAATGAAGCCACCATTCATGTCATATAGAGCTTCTTGAGGGGCAGTCTGAGCATTAACAGCTTAAACCTACATCCCACTCAAGTGTTGAGTAAGCATATTAATCTACTGAGATGTACACTCTACCATACAGAGTATTATGCTTAAGTCATAATTCAGAGATGGCAAGGTATTACGACCTCTAAAATAAAAATTTAGTATGAATAGTGGTGCACGAAATTGTGATCATCAATGGCGCCATCAACATGGTACGCTCAATTGCAATCTCAACTTTTTATCACAACTTCGCACAACTAACCAGCAAATGCACTGGGTCGTCCAAGTAATAAACCTTACGCGAGTAAGGGTCGATCCCACGGAGATTGTTGGTATGAAGCAATCTATGGTCATCTTGTAAATCTCAGTCAGACAGATTCAAATGGTTATAGATGATTTATGAATAAAGCATAAAATAAAGATAGAGATACTTATGTAATTCATTGGTGAGAATTTCAGATAAGCGTATGGAGATGTTCTGTCCCTTTCATCTCTCTGCTTTCCTACTGTCTTCATCCAATCCTTCTTACTCCTTTCCATGGCAAGCTGTATGTTGGGCATCACCATTGTCAATTGCAACAATCCCGTCCTCTCAGTGAAAATGTTCAATGCGCTTTGTCACAGCACGGCTAATCATCTATCGGTTCTCAATCAGGTTGGAATAGAATCCAGTGATTCTTTTACGTTTGTCACTAACGCCCAGCCTTCAGAAGTTTGAAGCTCGTCACAGTCATTCAATCCTTGAATCCTACTCAGAATACCACAGACAAGGTTTAGACCTTCCGGATTCTCTTGAATTCCGCCATCAATTCTAGCTTATACCACGAAGATTCTGATTAAGGAATCCAAGAGATAAACATTCAAGCCTTGTTTGCTTGTAGAATGGAAGTGGTTGTCAGGCACGCGTTCATAAGTGAGAAAGATGATGAGTGTCACATAATCATCACATTCATCAAGTTCTTGGGTGCAAATGAATATCTTAGAACAAGAATAAGCTGAATTGAATAGAAGAACAATAGTAATTGCATTAATACTCGAGGTACAGCAGAGCTCCACACCTTAATCTATGGTGTGTAGAAACTCCACCGTTGAAAATACATAAGAACAAGGTCTAGGCATGGCCGAATGGCCAGCTACGCCAGAATTCTTGAGCTGACTTGGAACGCCTGTTTGGGCCATCAAATCTCGGGAAAAGTATGGACTATTATACATTGCTGGAAAGCCCAGGATGTCTACTTTCCAACGCAATTGAGAGCGTGACAATTGGGCTTCTGTAGCTCTAGAAACTCTACTTCGAGTGCAGGGAGGTTAGAATCCAACAGCATCTGCAGTCCTTTTTAGCCTCTGAATCAGACTTTTGCTCAGGTCCCTCAATTTCAGCCAGAAAATACCTGAAATCACAGAAAAATACACAAACTCATAGTAGAGTCCAGAAAAGTGAATTTTAACTAAAAACTAATAAAAATATAATAAAAACTAACTAAAACATGCTAAAAACATACTAAAAACAATGCCAAAAAGCGTATAAATTATCCGCTCATCAGCATTCAAATCAACTAGCAATTTTCAATTATCAATTAACAAAAGACTTTGACAATTCAAATGTCTCCAATTACTCAACCCCTAAGCCAAGAGTAAAAATCTACTCCATAACTATAATTAACATTTCCTCAAATACTTGGTGAGCAAGAATGAAAGACATTGTAAAATTGAGAAAAGAATTCAAATTAAAGTTGTTTACTAACAACAACTAACAACAATAAAGCAATTAACAACAATGAACATCAAATTCCCCAATGCATTAATAGAAATCAATGTAAAATAGGAACTCAGAATCCAGATAGTGTTATTGATTCTCCTAGTTAAGTATGATGATTCTTGAACATAGCTACTTTATGAGTCGTGGCCGTAGCCCAAAGCACTCTGTCTTCCAGTATTACCACCGGATACATACATGCCACAGACACATAACTGGGTGAACCTTTTTAGATTGTGACTCAGCTTTGCTAGAGTCCCCAATTAGAGGTGTCCAGGGTTCTTAAGCACACTCTTTTTGCCTTGGATCATGACTTTATTTTTCTTTTTTTTTTGAATTCACTGCTTTTTCTTGCTTCAAGAATCATTCTTATGGTTTTTCAGATCCTCAGTAACATGTCTCCTTTTTCATCATTCTTTCAAGAGCCAACATTCATGAACAACAAATTCAAAAGACATATGCACTATTCAAGCATACATTCAAAAGTCAAAGTATTGCCACCACATCAAAATAATTAATTTGTTATAAAATTCAAAATTCATGCAATTCTTCTCTTTTTCAATTAAGAACATTTTTCATTTAAGAAAGGTGATGGATTCATAGGACATTCATAACTTTAAGGCATAGACACTAAGATACTAATGATCATAACACATAAACATAGATAAACATAAGCATAAAAATTTGAAAAACAGAGAAATAAAGGACAAGGAGATTAAAGAACGGGTCCACCTTAGTGATGGCGGCTTGTTCTTCCTCTTGAAGATCTTATAGAGTACTTGAGCTCCTAAATGTCTCTTCCTTGCCTTTGTTGCTCCTCTTTCATAATTCTTTGATCTTCTCTAATTTCATGGAGGAGGATGGAATGTTCTTGGTGCTCCACCTTTAGTTGTCCCATGTTGGAACTCAATTCTCCTATGGAGGTGTTGATTTGATCCCAATAGTTTTGTGGAGGAAAGTACATCCCTTGAGGCATCTCAGGAATTTCATGATGAGTGGGATCTCTTGTTTGCTCCATCCTTTTCTTAGTGATGGGCTTATCTTCATCAATGTGGATGTCTCCCTCTATATTAATTCCAACTGAATAACAGAGGTGACAAATGAGATAAGGGAAGGCTAACCTTGCTAAGGTAGAGGACTTGTCCGCCACCTTATAAAGTTCTTGGGATATAACCTCATGAACTTCTACTTCCTCTCTAATCATGATGCTATGAATCATGATAGCTCGGTCTATAGTAACTTCGGACCGGTTGCTAGTGGGAATGATTGAGCGTTGGATATACTCCAACCATCCCCTAGCCACGGGCTTGAGGTCATGCCTTCTCAGTTGAACTGGCTTTCCTCTTGAGTCTCTCATCCATTGAGCGCCCTCTTCACAAATGTCTATCAGGACTTGGTCCAACCTTTGATCAAAGTTGACCCTTCTAGTGTAAGGGTGTTCATCTCCTTGCATCATGGGCAAGTTGAATGCCAACCTTACATTTTCCGGACTAAAATCTAAGCATTTCCCCCGAACCATTGTAAGCCAATTCTTTGGGTCCGGGTTCACACTTTGATCATGGTTCTTGGTGATCCATGCATTGGCATAGAACTCTTGAACCATTAAGATTCCGACTTGTTGAATGGGGTTGGTAAGAACTTCCCAACCTCTCTTTTGGATCTCATGTCGGATCTCTGGATATTCACTCTTTTTGAGTTTGAAAGGGATCTCGGGGATCACCTTCTTCATGGCCACAACTTCATAGAAGTGGTCTTGATGCACCCTTGAGATGAATCTCCATCTCCCATGACTCAGAGGTGGAAGCTTTTGCCTTCTCTTTCCTCTTTCTAGAGGTTTCTCCAGCCTTAGATGCCATAAATGGTTATGGAAAAACAAAAAGCAATGCTTTTACCACACCAAACTTAGAAGGTTTGCTCGTCCTCGAGCAAAAGAAGAAAGAAGGGAGTAGAAGAAGAAGAAAATGGAGGAGATGGAGGTGGATTTGTGGTTCGGCCAAGGGGGAGAAGTAATGTTTGGGTTGTGTGAAAATGAAGGAGTGAAGATGGGTTGATATAGGAGTGGAGAGGGGGTGTATAGTTCGGCCATAATGGGTAAGTTTGGGAGGGAAAGTGGTTTGAATTTGAATGGTGAGGTAGGTGGGGTTTTATGAAGGATAGATGTGAGTGATGAAGAGAATAGTGGGATTTGATAGGTGAGGGGTTTTTGGGGAAGAGTTGTTGAGGTGATTGGTGAATAGGTGAAGAAGAGAGAGAGTGGTGAGGTAGGTGAGGATCCTGTAGGGTCCACAGATCCTGAGGTGTCAGGAAAAATTCATCCATGCACCAAGTGGCGAGCAAAAATGCTCCTTCTGCCAATTCTGGCATTAAACGCCGGGCTGGTGCCCATTTCTGGTGTTTAACGCCAGCTTCTTGCCCCTTCTTGGCGTTTAACGCCAGTCTGGTGCCCCTTTCTGGCGTTAAACACCCAGAATGGTGCCAGACTGGGCGTTAAACGCCCATTTGCTGTCTTCACTGGCGTTTAAACGCCATCAAGTTTTCCTCTAGGGTGTGCTGTTTTTCTTTCTGTTTTTCATTCTGTTTTTGCTTTTTTTTAATTAATTTTGTGACTTCCCATGATCATCAACCTATAGAAAACATAAAATAACAAAAGGAAAATAGATAAATATAACATTGGGTTGCCTCCCAACAAGCGCTTCTTTAATGTCATTAGCTTGACAGTGGGCTCTCATGGAGCCTCACAGATACTCAGAGCAATGTTG
>NC_029772.3:24200224-24219500 GCF_000817695.3 Arachis duranensis | reverse complement strand
GAACATCCTCTACAAGTCCATAAGCTTGTTTTCTTGAATTGTCTGCCATCTCTAGTGAGATTCTTGCAGCTTGTACCTCAAAGATCCCTAGCTTCTCCATTACAGAGAGAGGCATGAGGTTTATGCTTGACCCTAGGTCACACAGAGCCTTCTTGAAGGTCATGGTGCCTACTGTACAAGGTATTGAGAACTTTCCAGGGTCCTGTCTCTTTTGAGGTAATCTCTGCCTAGTCAAGTCATCCAGTTCTTTGGTGAGCAAAGGAGGTTCATCCTCCCAAGTCTCATTACCAAATAACTTGTCATTTAGTTTCATGATTGCTCCAAGGTACTTAGCAACTTGCTCTTCAGTAACATCTTCATCCACTTCAGAGGAAGAATACTCATCAGAGCTCATAAATGGCAGAAGTAAATCTAATGGAATCTCTATGGTCTCAGTGTGAGCCTCAGATTCTCATGGTTCCTCATTAGGGAACTCATTGGAGGCCAGTGGACGTCCATTGAGGTCTTCCTCAGTGGCAATCACTGCCTCTTCCTCCTCTCCAAATTCGGCCATGTTGATGGCCTTACACTCTCCTTTTGGATTCTCTTCTGTATTGCTTGGAAGACTACTAGGAGGGAGTTCAGTAACCTTCTTACTCAGCTGACCCACTAGTGCCTCCAAGTTTCTAATGGAGGACCTTGTTTCAGTCATAAAACTTTGAGTGGTTTTGATTAGATCAGAGACCATGGTTGCTAAGTCAGAGTGGCTTTGCTTAGAATTCTCTGTCTGTTGCTGAGAAGATGATGGAAAAGGCTTGCCATTACTAAACCTGTTTCTTCCACCATTATTGTTGTTGAAACCTTGTTGAGGTCTCTGTTGATCCTTCCATGAGAGATTTGGATGATTTCTCCATGAAGGATTATAGGTGTTTCCATAGGGTTTTCCCATGTAATTCACCTCTTCCATTGATGGGTTCTCAGGATCATAAGCTTCTTTTTCAGATGAAGCGTCCTTAGTACTGTCTGGTGCAACTTGCATTTCAGATAGACTTTGAGAAATCATATTGACTTGCTGAGTCAATATTTTGTTCTGAGCCAATATGGCATTCAGAGTATCAATCTCAAGAACTCCTTTCTTCTGATTCATCCCATTGTTCACAGGATTCCTTTTAGAAGTGTATATGAATTGGTTATTTGCAACCATTTCAATGAGTTCTTGAGCTTCTGCAGGCGTCTTCTTCAGATGAAGAGATCCTCCAGCAGAGCTATCCAATGACATATTGGACAGTTCAGACAGACCATCATAGAAGATACCTATGATGCTCCATTCAGAAAGCATGTCAGAAGGACACTTTTTGATCAATTGTTTGTATCTTTCCCAAGCTTCATAGAGGGATTCACCTTTCTTCTGTCTGAAGGTTTGGACTTCTACTCTAAGCTTACTCAATTTTTGAGGTGGAAAGAACTTTGCCAAGAAGGCATTGACTAGCTTTTCCCAAGAGTTTAGGCTTTCTTTAGGTTGTGAGTCCAACCATATCCTAACTCTGTCTCTTACAGCAAAAGGGAATAGCATAAGTCTGTAGACCTCAGAGTCAACCCCATTGGTCTTGACAGTGTCACAGATTTGCAAGAATTCAGCTAAAACTGATAAGGATCTTCCAATGGAGGTCCATGGAACTTGCAATTCTGTTGCATTAGAGAAACTAATTGAGGCTTAAGCTCAAAGTTGTTTGCTCCAATGGCAAGGATAGAGATGCTTCTCCCATAGAAGTCGGGAGTATGTGCAGTAAAGTCACCCAGCACCTTCCTTGCATTGTTGGCATTGTTGTTGTTTTCGGCTGCCATGTCTTCTTCTTTTAAGATTTATGTTAGGTCCTCTACAGAGAGTTGTGCTTTAGCTTCTCTTAGCTTTCGCTTCAAGGTCCTTTCAGGTTCAGGGTCAGCCTCAACAAGAATGCTTTTGTCTTTGCTCCTGCTCATATGAAAGAGAAGAGAATAAGAAAATATGGAACCCTTTATGTCACAGTATAGAGATTTCTTGAGGTGTCAGAGGAAAAGAAAAATAGAAGGAAGAGGTAGAAGAATTTGAACTTAGAAAGATAGAGTTTGAATTGTGCATTGAGGAGGAGTGTTAGTCCATAAATAGAAGGATGTAAGAAGAGGGGAAGAAATTTTCAAAAATTAAAGTGAATTAATTAAAAGAAATTTTGAAAAAAATGGTAATTGATTTTCGAAAACTAAGATTGAGAAAGAAATAAAGTGATTTTGAAAAAGATTTTGAAATTGGAAATAAAAAAGATATGATTTGAAAACTATTTTGAAAAAGATGTGATTAAGAAGATATGATTGAAAAGTTATGGTTTTAAAAAGATATGATTGAAAAGATATGATTGAAAAACAATTTAAAAAGATTTGAATTTTAAAATTAATGACTTGGCTAACAAGAAAAGATATAATTCAAGCATTAAACCTTTCTCAACAGAAAAGGCAACATACTTGAAATGTTGAATCAAATTATTAATTGTTAGCAAGTATTTTTGAAAATTGAAAGAAATTGATTTTGAAAATATATGATTGAAAAGATATGATTTGAAAAAGATTTGATTTTGAAAAATTATGAAAACTTGAAAAAATTTGAATTAAAAACAAAATCTTCCCTCTTGTGCCATCCTGGGCGTTTAACGCCCAAAATGCTACCCTTTTGGGCGTTAAACGCCCAGCCAGGTGCCCTGGCTGGCGTTTAAACGCCAGTTTTTCTTCCTCACTGGGCGTTTTGAACGCCCAGCTTTTTCTGTGTAATTCCTCTGCTGTATGTTCTGAATCTTCAATTCTCTGTATTATTGACTTGAAAAGACACAAATTAAAAATTTTTTGGATTTTTAATAATGAGGAATAGTCAAAATGCAACTAAGATCAAATAAACAATGCATGCAAGACACCAAACTTAGAAGTTTGTATACTATTGACACTAACAAATTGAGAATGCATATGAGAAACAACAAAACACTCAAGACAAGAGAATTTAAAGATCAGAGTAAGGAAATCATCAAGAACAACTTGAAGATCAATGAAGACACATGACTGAATTTGAAAAATGCAAGAAGAATAGAAACATGCAATTGACACCAAACTTAAAATGAGACACTAGACTCAACAAGAAATATTTTTGGGTTTTATGATTTTGTAATTTTTTTTTTGGTTTTTTCGAAAATTATATGAAAAGAAAATAAAGAGATTCAAAATTTTTAATAAGAATTCCAGGAATCATGCAATGTTAGTCTAAAGCTTTAGTCTAAAGAAATTAGACATGGCTAGCCAAGCTTCAGTAGGACATTACATTCAAGAGCTAAATTGATGAAAATCAATCAGCTTTGATGATGATAAGAATATCACCTTGAAACTCTAGAATTCATTCTTAAAAATTCTGAAGAAAAATACCTAATCTAAACAACAAGATGAACCGTCAGTTGTCCAAACTCAAACAATCCCCGGCAACGGCGCCAAAAACTTGGTGCACGAAATTGTGATCATCAATGGCGCCATCAACATGGTACGCTCAATTGCAATCTCAACTCTTAATCACAACTTCGTACAACTAACCAGCAAGTGCACTGGGTCATCCAAGTAATAAACCTTACGCGAGTAAGGGTCGATCCCACGGAGATTGTTGGTATGAAGCAAGCTATGGTCATCTTGTAAATCTCAGTCAGGCAGATTCAAATGGTTATAGATGATTTATGAATAAAGCATAAAATAAAGATAGAGATACTTAAGTAATTCATTGGTGAGAATTTTAGATAAGCGTATGGAGATGCTCTGTCCCTTTCGTCTCTCTGCTTTCCTACTGTCTTCATCCAATCCTTCTTACTCTTTTCCATGGCAAGCTGTATGTTGGGCATCACCGTTGTCAGTGGCTACAATCCCGTCCTCTCAGTGAAAATGTTCAACGCACTCTGTCACAGCACGGCTAATCATCTGTCGGTTCTCAATCAGGTTTGAATAGAATCCAGTGATTCTTTTGCGTCTGTCACTAACGCCCAGCCTTCAGGAGTTTGAAGCTCGTCACAGTCATTCAATCCTTGAATCCTACTCAGAATACCACAGATAAGGTTTAGACCTTCCGGATTCTCTTGAATCCCGCCATCAATTCTAGCTTATACCACGAAGATTCTGATTAAGGAATCCAAGAGATAAACATTCAAGCCTTGTTTGCTTGTACCATCCTCCATGATCTAAGAACTAGACGTCCAAAGATGATCCTAAGATCTAAAGTGATCAAAAGATGAAAATACAATAGCAAAAGGTCCTATTTGTAAAGAACTAGTAGCTTAGGGTTTACAAAGATGAGTAAATGCCATAAAAATCCACTTCCGAGCCCACTTGGTGTGTGCTTGGGCTGAGCATTGAAGCTTTCATGTGTAGAGACTTTTCTTGGAGTTAAACGCCAGCTTTTGTGCCAGTTTGGGCATTTAACTCCCATTCTTGTGCGTTTTACGCCAAAATTCTTGAGCTGACTTGGAACGCCTGTTTGGGCCATCAAATCTCAAGCAAAGTATGGACTATTATACATTGCTGGAAAGCCCAAGATGTCTACTTTCCAACGCAATTTAGAGTGCGCAAATTGTGCTTCTATAACTCCAGAAAATCTACTTCGAGTGCAGGCAGGTCAGAGTCCAACAGCATCTGCAGTCCTTTTTAGCCTCTGAATCAGATTTTTGCTCAGGTCCCTCAATTTCAGCCAGAAAATATCTGAAATCATAGAAAAACACACAAACTCATAGTAAAGTCCAAAAAATTGAATTTTAATTAAAAACTAATAAAAATATAATAAAAACTAACTAAAACATACTAAAAACATACTAAAAACATACTAAAAACAATGCCAAAAAGCGTATAAATTATCCGCTCATCAAATAGTATTGTGAGAAATGATTATAACTAGGAGCCTTTTTAAGAAAAAAGGGTAAAACAAAATTCGCAACTCGAAAGCGCAACACTTCGATCGATAATGTAACGAACAAGGATAAGCCAACGCAAGATTATATATATACAAAAGAGTGTCAAAAACGGGAATATCAAAACTCAAAATTCGGTTGCGAAGATAACCGGTCCGAGCATAGCAATATATACATATAATAAAATAACGAAACCCCAAGGAAACCCAAATGGACACAAATACAGAAAATCTATTCTCCAAAAATCCCCTCTAGGAGGAGTAATCACAGTTTGTATTATTTAATGGAGAAATAAGTGTCTAAGGGAAAACATAAAATCAAGACAGAGTCCCGAGAACAAAGGATCTTCGCTAATCCAGAAGTCTCCAACATACTTCAGTGAGAAGCCTCACGTCCTGCATCTGAAAATCACAGAATCCGCATGGGTGAGAACCAGAGGTTCCCAGCATGGTAACAGCTTCCACATATATAACACGTAATAATAGAGGAAAGCCGAAGGCAATCCTAGAACTTCCTCCAGATAAAATCAAAGCTTATAAACAAGCTAAACCATAAGTGGAAACTGACTAAAGATCCTTCAATCTAACTAATACTTCCCTTTCCAATTCCTTCAGACCTCCCAACCGCCAGCAGGAGTATAATATGGAAAACACAGTTATTTCAGACAAGAGATATACAAGTAGGAACAGATAAGGCATTTAGACAGATAGCAAGTAATATGCAGTCAAATAGGCAATCTCAAATAATTCACATAGTATGCATATGATGAATGCCTGTCCCTAATGGCTGATGATATCATATGTCGGTTATATACCCAACCCGACAAGTCCTGGTAGCTAACCATTGGACTGTCCCTCTGTCGTGTCTCCCCAACTCGAGTTATACTCAATATAAACTTGATCATAATCATGATCCATATCCATCACCCTCACTGGTGAATATTTATGGGGGTGAGCTCATCTGGTGCTTTCATAGTGCCCGGCTACCCTGATGACATAGGGTCAAAAGAGCTTCAGTCTCAACTTGGAGCACGTGGTGGCTAGCCACTGCTTTCCCCCATGGAAACTCTTATCTCCGATAGTGGAAGTGCAACATTCACAATTCATTCAACAACATATATGCATTTATTCTTAGCCATAATCATGGCTCCGCCGTAACACGGCAATAATCTAGCCATCCGACTCACGGTTAAATCCATAACCAACCAATTCATTAACAATCACGGCCCTTCGGCTCATGGCATAACAAGCACTTCCACGGCCATCCTCCGCATCTCACATAATCATCTTTAATCCTCATTGATCATTCATTTTTTTTCTTGCTTCACTCGCAAGTTACCACATTCACTAACTCCTTTTCTCATTGCTAGGCATATCATAATGATTTAAGACGTAAATGGTGAGATCGCAGGCTTAAAAGTGTGAAATTTGGCTTTTAAAACTCAAAAATCAACTTTGGGATGAAAATAGGGCCACGCGTACGCGTACTCCACACGCACGTGTGGATGGCCACAAAGCTCATTGACGCGCAAGCATCATACACGCGGACGCGTGGATTGAAAAATAGCCAAACGACGCGTACGCGTCAGCCACGCGTACGCGCGGGTACATTTGTGCCCCAGGGCAACCATTTTAGCACATCGACGCGCACGCGCACATCACACGTACGCATGGATGGTGCCATCTTGAAAAACAACGCGTACGCGCCATGTGCGCCCACGCGCGGAGGGTCATTCTGCTAAAAATTTTCCAGGTTAAAAGCTGCAGAATTCACAGATTCAACCCCCAATCTTCCGACAGACATAACTTTCTCATTTTAAATCATTTTTCGCCTGTTCTTCCAACGGCATGGACATCCCGGATCCAATTTCATTTCTAAATAATTCTGGTACAAAATGGAGATCCGTAGTCCAAGTTATGTTCCATCAAAGTATGCCCAAAAACCATGTTTTCATACAAAACCACAATATGCCATTTTCAAAACAAGCCATTTTCAACTCTTTTCAAAATCAACCAAAACATGCCAATTTCACCCTTTTTGAAATCAATCAAAATGTACCAAAATTGATATCAAGCCTCCTCAACTCACACATCAACACTTCACCACAATTCACAAAATATCATCTCATTAATTTAACACTTCTCAATCAAATGGCTAAGAGACAACACATAAACATGTCATACATACTTTCTCATCCCAATTTCCAATGATACCACTTTCAATTAACCATCATTACACATACTCAATATCATACTCACCATCAACATGGTGTCACCCACAATTCAACCTCAATTTCTCATCAAGCATATATCACAATATGCATATTTCTCAAACATCATACCATCAAGGCATCAATAATCATCATCACATATATGACCACATCATATATATCAACCATTCAACAACACCAACAATTCAATGCCTATCTTAGGGCTTCTAGCCTAAGTATTTCCTACCACATTACATATTAGATACGAGAAACCGAGACCATACCTTAGCCGATTTTCCAAGCTCAACCGGAGCACTTCCAAACCACTTTTCCTCAAGCTCTCAAGGTCTCAACACCTCTAAGAACAGATTTTTGCATACAAAACCCTCTTTCAAGCTCTCCAAAATCACCAAATCAAACTCCAATATTCACATATACACAACCTAAGCCACAATCATGATACCCATACACAACATCTCAATACCCAAACATCATAGAACAACAAATTACACTAGGGTTGAGAGTCTTACCACACCCAAGATCCAAAGAGACAAGATTAATCTTCTCCTTCAAGAGAGTTGGGTCTTATAACATCAAAGAGTCCAAAATCTCAATATTTTTGCTCATGAAACTCGAAAACAAGGCTGAAAATTCGAAGAGCAAAACGTGGCTTACCTCAAACGGTGCGGCAATCGGAGTTCTAGATCAAAAGTTATGGTGCTTTGAAGATCAACCAAGGGAGAGAACTTGAGAGTGTGTTCTTTCCTTCCCCTCCACCATTTCAGCGTGCATGTGTGTCAAATGAGGACAGAGAGTGCTGAAAACTAGTGTTTTGGTTTAGTTTAGTTGGGCCAAGGGCCCACTTTGGATCCAGTTTGGCCCGATTTAGCCCGTTCGGTCCAATCTTAGTCCGATTTCTATAAAATTGGTACCGAAATTTTCGTCTCAATCTCCTCTATCATATTAAGCCATAAAAATAACATTTTTGGCTTTCTAGAATAAATTCTCATTCATAGGTTAATTAGCCATTAATTAACCAGATTTTACATGAGACATAACTTTATTCTGAGCAAGAATAGCATCCAAGGTCTCTACTTCCAAAATGCTTTTCTTCTAAGGAGTCCTAGAGTTTACAAGATTCCTATTAGAGGAGTAAAGATATTGGTTATTAGCAACCAACTCAATAAGCTTAGTAGTCTCTTCAGACATTTTCTTCATATGCATTGAACCACCTGCAGAATTATCTAAACACATTTTGCATATTTCACATAAGCCCTCATAAAATATCTCCAGCTGAGTCCATTTAGAAAACATGTCAGGGGGACATTGCCTGGTCAGCAACTTGTACCTTTTCCAGGCTTCTTAGAGGGTCTCACCATCTCTCTGCCTGAAGGTCTGAACATCCACCCTTAGGTTAGTCAGCTTCTGTGGTGGGAAGAATTTGGACAAAAATCCAGTGACTATCTTATCCCAAGTGTCTAGGCTCTCCTTGGACTGAGAATCTAGCCACAGTTTTGCTCTATCCCTCATAGCAAATGGAAAGAGCATGAGCTTGTAAACCTCAGGATTCACTCTATTTGTTTTCACAATGTCACAAATCTATAGGAAGTTAGAGATAAATTGGTTTGGATCTTCCTGCAGGAGTCCATGATACTGACAATTTTGCTGCACCAAAGTGACTAACTGAGCTTCAGCTCAAAGTTGTTTGCAGCTATAGGAGGCACCACAATACTATTCCCATAGAGATCTGGATTGGAGGCAGTGTACGTATGAGCCAAGCACTCTTCTAGGTTGTTCATTCTCATTCAAATTTACCATATTGGCATTAACAGCACGATTAGGATCCATAGTGGACTCTGCAGCTTCCTTTTCAAAGGTCTCACTTAGATTTTCACTAGTCTTGTAAATTCTAGCTTGTTGCAAGCATCACCTCAAAGTCCTTTCAGGTTCAGGATCAAACTCTATAAGAGGTTCCATGTCCCTGTTCCTGCTCATAAACAAACAGAAAACAAGAAAAGTGGAAGTCTATACGTCAGAGTGTAGAGAGTTCCTAGTGAGGTAACCTGTGTAAATAAATAAAATAGAACAATTAAATAATTAAAGCAAACAAAAAAATTGAAAATTATAAATAAAATTAAAATAGAAATTTTGAAATTTAAAGAAAATTGAATAGGAAAAATAACTAGGTAACACCAAACTTAATTTCAGAAATTAAGGAAAACTAATAGCTATAATTTTTGAAATTAAAGAGCAAAATTAAATAAAATTAAAGATAAAACGCCTAATCTAAGCAATCAAACAACTAATAGTTGTCAATCACAGTCAATTCCCGGCAACGACGCCAAAAACTTAGTGCAGAATTTATAACCTACAAACTAACTGGCAAGTGCACTGGGTCGTACCAAGTAGTACCTCAAGTGAATGAGGGTCGATCCCACAAGGATTGATGGACTTAGCAACAATGATTGCATGATTTACTTAGTTAGACAAACAAAAAATGGGGTTTGAGTGTTCAAAAACATTAAACAGTAAATTCAGTAAATCAGAAAGCAAGCAGTAAACGGGTTGTGAAATATATGAGTAAAACAGTTAAGGCTTCAGAGATATTTATTTTCCGGATTAATTTTTCTTACCAACTATTTTAATCATGCAGGATTCAATTCATGAAAAACTATATGTGACTAAACCCTAATTCCTTAGACCTTTTTAGGCTCCTCTAACCTTCATCAACCACCAATTCCTTGGTCACTTGATTCCAATTAGAGGGTTAAGTTCAATTCTAGTTAATATGCCACAGAAATCCTAATTATCCAAATATAAGAGAATTATATGTCACGTATCCCATTAAGTCCAAATAATTAAAGATTTAGGAGAAATTGTTTTTAAGCTGTTGTTCAGGTAAAGGGCTTTTCCAAGTTTTACAAGAACTCAAATAGAACAAGGGTCATACTTTCGTTCCACCCAGATTCATAAGATAAAGAACGAAAACAATTCTTGAAATTAAAATCAATACATGAATTAAAATAGAACAGTAATAGTATTAATCCATAGAATAAACAGAGCTCCTAACCTTAACAGTGGGGTTTAGTTGCTCATGGTTCAGAGAGAAAACTAGGGTTCTGTAAAACTGTAAAATGCAGAATAAAGTAAGAGAGAAGAGAGGAGCCCGAAGGGCTGATTTTTTTTCCTTTTATATCTAATCCTAATTAATGTAAAATATATTTCCTAAAACTAAATGATAGCTTTTCCTATTTATAATTAAATTAAAAGTTTTAATCAAAATATAAAACAAAATCTTTGAATAGTTCTTTTTGTGTGGGGACCATGAAATACTAGTATTGGCGCCTAACTTCACATTTGTGAAGTTAGACTTTTCCATGGCCGAATGGAATTGCTACTGGCTCCTTTATGTGGTGCCTAACTTGAGAAATTCCAAGTTAGACGCCACCTTGGATGAACGCTATTGTGGAGTTTATGGTTCTGGCGCCTAACTTGAGAAATTCCAAGTTAGGCGTCACCTTGACCGTACCAAATGGGAGGAAAGTGTATACTATTTTATGTTGTTGGAAAGCTCTGGAAGTTAGCTTTCCAATTCCGCTGGAATTATGTCAATTGAGCCTTTGTAGCTTAAGTTATTTCCGTTAGAGTGCAAGGAATTTAGAGTTGACAGCATCATTCACTTTCTTCTCTTTTTCTACAGAAACTCCATCAAATCCATCCAAATGCTACCTGAAATAAATAGAATTGTACAAAACTCAAAGTAGCATCCATAGTGGCTAAAAGATATTTAAATATTGATTAAACTCAACAATTCGAATGCAAATTTACTAGAAAAAGATAGAAAAGATGCTCACGCATCATGCACACTCCAAGCTTGCACATTCCAATAATTCCAGAGGAAGCCATACAAGTCCCTTTAATTATATACATGCAAGCTCCTGAGAAGAAAAATCTGAATGCACCATTCACATTTGAATTGAAGTCTTCTCCCCCAACACTTGAATATGCTTTCCTTGGTCCTAATGAATCAGAGAGTTGTATGGGAGTTGCTTTTTGGTGGGTATCATTTCTCTCCTCATGTCCACTAAAGTCATTTCTCTTAACTAACTAGCAGAAGAGGAAGAAAAAGCAACAATCAACTGTCAAGCTAGTGACGTTAAAGAAGCGCTTATTAGGAGGCAACCCAACTACTAGTATCCATGGTTTTGCAGTTACTTTGGTTTTAATTTTATAGTTATTTTGATTTTAGCATTTAATTATTTTAGTTCTAGTTTTAAATTACTTTATCTCGATTTTTTTAGAATTTTTATTGCTTTACATGTGTTTTGGTCATACAGAGTGATTAGAACAAGAACGGGAGCAATTAAAAGGAATTTTTGACACCCTGGAATTTTTCTTTGCTTGGGGACAAGCAAACTTTTAAGTTTGGTATTGTAGAGTGCACTCTCTGTTTATCTCACCATCAAGGGCACCAAAGGGAGGTGAATCATCTTCACGGAGGAGCACAGCCTGAGGAATAAGATGTCCACCAAGATAACTGAGGTGGTTGAGTCCCTTTCATTCTACTTCTCCTTTCGTTCTTATTTTGTTATATTCCTGTTTTCTGTTGCTTTAATTGCCTACATGATTTTTAGTATTTTCACTTCTTAGGTTTTAGTTTTTAAATTGAAAAGATGTCTCATGTACCATTCACTGAGCTTGAATCTAAATAAAAAAGAAAAGAAGTATTGAGTGTATATTTAAGAGTAGTCTTATTTACTTAATTGTGGTGGTATTAATTGTGATTCTAAATGCATGATATGAATAGTGCATATTTGAATTTGAATCAAAGGATGTTGATGCATGAGGAATAGGAGTTTAGAGAACTATTATGAATTCTCTGAATTAAACAAAACTTTAATCCTTGAAGCAAAAGAAACAGCAAAAAGAAAATAAAGAAAAGCAAGGTCTAAGGCTCTGAGCATCAATGGCTAGGAAGGTCAAATATAATTAAAAAGATCAAAGAGTTGTTTTCCTAGTCATATGCTTGTGGTGTGAATGTGTCAAGTAAACCTTGAGACAGAGCACTAAGAGTCGAGATCAAGTGCATTTAACAGAGTATACCAAAGGCTTTGAGCACCACTGTCTGGGAGTAACTGAAAGAAAAATTAGAACTGAAAGAGAGTTTCCTAGTTAAGTGCTTGTGGTATTTTTGTGTCAAGTAAAACTTGAGACAAAGCATTTAAATTCACAGCTAGGCGCAAGGTGCAAAGCCCCAAAGAAATGAGAATAAAAGAAAATTTGCAGTGTTCAAGGATTAATCCGAAGTAAAAAGGCCAGAGAATTCATATCCGGATTCTAATTCCAAATGACAGTGACATTCCTCAAATTCAAAGGATAGAGAGATGCCAAAATTATTCAGGGAGGATGCCAAAATTATTCAGAGCTTCAGTGTATAAACCCCACCTTGAGAAAAGACAGGAGCTTAATTGAGCACTCACTTCTCATGCAAATTCACATCCTAAGTTTATATTAGTTTTTGTTGCTTGAGGACAAGCAACAATTCAAGCTTGGTGTTGTGACGCGTGAGCATCTTTTCAATCTTTTCCTAGTGAATTTGCATTTGAATTTTCAGGTTTAATCAAGATTTAAATGCTCTTTAGCCACAATAAATGCTACTTTGAGTTGTGTGCAACTTTATTTAATTTAAGTAGCATTCAGATGGAATTGACAAGGTTTGTATAGAAGAAAAGAAAGAAAGTAAATGATGTTGTCAACCCTGACCTCCTTACACTCCAACTAAAATAACCTAAGCTACAAAAGTGCAATTGACGCGATTTCAGTGACATTGGAAAGCTAACTTCTAGAACTGTCTAACAATATATAATAGTGTACCATTATTCTCCATTTTGTATGGCCAAGGTGGTGCCTAACTTGGAATTTCCTAAGTTAGGCACCATAATCACAAAGTCTTCCAATACATGTAGCCAAGGTGATGCCTAACTTGGAATTTCCCATGTTAGGCGTCATATGAAAGAAAAAGGGCACAATCCATTCTACCACAGCAATGCCTAACTTGGAATTTTCCAAGTTATGCGCCAAGCAAACCAAAGCCAATGGTCCCCACGCTGATAAGGATGCATTCAAAGATTTAGTTTTATTTTGATTAAAACTTTTATTTTATTTACAAATAGGAAAAGATATTATTTAGTTTTAGAAAATATAGTTAACATTAATTAGGATTAGATATAAAAGGAAAAATTTTTAGCCCTTCAGGGGACTTCTCTTTTACGCACCTCATTCAACAGCTTACAATTTTTTAGAATCCTAGTTTTCTCTTTGAACCATGAGCAACTAAACCTCCATTGTTAAGGTTAGGAGCTCTATTTATTTCTATGGATTGAAATTATTGTTTTTCTATTTTAATTAATGTATTGATTTAATTTCAAGGATTACTTTCGTACTTAATTTTATGAATCTAGGTGGAACGGAAGTATGACCCTTATTCTAGATGTGTTCTTGTGACCCTTTGAAGAGGTCTCTCATCTGAACACAGCTTGAAAGTAAATTCCTCCTAAAGTGCTAATTACGTGAACTAATTGGGATACGTGACATATAATCCTGTTAGCATTGGGTAATTAGGGTTTTTGTGGCACATAAACTAGAATTGGACTTAAACCTCTAATTGAAATTAAGTGACCAATGAATTGGCAGTTAACTAGGTTAGAAGAGACTAAATTGGTAAGGAATTAGGGTTTAGTCACATATAGTTTGCCATGAATTGAATCTTGCATGATTAAAATAGCTGGTAAAAATAGAAATCTGGAAGATAAACAACTGCAAAACCTTAACTGTTTTCTCCCATATTCTTCAGACTAATTTACTGTTTGCTTTCTAATCTTCTGAATTTACTGTTTAATGAAATTGATTCTCAAAACTCCATTTTCTACTTGTCTAACTAAGCCAATCACTAAATTATTGTTGCTTGATCCATCAATCCTCGTGGGATCGACCCTCACTTACCTGAGGTATTACTTGGTACGACCCGGTGCACTTGCTGGTTAGTTTGTGGCTTTAAATTCCGCACCAATGGACGGAGGTGTACTGAATTGAATTGAATTGAATTGATAATCTGTAAATTATAGGCAGAGCTATTTTAATTTGATTTTATATAATGGATTATGTTTTATTCACTTAGCACTATACAATTGTTTCACCATGAGTACGTGTTCGGTTCATTATGCAGAAAGATGTTTGAATTTTATTTTATATAATGGATTATGTTTTGTTCACTCAGTACTATATAATTGTTTCATCATGAGTACGTGTTCGATTCATTATGCAGAAAGCTATTTGAATTTGATTTTATACAATGGATTATGCTACATTCATTCAGTACTATACAATTGTTTCACCATGCGTACGTGTTCGGTTCATTATGCAAAAAACTATTTGGATTTGATTTTATATAATGAATTATGTTTCGTTCATTCAGTGTTGTACAATTGTTTCACCATAACAACATTCTCGGTTCATTCTGCAGACCACGTGGGTTGTGGATGACCAATTTGTCCCCAAGTTCGGATGATTTTCAAGACATTAGAAAAAGTCAAAACGTTCTACAAAAATTATTTCAAACTTGTCAGTTTTTCTACCAAAATAAGGAATACAACACGGGACAGAGACAAGATTAAGAATAAACTAATTATATGCAGTAGAGAGAGGAGGTGGAAATCGAAGATATCCCCTACTCTGAAGACAAATCCCTCAGCCGGCATAAACTGTCCAGCAAGGATATACGTACACATATTGAAGGACGTAGGTCTCTGGATAGTTTCAAAGTTGTTTTGAATCACTCACACTCCTGCTGTCTAGACCGGGCAGAGATGCTCAAATAATACAGGGAGCTAAGCATGTTCGTGTGTCGCACCATTGAAACCAATGAGGAAGCTGACATCAGACCTAGAAAAACTTACCAATCATTCGTAACAATAGCCGACAGTCACCGTGAACTAAGTTTTATAGAAAACAATGTGAGGAATTACATCACATGGGAAGTACGGAACATGTCCGAACAAGACGACGCCAAAGAATTCGGGAAGTACCTATTAAGAATGAAAGAGAAGAACTAAAATTTTTTTTTTGAGCTCAACTTCGAAGGGGATTGATAAACCCCAATTTGACGGTTTATCTTGTATTGGATTTAGAGTATTTTGATGACCTTTTCTCGCATTTAACCTATGAATTAGCATGGTTTTGTAATCTCTCCCGTATTTGCGCTTAAGTGTAAAAACATGCTTTTTAAGCCTTATTTTGATGAATTCTAATTCCACTTTGATTCCATAAGATGCCTTGATGTGTTTGCTAGTAATTCCAGGATTGAAATAGGCTAGGCATGGATCAAAGGAAGCAAGGAAGGAAGCATACAAGTGGAGAGAAGCATGAAAAGTCAAAGAAGTGAAATCAGCCAAGCACGCGCACGTGCACCTATAGAGTTTCCCCATCCACGCTTGAGCGCGTTGTACGCGCACGCGTAGGCTCTTAATCTCATCAATGTACGCGAACGCGCACGGTTCGCGCCCGCGTCGATTCGGAAAAAATGATAACCCTAATGCGCGAAGGTGTTGCGCAGTCGCGCACATCCCTTCTCCCCCTCCTACCGTCTTCTTCCTCTTCCCTCCTCCAACCCCCGCCACTAACAGCGACCGCCGTCGCCACCACCACCACCATCACCGCCGGCGACAAGCATTCGGTGGCCCCTCCCTCCTCTTCCTCCATTCACATTCTTCTCTCCCTCGCCCTCTCAACCGCTCTGCCTCTCCCACCCAGTCACTCTCCCCTCTGCTCTCCTCCACCACCGGCGCGCCTCTGCTGCTTCACCGCCGGCGACAAACACCGCGAGGCCGGTCCCCTCCTCTCTCTTTCTCCATCAATCAACACTTCCCTGTCTCTCACTTCGCCGCTCCGCCGCTGCTCCGCGGTGACCACCGTCCACGGCGGCACGTTCTACCTTGCTAGAACCTATCCCCGTCCCAATCCCACTTTCTTGTTCCATTTTTAGTTCTTCTCTGCTCCCAGGTTCCTGCCCCAACTCTGTTCTCTATTAATTTTTCATTCCTGTTAGCTACTGTTGGTTCTCTGTTAGTTAGTTAGAATTGAAATTTTGCATGATAGGTTAGTTAGAAATAATTGTGGTTAGGTAGCTAGGACTGGATAGAGGATTCTAGGCCTGATAAGTGCTCCATTTGTGTATATTTGCTGTTTGTTTACTTAGGTGTTGTATGCTGATTTTGGTTGCTATTTTATGCAAATTGTGTTGCCTGCATGCTGTACCACTGCTGTTATACTTGATTGATGTTGTATTCTTGTTGCTTTTGCTATGTTGCTATCCGGGAACGTCCAATTTTAAGCCAGAATGCTGCCCATTTTTTCAAGAAATCTTTTTTCATTTTAGTCTCTATTGTAATTTGGGCTAATTTCTGTTTCCTTTTGACTTCCCGGATTTGCACCACTCATTGTGAACATGAACCAGAACTTCTCTTTTATTTGAGCCTAAATATCATCATACCACTAATCCACCTTTCTACCTTACTAATTTCTTTGACCAATTAACCTCTACTCACATTTAACCCTCTTTAACCATTCTTTCAAAAGTATGATGATATTATTGCTTATTGAGTAAGAGTTGTTGACTTTAGTGAACATTGCATTCTTGATTTACTTGTTCACTTATGCTTACTTGTTTCTCAATTCTTTTCAAGTTCAGTTCACATCATGATTGTTTATTAGCCAATTGTCATCCTGCACATGCTTTCTCTGTTACATGCTAAGTGTTTCATTCCTTATATTTTATCGTATTTTTCAGGATGTCGGATAAAGGAAAAGCTATAGCCACTACCTCCAAGAAAAGAAAACACTCTACACCCTCTATCCCCTCCATTTACAAGAATTATGCTAAGAATCCATTGAATGATGAAGAAAAGAAAAATCAGTTGCTACCCTCTACCGATCCAACAAAGTTTCCCAATCTTTACTGTGAGCTTCGCTTCCAAAAATATCGGACGACGAAGCTGAATACTGAGAAGAAATTACTCCTACGCAATGATGTGAGACGCGCCATTACTAGTCGCATCCTAGAGTTGGGTATGGACTTTGTTGATAGAGATTTGGGAGATATCAACATTTCTTGGGTTAAGGAATTCTATTGCAACTTCTTCCGTCCCACTTTGGATTCAGTTCAGGTGAGGGGTAGAGAGCTTATGATCACTGAGTTAGCCATAGAGGAGGCATTGCAGTGCCGACATCTCACTGATGGCACCTGCGCTCACCAGCAGGCTGAGATAGCTATTCACAGCATGACCTTTGACTATGAGGCGCTTAGGCGCGTGATTGGTTTACCAGATGCCACTTGGGTCATGGATGCAACCAACACTAAGCCTAAAGGGATGCTTTTTGCTCATCTGACTAGAGAGGCCAAGACTTGGCAGATGATCTTCGCTCACTACGTCTTGCCCACCACTCACTTTTCTGAGATCCCTATGGAGATGCTACTCTTGATTGGTTGTGTTATGGAGGGAAAGGAAGTTTATTTTCCCCGATTGATCCGACAGAGCATGTAGTGAGCCCATATTCGTGGCTTCCTTCCTTTTCCTGTCCTGATTACCAGCATGGCATCACTGGCGGATGTTCCTAGCCATGATGATGATGTGATACCACCGCCGTCAGAGGACGGTGCCAAGGAGGTCACTATACCTTGGGGTACTTGGGTGACTGAGAGACCCCCGTCTAGACGCCGCTTTAGGGCTAGAGCAGTAGTAGGGACAGCTGGCCCTTCAGCAGCTCCATCTTCTTCTACAGCAGCCCCATCTTCTTCGACAGTCCCTTCTTCAGCTCCTGAGCCCACATATCTACTGGTTCAGCGTCTGTTTCGATTTTTGGAGCACGAAAAGCGCCAGATCATGCACCGACTGGATCAGATGGATCAGGCGCTCATCTCCCTGGGCACTGAGTTACCTCCGCTTCCAGATTCTCCAGCCTCCGATGAGCAGGATCATCAGGAGGAGGATGCGGAGGCCAGCTGCACCAGACACAGAGATTCCGCAGCCTCAGACAGAGTCAGCACCTACCGTTCTACCTTTCCCTGATCCTCAGGTTTAGCATCGAGGACGATGCTCGATCTTAAGTGTGGGGAGGTCACCAGTAGCATCATTGGAGGACCTGTGAACATTTTGGCCATTTTCCTAGTTATCTTACTTTGCATATCTTTGTATATATTTGACGCACTTTGAGTTTACTATTTTGGTTCATTGTGGATACCTTTACTGCTTATTTTGGATTTTTAGATGTTTTGGATGATAGATTCCATACTTTTAGTTGGATTTTTCTTTATACATTTTTGCATATCTTCTTTTGTATATCTTTCTTTTTAGTTTGTGGTTGTGATTAGAAACCATGTTTGAAATTGCAAAAACTTAGTCACCTTTTTCGCATAAGAAATTGGTTTTAAGTGAAAAAGAAAAGGGTAAACTAAGGAAAGTTTTTGAATTTTTCAATCACAACAATGCTTAGTCAAAAATTGAGATTTTCCAAGAAAACTTACTTATAGGGCACCAACCCAATTGATTGAAGAAAATTTTTGGTGAAACTTTCTTGAATTTCATATTTTGTGGATCATGTATTGAGCTAAGAACACAAGCTTGTAAGACTTGAGCCTATTGATGTGGTTACATTTTATAACCACTTATTTTCCATTCTTGTGTGCAATTGTTCTCTTTCAATGATTGTGATCCTTGATTTGCTTGATTCTATATATCCATTTATTTCTTGTATTCATGCATTTGTATGATTGAGGCCATTATTTCATTAGCCCACATACCCAAATAGCCTACCTTTTACTCTCCATTGTTAGCCAATTTTGATCCTACGCTTAACTAACTTGTTCTCATTTAGCACATTACAACCCCAAGGCGAAAAACCAATGAAAGTCCCTTGTTTGGATCTTTGATTAGCCTAGGCTAGTGAGAGTGTTTATTATTCAAAGTTGGTGAGGCTTGGGAACATTGGATGGGATAAAAAGGGTAGTACACTTTCATATTTAGGAATTGGGAACATATTCATGTATTGATTGAATGTATAAGACCTTATGCAATTGATG